>NW_020664473.1:1481145-1509183 GCF_002925995.2 Terrapene triunguis | reverse complement strand
TTGTAGTGTGGGGCCCAAAACTGGACACAGTACTCCAGATGAGGCCTCACCAATGTCGAATAGGGGGGAATGATCACGTCCCTCGATCTGCTGGCAATGCTCCTACTTATACAGCCCAAAATGCCATTAGCCTTCTTGGCAACAAGGGCACATTGTTGACTCAGATCCAGCTTCTCGTCCACTGTAACGCCTAGGTCCTTTTCTGCAGAACTGCTGCCTAGCCATTCGGTCCCTAGTCTGTAACAGTGCATGGGATTCTTCCGTCCTAAGTGCAGGACTCTGCACTTGTCCTTGTTGAACCTCATCAGGTTTCTTTTGGCCCAATCCTCTAATTTGTCTAGGTCCCTCTGGATCCTATCCCTACCCTCCAGCATATCTACCACTTCTCCCAGTTTAGTGTCATCTGCAAACTTGCTGAGAGTGCAGTCCACGCCATCCTCCAGATCATTAATGAAGATATTGAACAAAACCGGCCCCAGGACCGACCCTTGGGGCACTTCGCTTGAAACCGACTGCCAACTAGACATGGAGCCATTGATCACTACCCGTTTTGCCTGACGATCTAGCCAGCTTTCTATCCACCTTATAGTGCATGTCACAATCTAGCTCAATATTTGGATGCACATAGCTGTAGGTTTACTAATGTTCTTTCCAGCTTGTTCCTTTATAATAACTGATTAGAACCGTAATCAAGGCATATCCAATATTAATGTAATCATTTTAAAATATTGATCCATAACTGTCTATGTTCTCAGATTGCCACCCACCACTGAAATACCTGAACACACAATTTTCTTCCTGAACAAATATGTAAAAGGGCAGCATCGTAAAATACGAGCAAACAGGTTTGGCGCTGCCTGACACATCCAGCAACAGTCCAATTTTGAAAGACTTAATTTACAATTTTGGAACTCCATTTTCAAAACATGGCTTCCATCTCTGCACAAGGTTGTTTTCAGACCCTTCAGAGCTGTCACCTGCACACACAGGTCACAGATTCTACCACATGCACATAACAAGGTGATAGTGCTCAAAATGTGTGAGTTCAAGAATATGTACACGCAAAGTTCCCAATGCTCCTTTAAAAATATGACCCTTTAACTGGAGTCCACATAGCTATATAAAGTAAAAAGGCTGCATGACAGGTGCTGCTCTAGACATAGTGATAAGGGCAGCGGAACACAGAAATATTTCAGAATGTACAATATTCAGAATACTGATTTGGACTCAATAGCTGAATCATGGTCCCACTGAGATCTACGACAGTTTTGCCATTGACCTCAGTGGGGCCAAGATTTCATCCTTTGTGTTTGTAGTTGATGAAAACTCAGTGCCTGATCCAAAGCACACAAAAGTAATGGAACCATTTCTATTAACTTCAGTGCCTTTGGATCAGAACCACAGTGAGCTGTAGATAATTTACCTTTCACAGACAGTGGTGGCCCTGAAAACTTGTCAGCTTTATATAAGGTTACTTCAGTATCTGCAGAATTCCCTTTGTGCTTCCTTCCACTTTCTATAGATAATGCCTTCAAAATGGCAAATAATGAGGTTATCTAAACTTCACATAGTTCTCTAAGGAAACTGGGAAATTTGTAAGGACCATCATGGTACATAATTAAGATACATGAGTCTGGGATGGTATCAAGATGATCACTGTTACATTGGATACATTCCCAGAGTCGTGGGTACCTGAAAAACTATTAGTCTCTGAAACAGAGAATATGCCCATTACAGACTTGGCTACTTATAGAATTGATTTTTCTTAGATAAGCAGGCCTTCCTGTCAAATCCTTTTCCCTCCATAATTCTCAGTCTTAGCTGGGGAGCTGCAATAATCACACTATGAGTTCTGAGGTACAATGGGGACCTGAAAGCAAGGTGGGAAAATGAAAACACAAAGAAGAGAAAAATTGGCAAATGGGGAAGGGCAAGTCAAGAATTATTGGGGAAAGGGCAGGCGTGGGGAGGAAGGACAGGAGTTTATTGGAATTCAGGAAAAGAATGGACCCTGTTGGTAGATAAACGGGAAAAAATGGGTGTAACTGAAGAGAGATTTAAGACTAGAAGATGCAGGAGACAGAAGCTGGATCTAGTTTGCTGTGGGTGCTCTCTAACAAGGTGTGACTCATATTGAAACTATGCTGTTTGTAGGTCAAAAAGGTGGGAAGGAGAGAGTTTTTTTTCATCTTTTTCCATGACAATGAAAAATGGCTTTTTGACCAAACTGAAATTTTCACCACAATATTGAAATATTTTTATTTAATAACATTTCCCCCCCCAAAACCTAGAAAATGTTTGGTTTCAGTTTGAACTGCAAACTTTTTCAAAGTAAATTTAGGGGGGGGGAACCAAATATTTTTGAATTACACCACAGATAAATTTGACCCATGAGAAACTTTTGTGCAAATTTTACTCTCTCTATGAATGCCACCTCTAGGTATGAAATACCATTAAAATGTTTCAGAATACATTTTTAACCTTCACATCTCAAAAGATGTGAAAACAATTCTACTGTACCTCATTACTCCTTTAAGAAGTAGGGCCCCAGTTCAGGAAAGTACATAAGCAATTGCTTAAGTCCATCCCTATTCAGGACACCACTTAATTACCTGCTTAACTTTAATCATGTATTTATGTGCTCTCTTGAATGGGGATGCTTTCCTGAATCTGGCCTTGACAAGGGAGTGTGCATGCACGAGATTTCATAGCGCTACATGGGCAAGATAATATGTGGTATAGCATACAAGCCAAATTTCACTACTACTGTTTAAAAGTGGCCACATGAAAAGAGACACTGGATTCAAAAAATCAGCTCTAATTTTCAAGGCTGAGATTTTCATTAAAGGGGTCCAAGAGAGTTAGGCACCAAACTCCCACTGAGCTCCAAGGTGGGTGTCTATCCATCCTTTGTACCTTCGAAAATCTCTCTCTAAATTGTTAAAGAAAACTAAGTTAACTGATAAAGAAAAATGTGTTTAAATTGTGACTTTTGAAATATATCTGTAAACACCCAGGAGAGATCATGAGATTACACTTATCCCCAAAGCACTCAGCAGAGAAAATTAAATTCCATTTACCACTGCTACAGCCATCCAGTGGAGACAAAGAGATAACAACTACTGCTACAAGCCATCAGTGAAGATAATCATATTTACAACTACTCCAACAGGCATCTAATGAAGATAATGAGATTTCACCTGTTTTCCTTCTTCTTCCTAATTGTCCTAATTTTAAGTTCAGAAACAAGTAGGCCAACATGGTTCTGCCAAATTAATGGAAGTTCTCTGTCATATATATACACACGACTTCGGATTTATAACATCATAATTTAGACTATGTCAGACAGTACTCATTCAAACTGACCCAGCCCTGCAAACCCTTACTTACACAGGTAATCTTCACTCATATGAGTAGTTCTATTGACCTCAAAAGTTTTTTTTTTTAAATGGGACTACTTGCAAGAGTAAAGTCTAGTCACATGAATAAAGACCTGCTGGACTGGGTCTACTATTAACGAAAATACTGCAAAGCTACATTCTTCAAGGACTTCCTTCCAACATCCTCTGGTTTACAGATTTTCAAATCAAAAGGTCCAGTAAACCACAAAGAATTTTTTTTCCCTGTGCTCTTTTCCCCCATAGGTTAAATTAATTTGAAACGGCTGAAGTGAGATCAGGTTGTAAAGGATGTGCTAACCTGGAAGATCACACACAAACACACATCGTTTTGACTGGTAATACCTTCCCACAGAGACAAACTTAAGCATGAATTTAAACAAAATCACTGAATTCACCCAGGGGATGATCCAATACCTATTTAAATTAATGAAAATATTCCTATTCACTTTAATTAGCTTTGGATCAGGCCCCAAGAACTCAATTTCCCAGAGGAATGGCATGGAGTAAATTAATTGACTGGTGTCAGAAGTTTCCAGCAGGTTTATAGCTAGCAATATAATAAATTCAAAAACCACACTAAAGTGGAAAATCTCCACTCCCAGCTTTAAAGGGTTAAAACAACCTGAAATCTGATGTTTGGTCCTAGAGCAGTGGTTTTCAAACTGTGAGTAGTGACCCAGTGCTGGATCACGGAATGTAGGGCACTGGGTCGCAGCGGCTCTGGTCAGCACCGCCAACTGGGCCATTAAAATCCCGTCGGCGGTGCTGCCCAGCTAAGGCAGGCTAGTCCCTACCCGTTCTGACATTGCGCTGTGCCCTGGAAGCGACTAGCAGCAGGTCCAGCTCCTAGGTGGGGAGCCATGGGGAGGGGCCACGGGGCTCTGCATGCTGACCCCACCCCAAGCACCAACTCTGCACTCCCATTGCCTGGGAACTGGCCAATGGAAGCTGGGTGGGCGGTGCCTGCAGGCGACAGCTGCATGGAGCCGTTTGCACACCTCCACCTAGGAGCCGGACCTGCTGCTGGTTGCTTCCGGGGCGCAGCACATGCCAGGACAGGCAAGAAGCCTGCCTTCGCACCCCAACTGCACAGCTGACCGGGAGCTGCTCGAGGTAAGCCCATGCCCCAACCCTGCACCTCAACGCCCTGTCCTGGCTCTGAGCCCCCCCTCCCAAACCAGGAGCCCCCTCCTGCACCCCAAACCCCTCATCCCCGGCCCAACCCCAAACCCTTCATCCTCGGCCCCACCCCGCAGCCCTCACCCCCGCACCCCAACCATCTGTCCCATTCCTGAGCCCCTGCCACACCACAAACCCCTCATCCCCAGCTCCGTTGGGTTGCGGGCATCAAAAATTTTCTTCAACGGTGTCACCAGAAAAAAAGTTTGAAAACCACTGTCCTAGAGTATCTTGTACTGGCTAGTTTGACTCACAGCTTTGGCCTTTGACGATGCATTACACTATATGTTCTCAAAGCTCTGTTGCTAAATGTATTAGTGTAATACATCACCAAAGAGCTGTTACTTGTATGATATATTACTGCATGATGTGGAAATGGATGCCAGAGGCATGTTCCGAAGACTTACTTTTTGTAGTTCTGTATTAAACGATTTCTTTTTAAAGAAGATGAATGTTTTTCAGTAAGGGAAAGAGGATCATGACTAAAGCACTGGGGAATATGGGCTAATGGCATCCAAATGCATATAAATGTTGCACTCTAACAAGGTTTGGAGCCACTATAAGGTCTAGGATACTGATAACACTGCTCTGCCGCCAAAATGCTTCTGAAATAAATGTAGTCAAACTTTACTAATTCTGGGTCACTGAGAACGAAAATGATGCTTAAAATTTTTGATTGGCTCTAGTTTTCAAGATATGCTATTGGGTCAGTATATACGATCCTTGACTTGGGAATGGCGGAGGATAAGTGAGTTATAAAGGGAAGGGATCTCAATTTAAACCAGAAATGACTAAAATACATCTTTCACTGGATCTATGAATAAATCTATGACTGGGTTTGGACAGTACTTGCTTTTTAGGCAAAACAATGAATGATGCAATCTGAAGCTGGTATTGCGTCATACATGATATGAATTGCATCATGTTATTCCTAGAAGTCATGGATGATACAATCATAACGAAGCTTACATCACTCTGCTGAACAAATTGCCCTATATCAGCTCTAGAAATCATACAGTGTCGTGCTCTCTTATTTGTCAGTGTTTGATTTTGCAAAGGGACACATTTCTGTTTAGCCAAAGTGAGCAGAGATGCCTCGTACTTGTGTGAACAGTGCAGATAACTTCTGCTATGTTTGTGGTGAAGTGACTTTTGCACCACAAAAGCGCAGTATAACCACCATGGTTAAGAAAGCCTATCACCTTTATTTTGGCTGCAAAATTGGAGATCAGGACAAGAGGTGGGCCCCAAACATATGCTGCAACATTTGTGCAACAAATCTTCGCCAGTGGTTGAACAGGAAAAGGAAATCTATGCCTTTTGCAGTGCCAATGATTTGGAGAGAGCCAACAGATCATACCAGCAATTGTTACTTCTGCATGGTGCCTCCAGTTGGGAAAGGTATGTCAAAGAAGAAAAAGTGGACTGTGCATTATCCAAACATTCCATCAGCTATACACCCAGTACCCCACGGAGAAGGACTGCCGGTTCCTGATGCACCAGAATCATTCTCACTTGAGTCAGGCGAGGAAGAGGAAGAGGATGAAACTTCTGGTCCTGAACCATCAATGTCACAGGACCCACATTTTCTCCCATCCTCCTCCTCTGAACCACACCTCATAACACAAGGTGAACTGAATGACCTTGTCAGGGATTTGGAACTACCCAAGAGTAAGGCAGAGCTGTTGGGCTCCAGACTACAGCAGTGGAATCTCCTGGCAGGTGATGTTAGGGTTTCCATGTTCCGTGACCGTCAAAAGGATCTTGTCCCATTCTTCTTCATGGAAGGTGATCTTGTAGCCTGCAACAACATCGATGGTGTGATGGCAGCCCTCAACATCGTTCACGATCCAGATGAGTGGAGACTGTTCATTGATTCATCGAAGACGAGTCTTAAAGCTGTTTTACTGCATAATGGCAATGTTTTGCCATCAATTCCAGTTGGTCATGCAGTCCATAGGAAGGAAACCTATGACAACATGAAACAACTTTTGAGGTGCATAAACTATGACCAACATCAGTGACAGCTTTTTGATGATTTGAAGGTTGCTGCTCTCTTGCTTGGTCTGCAGACTGGATACACAAAGTACTGCTGTTTTCTCTGCGAATGGGATAGTCGTGCAAGAGATTCCCACTACATCAAGAAAGATTGGCCACTCCAACAGTCATTGGAGCCTGGGAGGAAAAGTGTTCAGTATCCACCACTTGTTGAATCAAGGAAGATTTTGTTACCATCCTTACACATCAAGCTGGGTCTGATGAAGAACTTTGTCAAGGCCATTGACAAAACACAAGCAGCTTTCAAGTACCTCCGTGGAAAATTTCCAAGGTTAAGTGAAGCTAAGATAAAGGAAGGTGTCTTTGTTGGTCCTCAGATTCGTGAACTTCTTCGAGATGATGCATTTGACCATGCACTGCGTGGCAAGGAAAAGATGGCATGGAAAGCCTTCCAGTTAGTGGCAATAAATTTTCTCGGAAACAACAAGGCAGACAACTACAGGTTGTTGGTGGAAAACCTCCTCAAGGCATACAAAAGCCTTGGTTGCAACTGTGACGTTGTGCAGTCTATATGGTTTTATAAAAACTTGATAATCAGTCAATATAATGTAACTGGGATAGTTTTAGAGAAAATATGGTAATAAGTGAATATAACGTAACTGAGATATGCTTCATGCAAAAGGTCTCTTGTAAGGTATCATTACAAAGCTTATAATCTACTGAGTATGATCATCTGATTTGTATAAATGTACCACTCTTGTATCTAAAACTAAAAATATAAAATGTAACTCTGAGGGCCTATTGTAATTATGTAAAGTGTGGGCCATTAATGATGGTTTGGAATCTTGATGACTCCCATTAACCAGGACCATTGTCTGCAGATGGTTGTGTTTACCTGTTAGTCTTCCTGTATATGTGTGTGTTGGCAAGTGGGCAATGAAGTCTTGCAGTGACATGTGATCATGTCACCTGAACTGGAATCCATCTTTAACCTGGTGCTTTTCCAGTGAGGGGGTGGTGGAAACCCAGAGGGACAAAGGGTTCCCACCTTATGCAAAAGATATATAAAGGGGTGGAACAGAACAAAGAGGAGAGAGGAGCCATCATGAAGAATCCCCTAGCTACCACCTGAGCTGGAACAAGAGCGGTACCAGGGGAAAGAATTGTGCCCAGGCCTGGAAGGTGTCCAGTCTGAGAAAAACTTACTGAAGCATCTCTGAGGGTAAGATTATCTGTATTTAGCTTGATTAGACATAGATTTGCGCATTTTATTTTATTTTGCTTGGTGACTTACTTTGTTCTGTCTGTTACTACTTGGAACCACTTAAATCCTACTGTCTGTATTTAATAAAATCACTTTTTATTTAGTAATTTACTCAGAGTATGTATTAATACCTGGGGGAGCAAACAACTGTGCATATCTCTCTATCGGTGTTATAGAGGGCGAACAATTTATGAGTTTGCCCTGCATAAACTTTATGCAGGGTAAAACGGATTTATTTGGGTTTAGACCCCATTGGGAGTTGGGCATCTGAGTGCTAAAGACAAGCACACTCCTGTGAGCTGTTTTCAGGTAAACTTGCAGCTTTGGGACAAGTGATTCAGACCCTGGGTCGGTGTTGGAGCCAGACAGGAGTGTCTGGCTCAGCAAGACAGGGTGCTGGAGTCCTGAGCTGGCAGGGAAAACAGGAGCAGGGGTAGTCTTTGCACATTAGGTGGCAGCTCCCAAGGGGGTTTCTGTGATCCAACCCGTCACAGCAACATGTCACTAAAGATACATTTTTTGTACTCTCATCTAGATTTTTTTCCACCGAACTGCGGAGCAGTGAGCGACGAGCACGGTGAGCGATTTCACCAGGACATTGCAACAATGGAGAAACGCTATCAGGGCAAATGGAGCCCATCAATGCTTGCAGACTATTGCTGGACAGTGACAAGAGATGCTCCATTTAATGAATACAAGAGACAAGCCAAGAAGCGCCGAGTAGACACTGAATAGGACTAAACTATGTACAGAATAGTTTTTTGCCTTTTGTTTCATAATAAATTTTATTTATATAACCCTTTTGCTGATTTTTAAAGTGTTACATAAACAGGACAGGTGAAATATTATCATGTAAAGCAACCATAAACACATGAAAAGACCTAGGTTTACAATTTATGATTAAAACTCTACTATCTACACAATATACATAGACATAAAATGCAAAAACTTAAATATCTTAGAAACAGTAGCCAATCAGTTGTTTTAATTGTCATATTTGAATTCAGCACATCAAAATACATAATAAATAGCACATTTTATCTCTGAAGCAGACGACTTCTCAGAAATTGTAGACCAGTGTAATTTTAAGGGTTTGGTACAAGTCTAGTCCTGAGGAAAGGAAAGCTGCTAACACAGTGTGCCCTTGTTGCCAAGAAGGCTAACGGCATTTTGGGCTGTATAAGTAGGGGCATTGCCAGCAGATCGAGGGACATGATCATTCCCCTCTATTTGACGTTAGTGAGACCTCATCTGGAGTACTGTGTCCAGTTTTGGGCCCCACACTACAAGAAGGATGTGGAAAAATTGGAAAGAGTCCAGCGGAGGGCAACAAAAATGATTGGGGGCTGGAGCACATGACTTATGAGGAGAGGCTGAGGGAACTGGGCTTGTTTAGTCTGCAGAAGAGAAGAATGAGGGGGGATTTGATAGCTGCTTTCAACTACCTGAAAGGGGGTTCCATAGAGGATGGATCTAGACTATTCTCAGTGGTACTTGATGACAGAACAAGGAGTAATGGTCTCAAGTTGCAGTGGGGGAGGTTTAGGTTGTATATTTGGAAAAACTTTTTCACTAGGAGGGTGGTGAAACACTGGAATGGGTTACCTAGGGAGGTGGTGGAATCTCCTTCCTTAGAGGTTTTTAAGGTCAGGCTTGACAAAGCCCTGGTTGGGATGATTTAGTTGGGGATTGGTCCTGCTTTGAGCAGGGAATTGGACTAGATGACCTCCTGAGGTCCCTTCCAACCCTGATATTCTATGATTCTAACACAAATGTGATTTTTCCTTCCCTGTTTCTGCCTGTCTACAGAGAGTTTGTGCATGACAGTGCACTCTAGAGAGTCCTGTGAATTCTACAGGCATTTTAATTTTTTTATCATACAGTGAGAAAAGAATATAAAGTGTTTTTCTCTAGATAGTACTTAATGAGAGCAGAGACTGAGGTAAAAAAAAAAAGGATTTTCTTTACCAAAATTTTCTACAACCAGATTTTTCTGCATCTCACAAGTTTCCACTTTAATCTAGATATTGCTGTCTTGTGTCTGAATGTTTAATATACACTATTATTTTACCTATTTCAGTCACATATACACATACATGTTTATGAATACCTAGAGCAGACAGTGATCCACAACCCACCCACCCACAAGACTGAAGAGGATAGGAGGAGAGAAGGAATGGGGAAGATGATGGTGCAGTTCCAACCTCTGCACACAAAATAATCTCCACCCATATGAGTTGTCCAAACAAGATACCACTCACTGTAGATTATGCAGCTATTCAAAATATTATCTTAGTGGTTAGGCTGCTAAACCTGGGACTTGGGAAACTCAAGCTCATTTCCAGGCCCCACCTGTGTGACCTGGGACAGGGTGATTAGTTTCTCCTTGTCTCAGCTCCCCATGTGTAAAATCGGGATAATAGAACAGGCGAGAGAAAATCAGAATGTCCATTTCACAGGAAATTCCAGTACTGCAATGTTTTTATCCTGAATTGGGACAAAAAGTTGAATTTATTTTATTTTTTTGGAATGCAAAGTTAAAAAAAAATTCAGTGCAGAAATGTGAAAACACCTGGTTTCTAATCAGTTCAGCATTAAATTGTATCTGGCAATAATGCTGCAGTGCTTCCTAGGAATAAAAGTTTGGGTAATTCATACCCCCATTCTTTCTCTGGGAAATCTATGTAGAACTTATGAACTGTGGTTGTTTTTATGAAAATGCTGTGTCATTGAATGCCTCAGTGGATGTTGGAGTTAGCCATGTAATATCAGGGCTGATGTCACATTCCCTCCCAAACCCAGAGGACAGTCATTAACCTGAATAGCTCACATTAAAATGAGAGCAATTCAGGACAATGGTATAGTCATATCCTAGACTGAACCAGTTTTCTCCTGGTTGTCAGTGGACAGCTAGGGTTTAAAGCAATGGAATTTTCCCAGAAAGTGGAAATAGAGGCTATGTCTGCACTATAAGTGCAGGTATGACTGTAGTATGGGTAGGCATACCCAAATCAGCTTTAATCTAGCTAGCCTGGGTAACAATAGTAGTGATGACACGTCAGCATGGGGTTCAGGATCGGCTACCAACTTGAGTTCCTACCCAAGTCCCTGTCAAGTTTGTACTCTGGTCGCTTGCCTGAGTACACGCGCATGCCACCACATTTTCACTACTAATATTACCCATGCTAGCTAGATTGAAGCTAGCATGGGCAGGCACAACCATGCTACAAATACCTTCACTTTGCAGTGAAGGCATACCCAAAACAAAACAGGTGGTAGTATCAGGAGCGCTGCCAGCTTTTCTGCCGCCCTAGGCGGTGGAAGGTCCCGCCCCGAAATGCCGCCCCCCACAGAGGCAGTGGAAGGTCCAGCTGCCGAAATACCGCCGCGGTTGCCGACCCCCAAATTGTAGTGCCCTAGGTGACCGCCTAGGTCGCCTAATGGGTTGCGCCGGCCCTGGGTAGTATTAGCCTTTAAAACCATTGAAGCTGAAAATGAAAGGAACAAAGAGGCATGCTTTCACAGCAAAGGAGTCCTATTTAACTATAAGATCAACCAAAGAAGTAGGAAGCTGGCTGAAAAGAGAGAGACTGACTCCATGATTCAGAGGAGAAGCCATATACAGGAATGGGGATCCTGGACATGCTAGAGGATTCTGACGAAATCCCAAACACTTATGAGTGCTGAGGAACTAAGGTAGGGATGATGATGTTGTCTAGATCTGTATATTTCTTCTACTATCTAGAGCAGGGGTGTACAAACTTTTTGGCCCGAGGGCCACATCGGGGAATAGAAATTGTACGGTGGGCCATGAATGCTCACAAAATTGGGATTGGGGTGTGGGAGTGGGTCAGAGCTCTGGTTGGGGGTGCGGGCTCTGGAGTGGGGCTGGGAATGAGGAGTTTGGGGTAGAGGAGCTGGGCTGGGACTGAGGGGTTCGGAAGGCAGGAGGGGGATCAGGCCTGGGGCAGGGGGGTGGGGCGCAGGGAGAGGCTCAGGTCTGCAGGCTCCAAGCGGCGCTTACCTCAAGCAGCTCCCAGAAACAGTGGCATATCCCTTCTCCGGCTCCTATGCGGAGGCGCGGCCAGGCGGCTTTGCACACTGCCCCATCTGCAGGCACCGCCTCTGTTGCTCCCATTGGAGTGCCAGAAGGGGCCATTGGAGCGCATAGGAGCTGGAGTGGTGCCATGGTGCAGCCCCCGACCCTGTGCCCCGGCTGGAGCGGGGCTGAGCCACATGGTGTGGCCCCTGACCCAGCGCCCCACCTGGAGTGCCGGAGCAGGGCCGAGCTGCGTAGTGCAGCCCCCAACCCAGAGCCCTGGCTGGAGCACCAGAGCGGGGCAAGCCCCAGACCCCGCTCCCCAGCAGGAGGTCACAGGCTGGCTTAAAACGGCTTGCGGGCCAGATCCGGCCCATGGGCCATAGTTTGCCCACCCCTGATCTAGAGTAAAGAGAAACTATTACAAACCTTTACGAAACCTGTATGTTATGTGCTTCAACTATCACATATCCCAGAAGAGGTACTTTTTAAACAAGAGTGCCCACAAGTCTGGAGCTCTGGGAAAGTGTGTGATTAAGCTACCAGGGTGTCTTGGGGGGAGGGAGAGGGAGAGCACCATTGGTCCTGGGGACCTTGGGCCAGCTGGACTATGAGGTCCCATTTCTATGAAGGGGTATCAGACAGAGAGGTTGTGCCCAGGAAATATGCCATAGATGTCAAGGAAAGAGACCATAATCGAGCTTACTCAGACCAAGGAAAGTCAGTTTCAAACATAGCAGCCTTGAGAGTGTCCAGCTGGGGGATCTTATGAGGGCTGTGACAAGCATGGTACTGGGTACTTCATGGCCAGAGTATAAGTACTTTCTTAAAATTCTGTTTCCATATTTTCCCCCAAAACGAAGAAAATCTATTGTATTTCAAGTGTAATATCTGGCTTCTACAGCAGTCTTTCATTATCAAAACTTTATAGCGCTAGGTGCTATGCAATAGGAAATGGAAGTCCTTTTTACATCTGTAATTCAAATGGAGTGAAATGAATTAATTTACCACAACTGTCCAGAAATCACACCTGGGCCCAATCCTGCAAGGTGCGATGCATCTCCGACTAGGTGTTAAACACTCTCCATTCCAACTGACTATATGCCCTTACAGGCTCAGGCTCATAGTGGGCATGAACAAAGTTCATAAAGAGAATCAAGGTTTGGCCACACGTTGCCTTTGTTTAAGGTCAGTGCCCTTAATAATTATGTTTCACTGCTCCTTAGCTACAAAAGAACAACAAAATTTTGCTTGTTTCCTTTGGATCACATTAAGCCATGCCTTATTTTCAGGAGTACATATTTACTGCTATATACTCATGTTGTAGAGTTAATGGCAGTTTTGCAATTAACTTCATTGGGGCCTGAAATTCACCCATATAAACACTGAAAATGTAAGAGACCCATTAGATCATCCAGCTAATTCCTCCACCAGGACAGGATTGTCCTAAGCCATTCTTAGTTCCATATTTTCTCTACTTCTGAGCAACAAATGACTATTTAAAAAGGGAAAAGAAATATTCACGTGGCATGCTGTTATGTATTATTAATTTACAAAATCTGTGAGGGATAGAAAACTCACTGTGCTTTATCGAGCAGTTTGATATATGGGCTAGTGCTGCTTTTGACAAAGAAAAAACATACCTATAAATTATGCATAGAAATTAGAGATGGAGAAGAAATCATCCAGCTCATCTCCCCACCAAGTGCAGGATAGTTCCCTATAGAATACCTTCTAGTGCTTTATCCAGCCTACTTTTAAATCTCTCAGTGATGGGCTTTTACCACTTCGAATCTAATACCTCCCACTGTCAAGTTTTTCCTCATAGTCAGTCAGCCTGAACTTCCCCTCTTGTAATCCCATCCCATTACTACAATACTCCCCTGGTGCCATGCTGCATAATTCCTTTTGCTCTTTGGTATTCATGCTTTTCAAAAATATTTGTACACTATGATGCCATCTACAGTTACTGTAGTCCTTGTTTAGCAATATTAAACATAACTTCTTCATATACTAGGTATACTTGATTCTGCCTCAGTGCAGGGGGATGGGTTAAAGGACCTTTTGAGGTCCTATCTAACCCAACATTTCATTGATTCTATGTATCAATCCCTCTAGCTACTTAATATTTATTACAGTTCTCTGACTTCCTGCATCCTTGCACATTCCAAATTGGAGCTAGTCAAAATTTGTCAAATGAAATTTTTGTTGAAAAACAGAGTATCAAAACCAACATTTTTTCATGAATTGCCAACCCTGTCCACATTTTTTGTGAAATATTTTGTGCCTTTGTTTTTATCCATTTTTTAAAATCAAAAATTGCTACAAACAATTTTTTTTACCAAAACCTGGTTGTTCAATAAATGAAAAATGTCAATAACAAAACAGATTTTTGGTAAACAAAAAGTGTCAATGACCATTAATAGTATTTTTTTTTAAATTAACAATAATAGGTCTTTTTAAACACTTCAAAATGAAAATAACTTTGATTATTATTATTTTTAGAAAATAGGTTTTCCTATTTTTATTTATTCCATAATTTGAGTAGAGGTACACCCAAACTAGAATACCAGATCTTGTCCCCTATCAAACTTTGGGGAAATCAGAACTTCATGGCTCGAGTGTTTGATGAGATCACTCTTCATTCCTTTTGGATGGTCAGTACCACATTTTTCCCCCTCCCAGTCTTCCAGTATTTCCTTAGTTTTCAATGATGTTCAAAAAGACTACTGCCATTGGTTCATAACTAATACCCTTATTATCCTCCTCATCCAGATATCTGATTTCTGTGTTCTCTTACCAATTCTTTATCAATAGCTATTTTACAAAGTATGGTTTCTTAATTGATTATACACCTCTACCTCGATATAACGCTGTCCTCGGGAGCCAAAAAATCTTACCGCGTTATAGGTGAAACCGCGTTATATTGAACTTGCTTTGATCCACCAGAGTGTGCACCCCCCCTCCCCCGGAGCACTGCTTTACAGCATTATATCCAAATTCGTGTTATATCGGGTAGCGTTATATTGAGGTAGCAGTGTATTTATTCTTGTTGCTGAAGCCAAATTTTACAAAAGGAGGTCAGTATTTCAGGCACTTTGAATTACTATTAATTTTATTCCTTTTCTCATTTATTAATGGGCTCATTCCCTCTAAGACCTGTTCAAAATACAGTTTTGTACCAATTTAACTATTTCAATTAGAGATGTGATTGTATACCTGTATAGTTAAATAGTACAAACCACAGTGTGAATGTAATTATATTTAGTAAATATAAATGTTCTTAGTCAGATAAACTATCCCGATATCAGCTCATTTTTACCAGTATAATTACATCCACACTCTGGGTTGAACTGATGTAACTATATTGGTTTCTAAACTGAAATAGTTAAAGTGTACATCAATTTTGTGTAGATCAGCCTTAATACTTCCCTAAATCCCTGACAATACACGTATACCAGTCCTTTCCTCCCCAACCTCTTGGTTACTACCCACACATTTTTATGTTTTTGCTTATGTTGTTATCTCCTACAAAGTATCATACATTAATATTTGGTTGTGTCCTTTTTTATACACTCATAGGCCATAAATTATTACTATTTATTATTGTTATTGTTTTAAAAACTTCAGGGTCTCTATTTCCAGGGTGAGTTGAAGGAGTTGATTGTGACTAACTGATCTTTGGGATGGTTTTACCATTGGACACGGCCACCACAGGTTATCCATCCACTTGGGATTGCAGGAGCGTAACGTCCCTTCATTATCGCCAACACATCCTCATGTCAAGGGCTGCAGATGAGGGTAAGAGTTCGCTATCTTCTTTATCATCAGAGGATTTATAGTCTGTTGCTCCTCAGCTATGGTATCATTTAGGATTTCCCAGCCTCCTCCTATACTGAATTTTAATATTTCCTTTCACTAACTCTAATCATATTTTATTTATTACTGTTGTCATTATCAGCAAACTCAATGCATACAATGGTGAATTCAAGTAGTTTGTCATCACAGGTACCAAGCTTCCCTATCATTCTCCCATTTCCAGTTAATTCCTTCCATGTCAGCAAGAAATAGATTCAAGATGGCTCTTGTGAGATTCTCTGTTCTCTCTATAATGAAGCTGTCCTCTCTGTTATTTAAAAATCACTGGGGATTTGCTGGAAGTGTTACCCTTTGTGCCTTTAATAATCTCCTCTATAGTGCACAGATCCACAAGTTCACCATTGATTTTTATTGGACTATATGTGAAAATTTCCTTTTAAGGGTTTCTGTTCCTTCTTGTTGAACATATGGATTTTTTCCACTATGTTTTTATTTTGAGTTTGCTTCTAGTAATAGGATATGTTCATGGCTTTGGTAACATTGTATACGTTATATTTAAAGCTCTGTGAAAGTTTTTCTCCCAAAACAAAATTGTTGCTGCTTTTCTTTCCTGGAAGTTCCATATGAAATGTAAAAGTTGCTGGCTTTCCAGAAATGTGGACGCGAACAACAGTTTTAATGTTCAGAATTGTTTTCCTGACTAAAATTGGCTTTCCCCAAATGACTAGGAGAAAAGGGGTTCCTTTTTACCCTGACCACACAACAGATGCCTTAATGCTTAATCTGCTCTCCTTATATGCAGCTCTCACTGATGTTAGAAGAGGTGACAGGCAAGTATAGCAAGCAGAGAGGAAGAATAGAATAGAGGTTAAGAACCCATGAAACTGAGTAGCACATGCCGCCCCTCTCAGCCACCCCAGTACCTGCATGGTGCATAATAATGAGCAAAAACTCTGCAACCACACAAACCCTGCAACCAGCGACCACATCTTAGCCTGCCTTGGCCTATTATACCCGCCGCCTATGATATCTGCCACCACCAGAGTTTTACTTTTTTTTTAAACCAAGCCACCCAATAAGCAGTGACAGGCAAATAGTCTGGATGGAAATTTAAGCCTGCTGAGTAAAAATGAACCTAATAATTCAAGTGACTCTGAAAAAGACTTGGGGGTCTTAGTGGATAATCAGCTAAACATGAGCTCCAAGTCTGACAATGTGGCTAGAAGGGCTAATGCAATCTTTGGATGTATAAATACTGAATAATAGAGAGGTTATATTTCCTCCATATTTGGCACTTGTGTGACCACCGGAATAATGTGTCCAGTTTTGGTGTCCACAATTCAAGAAGGAGAGGGCTCAGAGAAGAACCACAAGAATGATCAAAGGATTGGAAAACATGCCTTCTAGTGAGAGAGTCAAAGAGCCCAAGCTATCTTGCTTATGAAAGAAAAATTAAAGGTTGACTTGTTTACAGTCTATAATTATCTACTGGGGAACAGAAATTTGATAATAAAGGGCTTTTCAATATAGCAGACATTAACACAGTCCAATGGCTGGAAGCTGAAACTATACAAACTCAAACCAGAAATAAGGCACACATTTTTAACAGTGAGTATAATTATCCATTTGGAACAATTTACCATCACTGGAAATTTGTAAATTGAGATTGGATGTTTTTCTAAAAGATACAATCTAGTTCAACTACAGCTATTTGAAGCAGGAGTTAATTTAGGTAAATTCAATGGGCTATGTTATGCAGGAGGTCAGAAGAGATGAGTACAGTAGTCTGACTTTAAAATCTATGAAAGTTTGGTTCAACAGACAGGTCACATGAAAGGAACAGTTTCAGGCTCAGGTTCCTTACGTTGTTAAACTTTGGGCTACATTCAGCCATAGTGGAAGTGGGAAAAAAACTTCATACATTTCACTGTACTTCAGGGGTTCCCAAATTTGGTTCATGGCTTGTTCAGGGTAAGCCCCTGGTGGGCCGCAAGACACTTTGCTTACCTGAGCATCTGCAGGTACGGCCGCTGGCAGCTCCCAGTGGCCCATTGGCCTGGAACAGCAAACCGTGGCCACTGGAAGCTGCCAGCGGCCGTACCTGCAGATGCTCAGGTAAACAAAGCATCTTGTGACCCGCCAGGGGCTTACCCTGAACAAGCCCCGAACCAAGTTTGGGAACCCCTGCTGTACTTGCTTAAATCATGGCTTAATTTGGCCCTTTGGGGGTAATAATAGGTTCCTAACACAAATATCTCTGGGTTCTTCTACTGGTGCTAAGATGACTCACAATATGGACTAAGTCATAATTCTATAGCATCATCCATTGAAGGATTTCATAGCAAACTTCAATCAATTTAGCCTCTGAATGCCTCTGTGCAGTAGGTATTATTGTTCTTATTATATGGATGAGGGAAATGAGCCACAGAGAGCTGAAAAGACTTGCTTAACATCACATAGAAAGTCCATGGCAGACTGACTCACAGTCCACAAAATCATACTGTCTTCTTACACATATCAATTTTCATCTCCAGGCCATAAAGTAAACAGTGTGCATCAAGATGTAGGTTCATCCTGAGGGCAATGAGCTCATTATAGGCTTGATACTGCACCATTCCAGTCAGCGGGAATTTTTCTATTGACTTGAAGGGGAGCAGGATCAAGCCCTAACAAAGAAATAGCAAAATACCTCATTTTGATTACAAAGGAGGTCATGAGCTTTCATGAAATGTATAAAGAAACCTGGTCACAAAGCTGGTACTGTATCATCACTCTATCTTTTGGAAATTAATCAGAATAGACAGAAACTGCTTTCATATAGTAGCAAAAATCTGGCTTTATACGTTTTCCATTGCAATACATAAGTTTTTGGAATTACAGAACATTATAGTTATAAAGCATCCTCTAATCTCCACCCCTCTACCAGAACAAAAGTTCTATTGATACTGTTTCCTTTTCTGTGTTGAAGGACAATCAGTCAATTATATTCCATGGCATTGGAAGTGGGAAGAGGAAATAAAAAGCATATTTAACAAATGGAGTTGGAATGGATCCATTTCTAATTAATAGGAATTATATTTTCGTATAGTTGAAACTAAATTACTCTTTTTAATGAATTTCAAGTCAAAGGATTGTCCTACTAATGTGGCGGGCTTATTCTCTTCATCTACCTGGAATGAATACATCTATCCACCAAACATAAAACCAAAACCCTAACTCTATACACATTGGAAATTGCTAAAGAAGATAATTCATAGATTTTAAGACCAGAAGGAACCATTATGATCTAGTCTGCCCTCTTGCATAACACAGGCTATAGAACCTCACCAAGTATGTTCTGCATCAAGACCATCATTTTTGTTTGAGCTAAAACATATCTTTTCAAAAGAGATATAATCTTTAAATAAAGACAAAGTGTGAGAGACTCCACAATATCACTAGGTAGTACCATAGTACTATACAGTAATAATAGAAGAATTGGGAATTTCCCAGCATTCTCTTGGCCACAATTAACAGGAAAGGGAGGGGGAAGGAGTGTGGAACTGAAACCTCATGCTGCAGCTTGCTGTGAATGGTAGGGACAGAGCCACCTCTAGGTTTTTTGCCGCCCCAACCCCAGCCCTGGGCTCCCCCCGCACCTCCGTGTTGCCCCAGCCCTGGACTCTCCCCCGCCCACACCCCCTGCTGCCCCAGCTCTGGCCCCCACCTGCACCCCCCTGCTGCCCCAGCCCTGGGCTCTCCCCGCACCTCCATCTCCTGCCACCCCAGCCCTGGGCTCTTCTCCCCCCCCACACACCTGCACCCCCTGCCACCCCAGCTCTGGCCCCCACCTGCACCTCCTGCCATCCCAGCCCTGTAACAACTGATAAATCATTTACTAATATATCTGTTATCACTAACACTTTTTGAAGTATTTTATAAAATTTACTCTAATGTAAAGTGACACCAATACAGCAAAACAGAACCTCTTTGGTTCCCACTGAATTCTACAATAAAACTCTCATTGACTGGATTGAAACACTCATTCTCTCTCTCTCTCTCTCTCTCTCTCTCTCTCTCAAACACCCACACACCCTTCATAATTAGGGTAAGCCAGTGAATAAGCTATTGTCCCAATTAGGACTGGGGGGGGGCGTGATTTTATCTGTGTACATGGCAATGGTGAGACTGATACTAGAAAAAAGTATTTGAAGGCAGAAGAAAATGCCTTACTGTGAGAAATTTAAAGAACTCAATCTGTTTGCTTATAATAAAGAAGATTGAGAAGTGAGTTGATTACAGTACCTTCATGGGGAGAAAATACTGAATACTAAAGGGTATGTTAATCTAGCAGAGAAAGGCATAGCAAGAACCAATGGCTGGAAGCTGAAGTGAGAGAAATTCAAATTAGAAATAAGGCAAAATAAAAAACAAACAAACAAACAAAAACACATTGGAACAAAATATCAAGGGAAAGGGTGGATCCTTTCACATGACATGCACCATGGGAAATGTAGTCAGACCAGGTACCCCAGGCTTTAGGGAAGAATGAAGGCATGAGGTGCCATGGCACTATAGGATTATCTAGCCATAGAACAAAACACAGGTAAATGCAGTTCAATGTTGAACTGACTAAAAACAAAATGTTTTGATTTGGGAATGTCAAACTTTTTAATCAAAAATTTCTAGACAAAATGTTTAAATGTTTCTGAGTCAAATATTTTTGAACATTTAATTTCATAAGAATTTCAATATGTTGACTTTTTATCCCAATTTATGAGACAAAAAAATGTTGACATATTGGAATTTCTCACTGGATCAAAATTTTGATATTCACTCAGATCTAGCATTATAATGATATGGTAGGGAAAATGAAGCAACAGTGACATTGTTTTCAAATATTAAATAAATTAAGATGACTGAAAGGTAAAGACAGTACAACACAAAGAAATATGAAAAGGATATAGAACAAAACAAAAAGAGAGGCGTGGTTTGTTTTATGGCGAGATAAGCCTGTAAATAAAGAACATGATTACTCTTCCATAGCACAAAGACTGAGTGGCTCAATTAATTAAAACTAGAGAAGAGTTTTGTTAATTGAACATGCTAGGATTAGAAAATAAAAGAAGAATCAAAGATAATGTCATAAAGTACTGCTCCTCTTCAGAGTCAGTGGACTGTAGCCCCAGAATGCCCCCACACTTTGGGATTTCAGAGGTGTATTGCATTTTGGTGCATAGATATTACTCTACAAAAGCCGCAGCATGCAGATGAGTTTGACCAGAGACAGAGTGATATGTGCCCCTCCCTGCATACTCTTGTTGTCACCAGGGACATGGCAAGTGGACACAGTTACTGCTAGTTCCATTTCTTTTCCTACATTTCTTAAGGAGGAGAGAGATTCAAGAGTAGTGAGTTCCACTGGGTCCAACTGCTGCAAGACCAAATAGGTCTCAGCGCCTTTGGAGGGAACATTAGCACCTTAGATGTGTTATAAATGCCATAGATCAGGAATTTTCAGATGTTTTCATAGTGTGATCCACATTTTAACAGAAAAATTACTTTTCCTCGTGGATCATCTTCACTCCTAGTCATGACTGTATGGACCTCCATAGGGCAACTACAGAAATGACTTACACAGAGTAAATGTGAGGTACACATTTGATGTATTTTTAGCTATCTTGTAATATGAGCCAGCCAAAGACTTACAGTGGATCCTCATATCCTTCCATGGATGAACTGGATAGATGGACTTAAGAGCAGTTTATTTTTCTGTACACTATTTGGTTGAGTATTGACTATTTTGGAATAGTTTTGTTCACCCTATACTCATTTTATAATGGGATACTGGAGCTGACATAATTGATGAGTTCATAGGCAGGCTCTGGGGGTGATTTAGGAGTGATTTTCTTAGGACTCATCTGTACGAACACTTATTTCGCAGCAAGCTGGGATATAAATCTACCCTGCACTAGCTTGCCATACACTGTCTGAATGGACCATGCTGCCGCACACTAAAAGTTCTGCAGTGTGCTTTGACCAACTCCACTTCGAAAAAAGGAGTAGATTAAAATGCACTAGGGAACTTTTAGTGAGTGGCAGCAGGGCACCCACGGATAACAAAGGCAACCTAGTGCAAGATAGATTTTCACACCACCTTCCTGTGAACTAAGTGTTTGTATAAGCAAGCCCCTAGGTTCAAATGGAGGGTGCCTAATTCTCATGGAATTTCAAGGGGAGACATTTGTGTCTACAGACTCCTACCCTTACTAGATCATTTTCGTAAGGTGAGTTTGGAGTTTTTATTAGTCCCAACTATTTTAAAAGAAAAGCAGAATGAAATAGGAGAGATGGTGACATCTAAATAAACCATATGGAAGCAGACAGCTAATATGAAAAGAATAAGATGATAAATTACCTTGGTAAAGTCTTACACTAGTAGCAAGGAGAAAAATATGTAAGAACAAGATTTTCTAGGATCCAGAGAAAAAAAAAACACACACACACACAAATTAATTTAACATAACAGCATAGTGTGCAGGGAAAGTAAAAGAGCACTAGGAAGAAAATGCTATGCATCTCCCATACAAATGGTATAAGCATACATAATTACATTGCTTAATTGGAGCTACATGCTTTCAATGATAAGTGTGAAATTACCAGAATAACACAGAAATGGTTCTACCCGAAAAATAGTTTGAGATTTAAAACACAGGATACAGAGTTTAACAAAGGACACATTTAGAAAATAGTCTTTAAGGACAAAAAGGGTAATCACAGTATTTTTAGTTGTACAATCTACCTCCAGAGCAGTTTAAAGTAATACATCAGGAAATTATTTTATTGACTGAAGAACTTGTGGATCTAAAGGCGGAGGAGGCCTGGAATTACTTCAAGTCAAAGTTGCACAAACTATCAGAAGCCTGCATCCCAAGAAAGGGGAAAAAATTCATAGGTAGGAGTTGTACACCACGCTCAGAGAGGTGATTAAGAAAAAGCCGAAAGCCTACAAGGAGTGGAAGATGGGAGGGATCAGCACCGAAAGCTACCTTATTGAGGTCAGAACATGTAGGGATAAAGTGAGAAAGGCCAAAAGCCATGTAGAGTTGGACCTTGCAAAGGGAATTAAAACCAATAGTAAAAGGTTCTATAGCCATATAAATAAGAAGCAAAGAAAGAAAGAAGAAGTGGGACCACTAAACACTGAGGATGGAGTGGAGGTTAAGGATAGTCTAGGCATGGCCCAATATCTAAACAAATACTTTGCCTCAGTCTTTAATGAGGCTAATGAGGAGCTTAGGGATAATGGCAGGATGACAAATGGGAATGAGGATATGGAGGTAGATATTACCACATCTGAGGTAGAAGCCAAACTCCAACAGCTTAATGGGACTAAATCGGGGGGCCCAGATAATCATCATCCAAGAATATTAAAGGAACTGGCACATGAAATTGCAAGCCCATTAGCAAGAATTTTAATGAATCTGTAAACTCAGGGGTTGTACCGTATGATTGGAAAATTGCTAACATAGTTCCTATTTTTAAGAAAGGGAAAAAAAAGGGATCTGGGTAACTATAGGCCTGTTAGTTTGACATCTGTAGTATGCAAGGTCTTGGAAAAAAAATTTGAAGGAGAAAGTAGTTAAGGACATTGAGGTCAATGGTAATTGCAACAAAATACAACATGGTTTTACAAAAGGTAGATCATGCCAAACCAAGTGGATCTCTTTTTTTGAGAAAGTAACAGATTTTTTAGACAAAGGAAACGCATTGGATCTAATTTACCTCGATTTCAGTAAGACATTTGATACGGTTCCACATGGGGAATTATTAGTTAAATTGGAAAAGATGGGGATGCATATGAAAATTTAAAGGTGGAAAAGGAAATGGTTAAAGGGGAGACTACAACGGGTCATACTGAAAGGTGAACTGTCAGGCTGGAGGGAGGTTACTAGTGGAGTTCCTCAGGGATTGGTTTTGGTACCAATCTTATTTAATCTTTTTATTACTGACCTTGGCACAAAAAGTGGGAATGTGCTAATAAAGTTTGCGGATGACACAAAGCTGGGAGGTATTGCCAATACAGAGAAGGACCGGGATATCATACAGGAAGATCTGGATGACCTTGTAAACTGAAGTAATAGCAATAGGATGAAATTTAATAGTGAAAAGTGCAAGATCATGCATTTAGGGATTAATAACAAGAATTTTTGTTATAAGCTGGGGGCTCATCAGTTGGAAGTAACAGAGGAGGAGAAGGACCTCGGAGTATTGGTTGATCACAGGATGACTATGAGCCACCAATGTGATATGGCTGTGAAAAAGCTAATGTGGTCTTGGGATGCATCCGACGAGGTATTTGCAGTAGAGATAAGGAGGTGTTAGTACAGTTATACAAGGCACTAGTGAGACCTCATCTGGAATACTGTGGGCAATTTTGGTCTCCCATATTTAAGAAGGATGAGGAGATATGATTGATTTCTATAAATATATCAGAGGGATAAATACCAGGGAGGGAGAGGAACTATTTAAGCTCAGTACCAATGTGGACACAAGAACAAATGGATATAAACTGGCCATCAGGAAGTTTAGACTTGAAATTAGACGAAGGTTTCTAACCATCAGAGGAGTGAAGTTCTGGAACAGCTTTCCAAGGGGAGCAGTGGGGGCAAAAGACATCTGGCTTCAAGACTAAGCTTGACAAGTTTATGGAGGTGATGGTATGATGGGATAGCCTAATTTTGGCATTTAGTTGATCTTTGACTATTAGCGGTAAATATGCCCAATGGCCTGTGATGGGATGTTAGATGGGGTGGGACCTGAGTTACTACAGAGAATTCTTTCCTGGGTGTCTGGCTGGTGAGTCTTGCCCACATGCTCAGGGTTTAGCTGATCACCATATTTGGGGTTGGGAAGGAATTATCCTCCAGGGCAGATTGGCAGAGGCCCTGGGGGTTTTTCGCCTTCTTCTGCAGCGTGGGGCACGGGTCACTTGCTGGAGGATTCTCTGCACCTTGAAGTCTTTAAACCATGATTTGAGGACTTCAATAGCTCAGACATAGGTTAGGGGTTTATTACAGGAGTGAGTGGGTGAGATTCTGTGGCCTGCGTTGTGCAGGAGGTCAGACTAGACGATCATAATAGTCCCTTCTGACCTTAAAGTCTATGGCAAGAAAGACTTTCAAAGCCTTCCTCATCAGAAATTAAAATCCCCCATGATCATTTAGGAGGATCATGGGGGATTTTAATTACTGATATAGGACCAGATTCTGTGAGGTATTTCTATTCAGTTACTTGATTGCGAGTTGAGGGTAATTCAACACATTTTATACAGTTGAGCCCAGATTCCCAGAGATAACACCTATGTAGATAATATGTGAAAAAAATATTGTTGAATGTAGAATAGGACTGTTATTCTTGCTCATTTTGTTGAACCAGCTACATTATCAGAAGCTATTCCATGCTTAAGGAGTAGGCAATATACCCAGAATTATAATTAAGGTTAAAATTGGGAAGATTCTAGGACTGTGTTGCTTTGTCAATTTTGAAATATTCATATTCATTCAAATTAGGCAAAGCAACACTAAGGGTCTTTGATCTTTAGTATAAAGGCTGTGAAAATGCCTTGTCAAATTTTGACTTGAATTCCTTGGATAAGTACCAACAGCAAAGATCCATTGTGCCAGTGATGTCAGCAGGAGACTAGACACATTTTTCAGAGCATATTTTACTGTGACAAAATATTTGCTCAGATATCTATAAGTCAGGAGAATATTTCTGACTTTGAAACCTGATGAGCCCTCAGAATTGCTTTGTATGTTTTTGTCAGTTACAGTGTAGGGATATTTGAACACAAGATGATGGAAATGTTTAGCACCCAGAAAACCAACCCAACCAACCCACCAAAAAAACTTCAAAAAATGACAAATGAAAAACAAAACTAATAATCCAAAGCCCAGTCTTGGCCAGCAAGTTATCTTCCTCAACATTTATTCTTAAGGATTAGAAAACGGTGTTGACAACAATAAAATAAAATAAAATAATTCATCATCATCAAATAATAAACACAACTCCCCAGCTCAGGATTCCCAAAAGGTATTTTCTATCCCTTTCCTATATAGCCCAAGTAGCCAGTTTAGGGACCTTCTTCTGAGCACCTCTTCAAGGAGAAAGAGAAAAGTGTGCTAGAATAAACTAACTGTTCAATGGAGACACAATAATGCCCCTGTGTGCCGCCACATCAGCTCTGAGAATAAGTGCGCTTATTCACACTGAGTAGTACATTGCTCTGCAAATAGTCCTATACTCATTTCAATAGCACCACTCATGGTGTAAGGTACTATTCAACTGGTCAGTAGGATCAAAGGATATTGTTTTCTTTTGTTTTTTAATTGATTTAAAGAGTTCAGCACTAGGTTTTAGGATTTTGTTTAAAAGCTTTTTATACAAATTTGGCTTTTTGTGTCTTCATAGAGCTAGACATATAATGCAAAAAAAATCTGTTTGAATTTAAATGATTTTTTTTTCACTGTGTTCAACAATGCTTTCATGTTCTGTTTCTGAAAATGTCCTAGAAAACAAGTTTATTGGCAGGTATGTTCACAAAAAGCTCTGGATTTGTAGTGAGTGCTGGAAAATATTTATTTCAGTATGCAATTGGACCCTTATAGAGAAGTCCTACTGAACATAGTGGAGTTCCCTTGACATTTTAGTGTTCTCTTAAAAAATTACTCAGAAGTCTAAATTTAATGGAGAGTGACCACCTTCTATTTTTGTTTTATTGTTTTTAAACCATCCTATAGGACAGTGTAGCAGGTTTATATTTTTCTGAAAAATTCTATAGTATGGTCCAAAGAAACCAATAGGAAGTTTATTTTCCACAAAATCATATTGAACTCTTCCATGATCTTAAATTAATCTTCTGCATGAGAATAAATGAAAAGATGAAACGCTGAAGTAGTTCCTCTTCAATTAACCAAACCACCACACTCATATTTAACAAGGAAGATGACTTTGTTCAATAGCACTAAGGTAGATGACTACGGCAATGATGAGCCAACCTTGACCATATTGAACATGTCATACCCCCAAGTCTTCCCAGCCACATAGAGTCCTGTTTGAAACAAACAAACAAACAATGTTCAATATATCGCTGCCAGCTAAATCTCTTCCATATATAAGTGATTTTCCCCCTCATAACAACTCCAAGTGCTTCTTCCATTGGGGGCTGAACTGCCCACATCTTTGTTATCAGAGTATTAATTTTCTGGGATGTTTGTATTGGCTGGATTCTAATGGTAAACTTGCTATATCTAACTCTGTTCTTGATAAATGTTCTCTGTTTATGTATTTACTTTTACTTTTCTTCACAGAAGTCTTCTGGTAAATGAGAGTACCGTAAACATAAAACAGTTAGTTTGCTTTTACTTTGCAGGGTAAGAGAGTGGAAAACTAGCTAGGAAAGGACCAGATCAGTGGTGTGAGAGTTCATAGATTATAAAGCCAAAAGGGTTGAATGTGATCATCTAATCTGACCTCCTGCATAACACAGGTCATAGGGCTTCACTGAATTAATTCCTGTTTGAAATACAGCATATCTTCTAGAAAAAACATCCAATCTTGATTTAAAAATTTCCAGAGATGGAGAATCCACCATAACCCCTGATAAGTTATTCAAAATGGATAATTACCCTCACTTTTAAAAATGTGTACTTTATTGCAAATCTGAATTTCTCTAGTTTCAACTTCCAGCTGTAGTAGAAAGAGAGAGCCTGAGACATGAGGCCTAGTATAAGAGTTCTGGTATGAGGCCTGAGGCATGAACTAGAGTAGTAGTCAGGCCCTGCTAATATAAAGCAAAAGTCAGGCTGTAAGCAGAAGTCAGGCTCTGCCTGCATGTAAGCTCACAGAACCTGGTAAGAAGAGGGATGGTATTACAAACACACACACATTCCTGAGAAGTACTAGGTACAGGACAGTCATGCAAACACATTCCAGAAGAGATGTATCAGAACACGCCAACACAAAGTATAGTACAAATACGCTTCTCGGAGATGATATAAGGAAACACTCACCGCCTCTTAAAGATACGGTCAGATGACAGCGTGATGGATAGAGATGTTTTGATCGCAGCCAGTACAATGTAAAGGGTGGTAACTAACCCCGTCAGTGGGGCAAAATGTAACTTGTTTGTGTCGGGGTATAAAAAGGAGCCTCAGAGGGAGTGTCTTTGGCCAGCCGAGGGGGGAATGGAAAGTCCCGTCATTCACTGAGCTCAGTCCATTGTAATAGGCATATATGTGCTAGTGCATTTGTAGACATTGATCGAGGGAGCGAGGACCATGCTTCATTGAAAATAA
>NW_020664473.1:1440824-1481045 GCF_002925995.2 Terrapene triunguis | reverse complement strand
CCCCCCCCCCATTTTTTAATTACCCCACCCCCGGCCCCGCCTCAACTCTGCCCCTTCCCCAAATCCCCAGCCCTGCCTCCTCCCCCCAGGCTCTCAGGCCTGGGAGGGAGGGAGAGCAGCGGCGCGCGAAATACCTGTTTCGCGCGCCGCGGCCGCTCGGGATCTCCCCCTCCCTCCCAGGTTTGAGAGCCTGGGAGGGAGGGGGAGACTCCGAGTGGCCGCGGGGCGGGCGCCGCTTCTCCCCCTCCCTCCCAGGCTCTCAAGCCTGGGAGGGAGGGGGAGCAGCGGCGCGCGAAACAGCTGTCTCGCGCGCCGCGGCCGCTCGGGATCTCCCCCTCCCTCCCAGGCAGCAGCAGTGGAGGTGAGCCAGGGCAGCCGCGGCACATTTTTAGGGGCGGCATTCTGGCGCCGGCCGTGCCCCCCCTAAAAATGTGCCACCCCAAGCACCAGCTTGTTTTGCTGGTGCCTAGAGCCGGCCCTGCATACAGAAAGAACATACACGCAGCCAACGACTAACTACACCAGCCATTAGATCTTGTTATAGTTTGTTTATCAGATTAAAGTGTCCTCTATTATCAAATTTCTGTTACCTACATAGACTGTGATCAAGTCACCCTTTAATCTTCTTTTTGATACACTAAATAGATTGTGCTGTCTGAGCCTTTCACTATTAAACATATTTTCCAATCCTTTAATCATTTTTGTGACTCTTCTCTGAGCCATATCCAACTTATCAATATTCTTCTTGAAACTGTGGATGCTAGAATTGTACACAATAGTCCAGCAGTGGTCACACCAATGCCAAATATGGAGGTAATAACTGCATAACTTCTCTAATCTCCCTGATATTCTTGTTTACACATCCAAGGACTTCACCAGACCTTTTGGCCAAAGCCTCATACTGGGATCACATGTTCACCTGATTATTCACCATGACCCCTACATACTTTTCAGAGTCACTGCTTCAGAGTCACATTTTTTATTCCTAGATGTATGAGTTTACATTTGTCTTTATTAAAAGCCTATTTTTTTGCTTGTGCCTTGATTACAAAGTGATCCAGATTGCTCTGTATCACCACCTGTCCTCTTCATTATTTACTATTCCTCCAATCTTTGAGTCATCTGAAAACTTTATAAGTGACAATTTTATGTTTTCTTCCAGGTCATCAATAAAAATGTTTATGTAGGGCTAAGAACTGATCCTTCCGCAAAATGGCTCCCTGAATCCAAATAAGTGTAAAGAAAATATAAATACCAATGTGTTCAAATTCAAAAGTCTGAATGCACCCTCACTATCGAGGTATGCAACATACCAGGTTCTGATTACACACAGCCATAAGAGCAAAAGAAAAAGACTCAAAAATAGTCAACTCCAAACTGATATTTTTAAAATGTCTTTGATTATCTAGATTTCTGAGAACTGGAAAACATCAAACAGCAACATTATAAGAAAGTCATTAAAATGCCTCTAGGGTGATTAATGTAACATAATTTCTAGGGGCAAATATTGCAAATGTTTTCTTTCCAGATTTAGTTATAGACTGTCTAGAAAAAAACAACAGCAGTAGATACATGGATTAGGCGATTACATGTTTAACTATTTAACTTGTTTGGCACTTTAATAATGCTAGTGTAGACAACAGAATACTGATAAATTCAGACCTGGTTTAAGTGGATGTGAATTTGACCTTGCAAGATTTCATGTATTTATTTTCAGAAAGGTATTTCCTAAGGTTCTATATCAAAAGTGATTTTATACAATAAAGCCAGATAAGAAGAGATGAAAAATACAGTAGCTTGTTTGAAAGAAAACTGGAAATCATAAGGAGGCTGAATTGTTCCATAACTGTGTAGTCCGTTGTCCACAAATGTTTTGACTCTGCAATTCTGTCAATACTAAAAACTTTATTTACCACAAGTAAGCAGATATGATTCAAAGATACACAAGGAACAGGTATTGGGCCCAAATTTGTGGTTCTTGCTCTGGCAAAGTTTATCATAAAATCAATAGAAGTTTTACTAGAAAAGGGTTTATAGGGCTTAGCCCATAGTAAAAAAGGGGCAACGGTTGTATTAGGAATTTAATGACTGTAGCGTATCAGAGGGGTAGACGTGTTAGTCTGAATCTGTAAAAAGCAACAGAGGGTCCCGTGGCACCTTTAAGACTAACAGAAGTATTGGGAGCATAAGCTTTCATGGGTAAGAACTTCACTTCTTCAGATGCAAGTAATGGAAATTTCCAGAGGCAGGTATAAATCAGTATGGAGATAACGAGGTTAGTTCAATCAGGGAAGGTGAGGTGCTCTGCTAGCAGTTGAGGTGTGAACACCAAGGGAGGAGAAACTGCTTCTGTAGTTGGATAGCCATTCGCAGTCTTTGTTTAATCCTGATCTGATGGTGTCAAATTTGCAAATGAACTGGAGCTCAGCAGTTTCTCTTTGGAGTCTGGTCCTGAAGTTTTTTTGCTGTAAGATGGCTACCTTTACATCTGCTATTGTGTGGCCAGGGAGGTTGAAGTGTTCTCCTACAGGTTTTTGTATATTGCCATTCCTGATATCTGACTTGTGTCCATTTATCCTCTTGCATAGTGACTGTCCAGTTTGGCCAATGTACATAGCAGAGGGGCATTGCTGGCACATGATGGCATATATAACACTGGTGGACGTGCAGGTGAATGAGCCGGTGATGTTGTAGCTGATCTGGTTAGGTCCTGTGATGGTGTTGCTGGTGTAGATATGTGGGCAGAGTTGGCATTGAGGTTTGTTGCATGGGTTGGTTCCTGAGTTAGAGTTGTTATGGTGCGGTGCGTGGTTGCTGGTGAGAATATGCTTAAGGTTGGCGGGTTGTCTGTGGGCGAGGACTGGCCTGCCTCCCAAGGTCTGTGAAAGTGAGGGATCATTGTCCAGGATGGGTTGTAGATCACTGATGATGCGTTGGAGAGGTTTAAGCTGAGGACTGTAGGTGATGGCCAGTGGAGTTCTGTTGGTTTCTTTTTTGGGCCTGTCTTGTAGCAGGAGGCTTCTGGGTACACGTCTGGCTCTGTTGATTTGTTTCTCTCTTTCCTTGTGTGGGTATCGTAGTTTTGAGAATGCTTGGTGAAGATCTTGTAGGTGTTGGTCTCTGTCTGAGGGGTTGGAGCAGATGCGGTTGTACCTCAGCGCTTGGCTGTAGACGATGGATCGTGTGGTGTGTCCGGGGTGGAAGCTGGAGGCATGAAGGTAGGCGTAGCGGTCGGTGGGTTTTCGGTATAGGGTGGTGTTAACGTGGCCATCGCTTATTTGTACTGTGGTGTCTAGGAAGTGGACCTTCCGTGTAGATTGGTCCAGGCTGAGGTTGATGGTGGGGTGGAAGCTGTTGAAATCATGGTGGAATTCTTCCAGGGTCTCCTTCCCATGGGTCCAGATGATGAAGATGTCATCAATGTAGCGTAGGTAGAGAAGGGGCGTGAGCGGACGAGAGCTGAAGAAGCGTTGTTCCAGGTCAGCCATAAAAATGTCGGTATATTGTGGGGCCATGCGGGTGCCCATGGCGGTGCCACTGGTCTGGAGGTATATATTGTCACCAAATTTGAAATAATTGTGCATGAGGATAAAGTCACAGAGCTCAGCAACAAGCTGTGCTGTGTCATCATCAGGGATACCGTTCCTGACAGCTTGTATTCCATCTGTGTGTGGGATGTTTGTGTAGAGAGCCTCCACATCCATGGTGGCTAGGATGGTGTTTTCTGGGAGGTCACCAATGCATTGTAGTTTTCTCAGGAAATGAGTGGTGTCACGGAGATAGCTGGGAGTGCTGGTGGCATAGGGTCTGAGTAGGGAGAACACTTCAACCTCCCTGGCCACACAATAGCAGATGTAAAGGTAGCCATCTTACAGCAAAAAAACTTCAGGACCAGACTCCAAAGAGAAACTGCTGAGCTCCAGTTCATTTGCAAATTTGACACCATCAGATCAGGATTAAACAAAGACTGTGAATGGCTATCCAACTACAGAAGCAGTTTCTCCTCCCTTGGTGTTCACACCTCAACTGCTAGCAGAGCACCTCACCCTCCCTGATTGAACTAACCTCGTTATCTCCATACTGATTTATACCTGCCTCTGGAAATTTCCATTACTTGCATCTGAAGAAGTGAGGTTCTTACCCATGAAAGCTTATGCTCCCAATACTTCTGTTAGTCTTAAAGGTGCCACAATGACTGTAGCTACACTTAAAGTGTGGTTTGTTACTCATGAACTAAAACAGATGAACAATATTCTGGTTTGCAATAGTGCACCCAAAATAAACATTTCACAAGCTAAAAGTTAAGGGTCTCATCCTGTGAGGTATTAAGCACCTTCTGCAAGGTGTTGACTGCCTTCATCTCCCACTTAGGTCAATGGGAGTCAAAGGCACTCAGCACTTTGCAGTATTGGGCTCTAATTATACCTACACTATGAGCTAGTGGTGTAATTCCCCTGCTTTTGTTCACATAGTTGCACTAGATCTCATCAAGTTACTATTATAAATAGCAGTGTATCCATCATAGCACAGTTAGCAGCAGCAGAGGAACAGCTGAGCCATACCAAGTACAAAACCATCTGAAACTGGTAGGTATGTACTCCGCATGACACAACCATTCCTCTGCTGCCACTAGCCATGCTACCTTGGCTACACTGTTATATATATTCACACTTGATTGACGAGCAGGAGATACACACCAGTGGATTCACACCCCTAGTTTGTACTATAGACATAGCCACATGGGAAAACAATTTAGAGGTTCAATTCATATCCAGACTGTATGACAGTGTTTTAATGTATTCACCAAAAAACTGAAGCTGATGCACCACAAAAATTTCCTCTGAACATACTGCATGTTGCATCAGTTGTTTAGATGTGGTCCAAGAGCTAGTAACAGTAGGTGTTAGGAACAGCTGAGGGGGAAAGTGGTGCCAATCTGGATTAAAAAAACATACCCATTGGACAAAAGTATTAGTCATGATTAATCAGATACAGTGATATAACCAATGATCAATGCCAGCTAGTATTTCCACATGAATAATGCTAGGCAATTTTGTGATTATTTATAATAGCTAGATTTTCTGGGCATGATCCTCAATAAGTGTAGATGTCCATTTGCATCAGCTAAGGATCTGTCTCATGCTGGAATGGGCTTTTAGTTCCATTCACTTCAGTTTTTGTTTTATGTATCTATATTGTATAGTTACATGTAGAATTATTTTTGCAAATTAGGCCTAATTGTGCAAGGTACTATTTTGTTATGTTAGTTATTGGCTTTCCTATAACACTATTGATGACTACTCCCTATTTACAGGTGGGAAATGGAGGCATACAGAACCTAAGTGACTGGGCAAAATCTGTGATGAGTCTGGAATAAAAACATAGGTCTCTTGACTGCCAATCCAGCATTTTAGAGAGACAAGGTGCTGAGGTAATATCTTTTATTGGACCAACTTCTGAGCCACACAGAGTTCTTCTTCAGAAAGCTTGTCTCTATCACCAACAGAAGTTGGTACAATAAAAGATATCTCACCCACCTTGTTGATCTAATATCCTGGGACCGACATGGCTGCAGCTACTCTGAAGTCCAGTGCTTTAACCACAAGACTAACATTTTTTCCCAATTTTGATCCCTGTAGTTCACTGAAATGAAATGCAAATCAAAATTAGTGACAATTAATATAGTAAACACTAGTTACAGATAATCTTGAACTAGCAATGGGCCATGCTGCACCTCAACAAAATTTGAGGGAGGAATTAGCTCTAAAGTATTGGTTTAGATACAAAGTTTTGAACACCATGTTCAATTTTGGTCACATTTCCCCATGGAACACAAAATATTAGAATCCTAATCAAAGTGCTGCTAAAGGCAACCAGGATGATACTAGGTTTGAGAAATGCTAAGCGGGAACATTAAAGAAAGGGTAATATTGATAAGAAAGGGAAGACTTAAAAGTAACCTTGCAGAAGCTGTCAGATTTATGAAGGATTTTGCTAAACTCTACCCATAAGTGTGGGCATCAGAAACAAAGACACAAAAACTAAACATTAGAAAGCTAACAACAGAACAAGGATTTCAGGGTAGAACTAGCGATTTTACAGAATAAGTTGTAGTGTAAGAGGCAATGGCAGTAAATATATCCATGTGTTTAAGAGCAGCTGGACATTTTAACAGAAATGGGAATGGGGAGGAAGTAAGGGTGCACTGACAAAGCAGGTCAATGAGGTTTACATCGATTTAGAGTAGAATAGGCTTGTTGGGCCAAGTGTCCAATCACAGTCCAGCAAACCCCTATATCCTTGTAGTTAGTAAGATTTGTAATATTTAAAATGGAGAGCATTTCAACTTAGTCTAATTACAGTAGCAATTTCTTCTTTTTCATCCACTACATAAATCTGCTTCCCATTTTCACCAAACATTTTCATTTTTGAATATACACCTTTACCTCGATATAACGCGACCCGATATAACACGAATTCGGATATAACGCGGTAAAGCAGTGCTCCGGGGGGGGCGGGGGGGTTGCACACTCCGGTGGATCAAAGCAAGTTCAATATAATGCGGGTTCACCTATAACACGGTAAGATTTTTTGGCTCCCATGGACAGCGTTATATCGAGTTAGAGGTGTAATACATTAGTTTTCTGCCACTACACGTGTGATTTTTTTTGTACACGGTCCTGTAACCTTAACACTCCCATCTGTCCTTTCCCATCTGACAGGTTCATGCTATTGAACAACACTGGGGGACAGATGCTCAGCTGGTGTAAATTGGCATAGTTAGTTTGATTTCAATGAGTCTGTTGGTTTTCCCTAGCTGAAGATCTGGGCTTTGAATTCCTATTAGAAAAAAACAAAATGCAGGAGGTGTGTACAGTTCTATATTGGCATACACTTAACAACAGAACAAGTGTTATATGAACACGTTGCCTCATGAAAGGACTAGACCAAGTTGGAGGGAGTGCTACTCTCAGCATACATTGAGAGCACCAGGGCAACCAGCCCTGAATCTCCTGAGACACTGCCTCAAGCCTGCATCAGCTATGTGCGACAGCTGTGCCAGCCTGATAAATAGTAATCAGCAAGGTCTCAAGCAACACAGCATCTTTGAACTTCTATGGCATCAATCTTCACTGTCCCTTCCCCACTCATGGTTCAAACGGTGAAGTGGAACCTACATCCTGGGTAATGTGCTAGTTAAGTTTATCTATCTGGTAAAGGGAAGATCACCTGATATACATGGGTATGACATGATATTGAATGGAGTGTAAGAGTCTTAGAGCCATGGCCTCTATGTACCAGGAAGGAAGCATGACCTAGTGGAAAGCACACTAGCCCAGGGATCCAAAGACCTGGGTTCTATGCCTGCCAGGTAACTTTTGGCAAGTCTCTTCCCTTTGTTTACCTTGGTTTCCCCATCTTTAAAATGGGAATATGATACTGACCTACTTTGTAAATACCATACAAGAGCTAGGTATTATTATTTATAATCTGATTTTTTTCTGCTTGCCCAGCCAATAGGAATAGTTTCTGGGTGCAGAGGTGACTCCAGACTTCTCTGATGAATGTGCAATAACATTTATTTATCTCCATCAGAAAGTGTACCAGGAAGCAGTGCCCCTTTGCATTATTTTAGGAGATGTGTAGGCACAATGCTTGATCATCACAATATTGAATGAGGTCCTGCATAGCTTACAGAAGTGATCAGAATACCAGTGGGAGGAAAGCATTTTTCCCATTAGCGCCTATCTTTTTTCTAGCCTTGCTCAAGAATTATCCTGTTTCAGATAATTTGTTTGTGTGATGGGGATATTTTCTTTAGAAGAACGTGTCTGCTTGTTAATTACTCTTAAATACGTTTATGAAAAAAACTTTTAATTAACAAACAAATTACTCTGCTAAGTAATTTAATGTTTCTCAAAGAAAAAAGCATCTTTTGAAGAAATTATCATCATGTGTAGAAAATACAGTAGATGCTCAATGCCCAGACTTGACCATTTTAAAAAGAAAATATGCCTGAATTTTTGAGGGGTATTTTTGCCTTTGGAATCAACTCTCCATTTTCTGCTTTTCTTCACATGCTTTCTTTAGAATTCTCAGTCTAAACATTAACATAAACCTTACAAATATTACAGATGCAAAATATTTTGCCACTCTGGGTTAGGAGCAGTAGGGCAACTAGGAAAACAAAGAGCAGATGTGTCCAATGAAGTTGGGTTTCCAGGCCATTAGTCCAGTCCTAATACTAAGCAGAAACAACCACTTACAGCATAGTCAGGGAACTGGCTGTTTAACCCAGATCAAGGAAAGGATTAGTTGTGGGACAGTGTAATATAGTCCCTCCTGTCTGAGGGAATGGCTCAAAATAATGGCTCAAAGATTAAATTGGGGAACAAGATGTTAGTTTGTATGTCTTTGAGGAACAATGCTTGATTACATGACTATAATGCAGTATAATGCCATATAAAGGTGTAACATCAGATCCCCAGTTGTTTGGTGATAGTTTCCTTGTGGTCCCTTAGAACGCTCAAAGTCATACAGAATATTCTCACTCTAGCCCCGGAAGGAACCCCTGGTCTCAGACCCCTGGTGACCTGGAATGCCTATCTCCTCACTACTCTATCAACATTCAGCACTTTGACAGGGAAAACCAGCTGCAATTCTTTTGTTTCCTCTGCCTTTTACACACACTCTTTTCTAGTCTTTTGTAACACTATTATTGTGACTCCTTTCCTAAAGTGATCAGACAATACCACCACTGGAGTAGAACTTCCCTGATTCTTCAGTAGTTGGCCCACCATCTAACCAAGCATCTGTAACAAGACATTCATCTCATTCTGAACAGATGACCTTCCCTACTTACTATTTCTCTTTACGGTTTAATGTAAGATCTCTTACATATTAACAGTTTCTCCTCTGCTTGCCAAACAAATAGAGCTCCTATAAATTTACAATGCCTCTTGTCCTACTGTGCTGACTCATTACTACTAGTCACCCAGAAAAGATAGGGATTCTGGAAGGATCAGAACAAAGATAAACTGGTATCAAGTTTGCCAGAGGCTTTAGGGACTTGACATGAGAGGAAAGAGCAAAAGGTACTGCCGTATGATTCCGTTTAAACATTTTTACAAAATATACACATTTCTTTATGATTTATTTTGCATGTTGGATGTGAAAAGGTTACTGAAATTTAGAAGCCTGCAGACAAGTATAGAGAAAATAATTCTATGTGGTAATACGGGGGAATTAAAGAGGCAACACAACTATAAGGCACTGTGTTGAAGATGTACAAAGTGTGATCATAGGCGCTAATGGAGGAAGGAGTATGAGTAGAACATCTGTAATGAGTTGGTGATCTCAAACTGGCATTAGAATCAAAACACAGTGTTTGGTGAGAACAGCAAAATGACTTTGGAGAGAAAAAGAAGCTATTATCCATAAAAAGTCACAAAAGAGGTAACAGAATTAAAAAACAGAGGTAATAGCTGGACATCAACTAGCCCTCCTTTTGTGGAGTGAAAATCACAAGCCTACACTAAGATTGCATTTAGACTTTGGAGCCATGCTGGACTGGTCATAAATATATTCACTTTAATAAATGCATAGGGTCCCCAGACACAACGATGCTGGGCTTGGGATAAGAATTTAGACAAATAAGAGATGGAAGATGAATGCCATAATTTGTGCAGTTCAAAAGGAGGAAAGTCTCTCCCTTCCACTCCATTATGAGGGATCTATGTGCAGAATTCTAATTGTCTGAGTAGTGGCAAGCAAACCCCTTAAAAGAAGCTCAGAGCTTTATTTGAATAAAGATATGCATACCCATTCATACTTTATCTGAATCTCTCCTGGGCCTGGAAATTGAGTTGAAAATCTCACAAGATTTTCATTACTTCCTACTCTCGTCTGTGTAAGAATCACCCACAAGAGCCTACTCGCGAGGGGTGCTGAGCACCGTCTATTTAAACAAACATTAGTGGGAAACAAGGGCACTCAGCACATCAAAGAACTAGGCCCTAAACTTGCAGCATGGTCAAAACCAGGAAGTACAGAAGTGTGTGTAAAGGTTTTGAAAAATTAACTAATAATAATCATTCTTAATAAACAGCCACCTCGTTATTAAACAGCTTGGTTCTCTTATCTATAGTTCCCTCCTTATGCTCCCAAACCACAACCAGGAGTCATCCCATCCCCCCTTTCTGTCCTATTTCTTAGGACTGCTTGGTTATTTAGTTAGCTTTGTACTGTTTGTGAAAATTTATTTCTAAGTAGACATTTTTATGTGTATGTTCAGCTTGTCTAATCTGCATTTTGCCAGTTTCCTTGGAAACCAGACATTTCCCCCTCTCTGTATGGTGTAAATGAGACAGCAGTTTTCCACACAGAAAGTCTCAATCCCTATCCCTCAGAGCCTCTGAAACGATCTGTGCACTGAAATAAGGGGGGGGGGGGGGGGGTTAAAAATGTAATTAAGGACTACAGTAATCTAATTAGGCTGATGTCATTTTCAGAAGAGATTTAATTCCCTTGATGGTATCTCTCTATTTTCTCTCTCACACCATTCCTGATGCTCAATTCATAGAGCAATTAAAGGACTCTGCCCTTTGGCTAAGACCAATATCATTCTGAGATCTGATAGATTCACTACCAGGAAATTTTATCTTGCCACGCAGGAGGATGTATTGGATGATATAACAGATTCTTTGCCAACTTACTTCCATGTACACTGTTTTTATGCAAAAATAATACAGATTGTTTAGAGTTAATCAAAATGTTTAATTTTGATACATTTGAAGTATTCCATTTCAATTCACCATTTATTTTTTTAAAAATACACTTCAATATATTTTTCCTTGAATTAAATTGCATAAAAACCTGATATAGTTTTGTGAAAAATTTTGGCTTAATCAATACAACATTTTCCCATGGAAAACTGTTTTGATAAAAAAAATTCAAATCAGATCTACGTCTGAGTCCCAGACCTTGCTCCAACAATGACTCATTGTGTGGCTTTGTGGAAGTCACCTAGTCTCTATACATCTCAATTTGTCAAACTGTAAAATGGAGAAAATGTTACCTCCTCTCAAAGGTGTTGTGAGTCTTGTAAGTGCTTTGAAGATTACAGAGAGCTGTGTAAGTTCTTTGGAAGGTCTGCGTGTGCTATTGTATATTTTAAATAAAACTTATCTGCATTCAAAAATCAATGGGCTTGATTCGATTCTGCCTCATACCTGTTCTGGAATCAGTATTTATGACAGTAGTGCTCAGAGGCCTCAATCAGAATTGGGGTTCTATTACACTAAATCCTGTACAAAACAAAATAGATAGTCCCTGCACCAAAGATTTTACAGTGTACACCTGTGTAACTTTATTGATTTCAATGGAATTCCATTAGTGAGAAAACAGAGAGAAAAAGAAGGAATCAGATCCAGAATCTGTTGCATCTAAGTCAATTTCAGAATCAGCTATGCTTTTCAAGCACAGAAGACTTTTATTGCAGTTATGGATTCGGTGCTGTTCTGAGAATTGCTTTGCAACCCTACAAACCTTTCAGACATAGGCATATTTCTGAAAAAACAAAGCCATGCAAAGTAGACTCCAAATCTTACTTGAATTTTAAGGATTTGTCATTTATTCAACAAAGCAACAAGATGAGCTGAAGATGGCAACCTTTACCCTCCTCTTTAACTAGTCTCTGAAAGCTTGTATAATTACAAGGGCTTCAATTCCTTGACCTACATAAATAACTATTTCAATGCATAATTTTAGTGCCAGCTTGGCCAGAAGGATTTTTTAAATTCTACAATATATTTCCTATTTTCCTCATATCTCACAGTTAGTTAGCAAGATGGCATGCCACCTCTAAACTTGGAAGATGGAGAAGAGAGGTTTTGTATTTGTTTCCAAAATCTTACACAACAATTCGAACACAGGAAGATGCAGACCACTCAAGAGGCCCGTACCAGCTCCCATAAAAAGAATATTTTATATTTTTAATGTACTCAGTCTCCTTTTCTCCAGAGGAATGAACATCAATAGGTCAGTCCTCAGCATGTTTATACAGTTAATTGGCCATAGTGCAAGCCTCACCATTTGCAGAAATCTAAACTATTCTGGGTCCTAAACAGGGCTAAACCCATCATGAGTCCCCTCTCCAGTCCCTCTGCTGGAAGACATTTTCTACCTCTCTATAAGAGGTACAAAAGGGGAAAAACAGCGTTGAACTATGAGTTGGTAACTTGGGTTTCCCAGAAGCCAAGAATGAGAAGAAGCCATTTGTGTCAGCCAATCCTGGTGATGTCAGACCGTTTAATATCTGCCCAACTTTTAAAATCTTTACTTCAACATTGCCAAAGGTCAGTGGCAAACATCAGAGACCTGCAACCAAGATGCTCTACAAGAGCAAATCCTGCCTTTACTTTTACCAGTGCTGAAGGTCACCAGCAGTAGAACAAGTGCACTTCTCCTGCATGAGAAGAAAGTGGGATTTCGAGGAGTATAAAACACACCTACATGCAGATTCCCCAGGTAGCACAAACTGTGTTTCCATGGGGCCTCCCTCTGTCATAGAATCATAGAATCATAGAATATCAGGGTTGGAAGGGACCTCAGGAGGTCATCTAGTCCAACCCCCTACTCAAAGCAGGACCAATCCCCAACCAGGGCTTTGTCAAGCCTGATCTTAAAAACCTCTAAGGAAGGAGATTCCACCACCTCCCTAGGTAACCCATTCCAATGCTTCACCACCCTGTTAGTAAAAAAGTTTTTTTCCTAATATGCAACCTAAACCTCCCCCAGGTGTCCAAGGTGAGTTTCAGAGTAGGAGGAGGGCAGGGGAAAGGCAGGCTACACAGTCTCTTCAGGCTTTCACCCTGTCCTGTGAATGGAGCATGCCAAGTGTTACCTGTCAGCTCTGTGTTTTGGGGAACCAGGGCACAGTATCCAGTGTGTCTGACTCACGAAGGACCGCCCCCCAGCCTCTGCTTGAACCACAGCCAGTCAGAAGTAAGACTTACAAAAAGCAATGAAAAGGCAGTGGGAGACACACCTAAACCCCTCCAGACAAGGGTGACAGGATTAAGGCAACTCCCCTAGCCCCTTCGGAGATGGGACAGGGAGGCATCTCCATTAGCATACAGAATGGAGAACAGAGATTCCAAGGCAAGAACTGCACTGAACTCTGGGACCAGAAAAGCAGGGAAGCACTGCATGATGGGGGATCTCTGCTCCAGATGTTAATGAACCCACATCTACACACACCCAGCTCAGTAGTTATCAGACCAATTCTAGTAATAAATCCTTTACTGGTATCCAAAATACTGAAGCTGCGTAATTGCATTCTGAACTCCCTTGAAGGAACGCCGCCCATGGCCAGGAATGATCAGTTCCTATTGTCTAGCCTGAACAAAACAACTTTGGTATACTCCCTTGACCCATCAGTTTACCCAAAAACAAATCTAGTGTTATCCCTTGAACCATTGTTGTTTCCCTACAAAAAAAATCGTACCCACGCTCAAGTGTTCTGAAGCCTGGATCCAAAATCTGCATCAGTCCCATTAATCTTTTCCTGACTGATCGTGCTGCGGGCTCTGCCTGTCTACAGCACTCTGGACCCTTAGCTACCACTACCACCTGGGAACCCTGACTGGTTCAAGCTTCACGGAGTGGTGAGAACCCAACTCTCTCTCTCTCTCTCTCTCTTTTTTTTCTACTCTAGGTATACCTTTCTAACCCTGACTTGTGTGATCAGGTATAGTTTTCTAAACCTGACTTTGTAATCAAATTTAAGCTAGATTTAATATTGTAACTGTTTTGTCTGTTTGGCTCTCCTTGTATGGTTATTGCCTGGCAATAAATAACTTTTATGGTTAAGCTGGTTGCTTCCCTCCCCCTCCCTCTCCCTCTCCCTCTCTCTCTCTTGTGTTTTTGGCTTCCCCATTTGCTCTGCAGCAACTTTTCTCTTACCTAACCTAAAGATGCCTGTAGCGCCCCAAAATTCTGTGGGGTTTGCTCATCAAGTGAGTTACTAGCAGAACAATTGTAACATGAAAGTGGGGATAGGGACGTGCTGAAGCTGTGGCATAGGCGGGTGGCAGCTTGGAAGTGCTGCTCAACCCAGCCTACTGAGTCCAGGGGCATATAAGGGTGGCAGCTTGGAGGTGCTGTTCGACCCAGCCTGCTGAGACCAAGGGCATATAAGGGTGACAGCTTGGAAGTACTGCTCCGCCCAGCCTACTGAGTCCAGGGACTTATAAGGGGTCAGCTTGGGAGTGCTGATTGACCCGGTCCGCTCAGACGCACTCTGTTAATGTGTTCATCTGATTCTGGGGCTGAAGGAACCCAGCCCTGGGGAACATAGGTCCTGCAGGATAGCTCCATTGTGAGAGAACTTGCAGAAGAGAGAAGTAGAGCTCCATATGAAAACACAAGTGACACAAGCAGTATATCGACAGAATTACAGAACCTCCCCCCCCCCCACCCCGGCCCCCGAAGAGTAACACTAATAAATGAGCATACCCCAAAGTAACGGTAACACAGGGCCACAGAAGTTTCTCCAGACACTTAAAAGTCTCTAGAGAATGGTTGCACTGATATCCTCAATTAGAGATGAGCAAATAACTATTTGGTTCTGGGGCTGAAAATAATAAAAAAAAAAAGAATTGGCATGTATTGAACCAAAACTGAATATTTCTAAAATTTTTAGCAAATCACAAAAGTAACAAATGTTTTGTTTTGGATCAAATGATACCTTTAATTGCTGAGCATTTTAATCTCTTTAAAAAAATAAAAACAAAGAAAACACAGGGCAAGATTCACAGGAGAGTATGTGGCAGCAGTGGCACCCCCTTATACCCAATAGCCCAATGATTAGGGTATTTGCCTGGAATGTGGAAAACCCAGATTCAAATCCCTGCCCTGAGCAGAGAGTTGGACCCAGACTCCTTCCTCTTCTAGGTGAGTATCCTAATCATCAAGCAATAGGACATTATCAGGTCAGGCTCTCTCAATCTCTCCAACTGAAGTTGTTCCACTTTGCATAACATATATGAATATTCAGTTAAACAAAGAGAGTGAGAGAATGACTGGTGCACTCACATGGGAGATGGGATGGTCTGGGTTGAAGTCCCTGCTCCAGAGTGGGGATTCAAACTGGATCTCCTCCACAGCTTAATTTGTGCCGGGGCTTGCCAGGCCTCAGCTCCAGCACCTCTTTTCATGCTAGGGATGTGCCCCAGGACCTCTTCTGTCAGTGGTATGCCAGGTGTGACCTCACACGTGTGGTTCATATAAGGTCACACTATGCAAACAACACTATTGTGTAAAATAAAATCACTACCTCCACACAGCATAGCCTGGCACGTATGATGTGTGCAAGGTCACACTGTACAGAGGGTGTATTAGTTGAGCCCCAGAAACTCTTTCTTTCCAAATTAAGCACTCATCTCTTCCCACTCCCCTAACCTAACCACTGGGCTGTGGGCTATAAGGGCACCACTTCCTCCTCTGATTTTGTCCCTTTGTAAGCTTAAATCCCCATGTGAATCTAGTGCCCCTCCCTCTCATGTTGAGTGGTGAGGGGGAAACTCTGGTGAATTTATCTCAAATTCCCAAATAGCTTTGATTGACCAAAAAGAGATCATTTCACAAAAAATGCAATTTTAATGAAAAATTGCACCCACCTCTACTCTCAGCCTGGCAGGGAGGATTCCTTTCCCTGCAGAGATCCCCAGTACCTAATTGACACATTCAGATTGGGTGTCATGGCCTGGGCTTGGCCTTAGGAATTTGTTTCACCTTATGCAAGTGGCTGCAGGAGAAGAAGAATCTTTAAGGTATCTAGCTCTCCAATCCAGAAATCAATAAAATGCCACATCGTAGAATGAACACAACCTGGCCATGAAGGAAAAATGTATTCTTGACTGTTTCAGAGCTAATATAGCAGATGAGTGATTTTTTTAAAATGCAAATTACTAGTAATTTGAAAGGATAATTCAAGTTGTGAAATAAAGTTACAATGTTATGGAGCAGTGCTTTTCAGTAATTCTGTTTTATTAAATGGATTATCAGCCTTTTCCAAGAAGCAGAACCAGGTCTGGGAAGATTATCTGTTATTTCTGATAAGATGCTACTGGAAAATTGTCTCATTGGTCATATTATTTCTAGAACTGAGCCATGTTCACAAGATTCTATAAAACACTCACAGTATCAAATAAAATGTAGTGTTTTCATTTACAGAGGGAAAGAGCGAAACAGGTTTAAAGCATTCAGAATTATTCAAAGGGTGTAAAAGAGGAAAGAATATTACATAAAGGCAAATTTTCTGAGATGAAAACTACAGCAGACTTTCAATATTACAGTAAAAACTAAGACGGACTCTATGGGATTAAGGAGAAATCTTACAGAAATTGGGGGGGGGGGAAGCTATAATATTTTGTTAGGAGAATTAAACAATTCTAGGAAGGGATCTCTTGACCACTGCCTGTTAATGATAGGTTTAAAATTGTACAGAAAGGGGTTTGCTGTCTATTAAAATCTAGATGACAAAGGAAATTTCTATAGAATTCTATCAGTTTCAGCTATAAAACATGTACATTGATATCACAGATGGTTGCACATAAGAGAAAAAGTCCTGTTCTACACACAGTTTTTGTACTGTATAACTATTTCAATTGGGGTGTGATTATATTTATTTATATATAATGTAAACTGGTTCAACCCCTAGCATAGACCCAGGTAACTGGTATACTGGTCCCGTTTATCCCCTTTCCCATACATGAGTAAATTATAAGTACATTTATGCTCATATAACTGTGCCCACACTATGGGAGGGAGGGGAGTTATATTGCATTAATTATGCTGGTATAATTCCAAAACCACTAGTTCTTTTGGGTGAAATCACTGCACCAATTAAAAACTTGACTTTTTGAGCTCTATGGCACCGATCCTGCAAACACTTATTACTCCTGGAGGCATTCTGTGCCAACAAATGAAAAATTCTGAGCACAATATTTTAAAATTCTGCAAACTGTTGCAATTTTTTTGTCAAAATAACACTACATGATCATGCCAGTTTCAATGATTTTGGTAATTTATTTCAAAATACCTGTCATCAAGTATATCTGTAACAATACAGATACATACAAAAATTTCCCCAGGAGTAGAGACTTAAAGAAACCCCTATGACAACGCTTTTCCTGTTTCTCTGCCTCCTTCCCCTGCCCCAGAGCCCAGCAGGGGGGCCAGACACCCACAACCCCTCCCCCCAGAGCCCAGTCACAGGCTGCCCCCGACCCATATACCCCCCCCCGAGCCCACCTGTGCCCCCAGCCAATACACCCCCCGATCCTGCCCCCTGAGCCCAGCTGCAGGGCCGTCCCAGCCCAGATACCCGAACCTCCTACCCCCTAGAGACCAGCTGTGGGGCCCCCCTTGAGCGGACACCCATCCTCCCCCCAAAGTCCCCACCCCAACTCCGCCCCCTCCCTTCCCCTATTGGATCCCTTCCCCAAATCCCCGCCCCCGGCCCCGCCTCTTCCCCTAGCGCGTGGCGTTCCCCCGCCTCCCCCCTCCCTCCTTGCCCCACGAAACAGCTGTTTCGCAGTGCAAGCGCTGGGAGGGGAAAGAAACAGTACGCCGCGGCGCGCTTGCAGAGAAGGCGGAGGTGAGCTGGAGCAGGGGAGCGGGGTGCGGAGGGGAGCTTCCGCCCCTGAAAATTTGCCACCCTAGGCCTAGGCCTTGTCGGCCTAGGCAATAATACGGCACTGCCTCCATATCCATCCCAGACCCAGAGTAGGAGCTGCTTTGCTCCCTATCCTTTCCCTTCCAATGGTCACCCAAACATCTCCACTCATGGGGCCTGATCTGACGTCAATAGAGTCTTGGGGTCCAACATAGTCACATCAGTACATGCCCAGTGCCCCCTGACTTGCCCCCATTGCAACCTTCCATGTCAGCCTATGCAGGGCAAGCAGAGTACCTTTCCATGGTGCACAGGGATGTGCAGATACTCATGCACTCTCTGTCTGCATGCCCTCAGAGTTTAATTGATTCAGACGCCCTTGCTGGCTTTTTGCATCACAGGAGAATTTCACTATGAAAAACAAAAATACTTGCAAAGACAACCTCTTCAGAAAATTACGCCAAACCCATATACAATATATCTGAATATCCAGATGATTGCCTGGTAGCATAGTGTATTGAGTGCGGCTGCAGAAAGAGGGTCATATTTAGGGTGACCAGATGTCCCATTTTTAAAGGGACAGTCCTGTTTTTTGGGACTTTTTCTTATATAGGCGCCTATTATCTCCCACCCCCGTCACGTTTTTTCACAGTTGCTATCTGGTCACCCTAGTCATATTTCAGAAGTAATCTACTTTAGTGTGACTCCAGGCCCTGGAGTCCAGGGGACTCAGGAGTACAAGCAGAGGGCAAACTTCTAGCTCTTAAACAAAAGAGACTCAGTTTTAACACTGGCCACTTGGCATACTTAAAGATTTCTTTCCTACAATTCTGCCTGCCTGCTGCATTACTTATTAACAATAGAGCAGACAGTTGCTGCTATTGCGAAGGTTGCATTATTCAGGATAATCTAGTCCCACTTTTTGACATATTGCTAACTTTGATATACATTTTCTAAGCTGATATAAATGCTACAAAAAGAAGAAGAATAAATTAGAATATATATCCTGGAGTTTGAATATATATCCTGGAGTATTTTAATGTAAATGTAACTTTTTGTGTGTGCATGTTTGTTTATATGGCAGGAATGTCAAGGCTATAATTCCCTGTGTCCCGTTCCTATAAGATTAGGAACTATGCTGAAGAGGCCAATGTCACAAAGCATTGGGGAGCAGAGTGTGGTCACTGAAGAGTTTGGTGCTCCTGAAAGACTTTCAAGCTGTGTTTATTTATTACGGCAAAAGTTTAATAAAATGCCCGTTTCATATAGCACTGTGTTCTGAGAGTGAAAACATGTGTTGTCTGCTTGAAGGTGTAGTTTGGCTGAAAAGATTTTGTTCATTTTTGGATGTGGGTGGAGGAAATTCCCCATTTAAAAAGTGTGGTTAGGATTTTTTATAACGGGGATAGAGTTTGAAACTTAACATGGAGACCAGGCACATAGAGAGATGAAGTATGTTGGTTTGGTTTGGGAGGAAAAGTGTAAAAGTAAAAACAACTTTCCCTTCCTAAAGTTTAACAGAACCTAATGAAAGCCTGATTTCAATAGGATATCCCTTAGATCACATTTTTGTTCCACATTCTTTCTACCCATTCTGAGATACTCATTGTTTTCTGCTCAGAAGGCTCTGGGCACATTCTGCATGAAGGGTTTGGTAAATGTCTTTTTGAAGCACACACTCACAACAATATCCTCACCCCTCGCCCCAAACCGTAATATGAATAACTATTGAAAATTGGTCCTTTAATAGTGGATTACCTCTACAATTTCTGTTGCATTTTCCATATTCTTTAACTCCTAAGCCTTAGTTTAATTAAAAAAGATAAGAGACACAACCTATTTTTTCTTGTTACAAAAATAAAATTGTCACATTGTAAACAGATGTGCTGTTCTTGTTAGCCAACATATCAGAAAGCTGTCTCAAGTGAATTGTCAAACAACAGCAGCAACAACATTCAGCCTATTCTCTTCATCTCAGTGAGCTATATGACCCAGTCCTGCAGACACTTATGATGTAGTAACACATGGAGTCATTCCTGAATAACTCCATGCATATGGAAGCCCTTCCACATGCAAGTAACTTTGCTCCTAAATAGTTCCCTTGATTTACTTAGCCCCTAATTATCACCATTTAGATTCTAGAACCATTTAGCACAATGAATTTTAATTGCAGCAGTGAAAAAAATATAGAAAAAAGTCTAGGAAAGTAGATGCAAAATCTCTATTAATGCACAATGAAGGTTGAAGAGATAAAAACCACAGTAAGGAAATACGAAAGTTAAGGTTCCAGCTGCAATATTTTCTCAGCCACATTGCACAGATGAAATGCTCTCTATTCCTGCTTCCTGGTTAAAGTGTAAAGTTAGCTCATAATACTATAAAATAGGGTTACAATATTTTAATTCAAAAAAAGGAGGACACTCCACAGGGCCCTGGCCCCGCCCCAACTCCGCCCCTTCCCCGGGCCCAGCCCCGCCCCAACTCCAACCCTTCCCCACCCCTTCCCCAAAGTCCCCGCCCCAACTCTGCCCCCTCCCCTGAACGCTCCGCCCCCCTGCTCCTCCCCCTCCCCTGCTTCCCGCGAATCAAATGTTTGCAGGAAGCCTGAAACAGGGAGGCAGCAGGTAGGCTGGGGCTGGGGCAGGGCGCGGCGCAGCCCAGTCTGGCCCCCCCAGCCGAGCGGCTCCCTCTGGCGGCCGGCCGGCCCAGGCCAAGAGGCTCTGGCCCCGGCGTCTCCCGCCCTGCTTGGCTCGGGCCCTGGGGCGCCGGCCCTGGTTCCGGCCGAACGGCTCCGGCCTGCCCTGGCCCCGGCGGCCCCAGCGGCTCCGGCCCCCGGCCGAGCACCGCCGGCCCCAGCGGCTCCGGCCAGGACCCAAACCCCACGACCCCTCCCTCCCTATTTTCCCGGACATGTCCGGCTTTTTGGGATTTCCTCCCAGACGGGGATTTGAGGCCCAAAAAGCCGGACATGTCCGAGAAAATCTGGACGTATGGTAACCCTACCATAAAATAATACCATAAAAGCAGACAGGAAGTGCAGCATAAGCATATTAACATCTCCGTTCAAACCTTAGCTTTTGCTCTGTGACTGTACAGTCTTACCATTACGTTCATGTAGATTTTTGTGTTTAGTATACTTTTGTATTTGTATTTTAGGTGGATCAGTAGCAACACATCTTAAGGTTGCTTAACACTTTCTATTATAACCCTCTGTTTTCAATTGCTTATAACTTTGGCAAACATTAACCACTTATGCTGAAGTTTGTCATGCTTGGTCTCTGGCTGAAGTTGAATATTTTTTAGAGAGTTTGAACAAACATGATGCAGCCATCCTTTGGGAATGAGGCTAGTGAAAAATAGGTTTTGCCAGTGTTCAAAAATTTTCCAACCAGTTTTTTAAAATGCAACAGCTCTCTGGCTTGGAACAGGATCGTGCAATTCATCAGTAAGCTAGTTCTGTAAGAAACATGCCTGTTGCTATCTTCATGAAAATCCACTCTGATCTGATCAAGCTATAAGCCCCAGAAAATTTCTGTTTTCACAAATGCAGTAGAACTTCTACTGAGACTTGTCCTTGAATACTTTGAACCACCTAATTGTACTGTGCATGTCCCAGTCCTCTCTGAGCTCACTGCATTTATGTGAATGAGCCAGTCAGAACTGAACCTATGGAGGAGAGACAGACAAATAGATCCTCTACCTCCTCTTGCTTTCTTCTGTCAAAATACCCATTGGCACTGTGGAAGGTGCACTAGCCTGGGTGCCATGAGTTGTAAACTCAAATATCAGCCCTCTTACCCCCTTTTTACAATACAGGTCAACGCACAAAGTCACTGCTGGTAGAGCACGGAATAGATGTCTAATACAGTAGAACCTCAGAGTTACTAATACCTTGGAAATGGAGGTTGTTCATAACTCTGAAATTTTCGTAATGCTGAATAAAATGTTATGGTTATTCTTTCAAAAGTTTACAACTGAACATTGACTTAATACAGCTTTGAAACTTTACTATGCAGAAGAAAAATGCTGCTTTTCCTTTTTTTTTTTTTTTTTTTGGAGATTACCTTTAACACAGTACTGTACTGTATTTGCTTTTTTTTGTCTCTTTTTTTTGTGTGTCTCTGCTGCTGCCTGATTGCGTACTTCTGGTTCCAAATGTGGTGTGTGGCTGACTGGTCATAACTCTGGTGTTCGTAACTTTGAGGCTCTACTGTATAACTGATCGAAGTCTCATTCATTTAGCCATGCCACTTTTCAAAAGTTTGCCAAATTTACATCCTTAGATATACTGTGTGATAAAAGTGGTTATGCCCACTTTTTCAACCCCTCAAAATAACTAGTCCTTTGAGAATAACATGCAGCCAACAAAAGCCTATACATTAGAAAAGGTTTGCCAATGTAGCTGTACTGACACAAACCCTCCCAGCTCCACATACAAACAACAAACCCCATAACACAAGCAATTTTGCCAGTATGACTTTACCAACCCTAGGTCTTTTACCAGAATAGCTATTTCAGTTGGGATGTGTTTTTTTGATACTCCTAACCCACAAGCCTATGCTGGCAAAACTTTTAAGGCCATGTCTACAATAGCACTTATGTTGGCAAAACTACTTGTCATTCAGGGGTGTGAAAAAAACACCCCCCTGTGCAACATATGTTTTACCAGAATAAGCACTCATGTGCACAGCACTATGTCAGCAGTAGACGCTCTCCCGCTGACATAGCTACCACTGCTCGTTGAGCTGGTTTTATTTATATTGGTACTGTTAGTGTAAGCTTGTAATTGTAGGTTTCAGAGTAGCAGCCGTGTTAGTGTGTATCCGCAAAAAGAACAGGAGTACTTGTGGCACCTTAGAGACTAACAAATTTATTTGAGCATAAGCTTTCATGGGCTATAGCCCACTTCATCAGATGCATAGAATGGAACATACAGTAAGAAGATATATATATACATACAGAGAACATGAAAAGGTGGAAGTTTCTTTACCAACTCTAAGAGGCTAATTAATTAAGATGAGCCATTCTATGCATCTGATGAAGTGGGCTGTAGCCCACGAAAGCTTATGCTCAAATAAATTTGTTAGTCTCTAAGGTGCCACAAGTACTCCTGTTCTTCTTGTAAGTGTAGACATGGCCTAAGTGTAGACCAGTCCTAATACAATTACTACTTCAGTACAAACAATAGTGTTTTGTGCTTGCAGTGCTAAAAATCACATTAAGTCATGTGCTGATGACCAGTGCAGGAGGTTGTTTCAAAAGCAGCAACTATGTAGACCTTAGACACTTGGAATGAGCCCTTCTAACACTAATATTTAAACACACTGGTTCAATGCATTACATCTCCTCTGAGTGTCTGGGCTAAAGAGGACAACAGCCATCAGATTACATACTTACTTTTTTAGTTGTGACAGAAATCTTTTCTGTAAGTTCTAGGTTCGAGCCAATGTCAGGGGTCATAAATGTTTACACATGATAGAACTTTTTTGTTATAATTACATAAAATGTATTTAAAGGATGTTGTTCAAAATCACAAAATCAAGCACTAAAAGTTAGCAAATGCCAGATATAAGTCTGCAACATTATTCGGCCCCCCTTGTCCCTATGCATTGTGATATAGTCTTGAATTGGATGATCACATGCTATTGTTTTTCCATAGGACCCCACCCTCATTCAGTGCACAGGATGAACAATGTTAAGGAATATATCATGAGCACCAAGGGACTGTAACTGGGTTCAGCACTGAACCCACAACATCTTCACACAGGATTGCCATTATATGATAGTATGTAATATTCTGTTTATCATTTTACTTTTAATTCTACTATGACATTTGTACTACTGATTAAATCCTGAGAGGTGCTGAGCACCTGGCACAGCCATTTGCATCAATAAACTTCACAAGGTCTGAATGAAACAGGCAAAAGGAAAACCCTCTATAATAAGAATGGCCAGATAATGCTCACTGTGAAGTCAATGGAAATTTTGTAATGGATTTCAACAGGAGATGGAGCAGGCCCAACATTTTTTTTTACTTCATCTGAAACTTTCATCTTCATTATGGGATAAATATGACTCTGACAAGCCTTAAATGAATCACAAGTATTTTACTGAGTACAGCCTCAGATCCCCTCTCCCCACAAGCCAAGCAATTATGCTGTCAGTTTGCAAGGAGACTTATTTCACTGGACAGTATTTGGCATTTTGTAATTCTATCAATCCAATACATCTGAAAAAACAACAACACTGTTTTGTTGGCAAAGTACACATGGTTACTAGGAAACAAGTTACCTGAATTACAAGCCTCATTCTGCAATCCTCACTTGGGCAAAACTTCCGACTTTAACAGAAGCTTTGTTCATATAAAAACGGTAACTAACCTGATCTGTAAACTCATTCTTTGAGATATGTTGCATATGTCCGTTCCAGTTTAGGTGTGCATATGCCCAGGGCACCAGAGTCAGCGATTTTTCCTTTAGTGGTACCCGTCAGAGCATCTGCCTCGTGCTGGTGCATGATGATATAAAGGGTGGGGCTACATCCAATCTCCTTCAGTTCAAAGGCCATATCTATCAATCTTTTTAGCACCAGATTTAAGTCCCAAGGAGGAATGGGATCCATGACATGGAGTTATAATCTGTCACAATCCTTTAAGAAATTGACATCATATTAGAAAACATTGAGTGACCCAAAAATGGTATCTGGAAAGTGGAGATAGCTGCGAGGTGAACTCTTATGGAACTAACTGATAGGCCTTGTTGTTTCCAGTGAACAAGTAGTCCAAAACATGCTGGCTAGAGGCCCAGAATGGTGAAATACCCTTCTACTTTGACCACCCATACAGGTGAGTGTATTTAGTACATGGCTTTCTGCTATTCAGGAGAATGTTTTTACACATTCCCTGAACCTCCTGAGGTATCATCCGTGGTGCATCCAGGCCATAAGACTGAAAGCAGCCAGGTTGGGACATGGCAGAAGACTATAGTCCTGGGAGATCACGTCAGGTTCTGAACATAATGTCAAAGGAGCCCTGGCGGAGAGGCCCAGCTCCCCAGAGAACCAATGGTGGCAAGGCAGAATCAGTGTTAGGAGGATCAAGTGAGTATGATCGTGGCTTGAGATTGAGCAACACCAAGAAAAGGAGGGGAATGGGAAGGTAGGCATACGGCAGTTTGTCTTTCCAAGATAGCGGGACAGTGTCTGTCCATTGTTTTTTGTTCCTGACTGAAATCTGCCCTTGAACAAAAGAATTGCATTTTTTTGTTGAGACAAGTAGCAAGCCTATACGAGGGCCCCATTTTTGAAAAATGAATCTCATATCTGGCCTAAGAGACCACTCGTGACCTCTGCTGAACAATCTGCTCAGGCAATCCACAAAGCTATTCTGAACACAAGAGAAGTTGGAGGCTTTGAAATGTACTGCAAGATGAAATGCCCAAAAATGTATAAAGATGATCTGATCTGGCCCTTCCCTGCCTATTCATGTAGAACAGCACCATAGTGTTGTCTGTGAGGACCTGTAGAGACACTTGCTTGATGTGAGGGAAAAAGGCCTATCAAGCCAGAATGTTTAACATTGTCTGGAATCCGGCTTGAGGTAGGAACACCCTGGCCACTGTATAATCCAAAATCACCCCCAACAAATTCGATTCTCTGAACTGGAGAGAATATTGATTTGTCCTCAATGATCAACAGACCCAGAACACTGGAGAGGGATTGGATCCTGTATAAACAGACTTCCAGTTGGAGCTTGGATCAATCTCACACCACCCAGATACAGAAATGCTTGCACCACTACTTTCCTTAGGAATGCAGCTACCACTGCCATGCATTTTGTGAATACTCTTGAGGAATCAGACCTCAGAACTATAGGACTGTAAACCGATAATAATTGTTGTTGCCCAGAAATCTTGGAAATCTGCTGTGACTTTTCATAGATTCATAGATTCATAGATTCTAGGACTGGAAGGGACCTCGAGAGGTCATCGAGTCCAGTCCCCTGCCCTCACGGCAGGAGCAAATACTGTCTAGACCATCCCTGATAGACATTTATCTAACCTACTCTTAAATATCTCCAGAGATGGAGATTCCACAACCTCCCTAGGCAATTTATTCCAGTGTTTAACCACCCTGACAGTTAGGAACTTTTTCCTAATGTCCAACCTAGACCTCCCTTGCTGCAGTTTAAGCCCATTGCTTCTTGATCTATCCTTAGAGGCTAAGATGAACAAGTTTTCTCCCTCCTCCTTATGACACCCTTTTAGATACCTGAAAACTGCTATCACATCCCCTCTCAGTCTTCTCTTTTCCAAACTAAACAAACCCAATTCTTTCAGCCTTCCTTCATAGGTCATGTTCTCAAGACCTTTAATCATTCTTGTTGCTCTTCTCTGGACCCTCTCCAATTTCTCCACATCTTTCTTGAAATGCGGTGCCCAGAACTGGACACAACACTCCAGCTGAGGCCTAACCAGTGCAGAATACAGCGGAAGAATGACTTCTCGTGTCTTGCTCACAACACACCTGTTAATACATCCCAGAATCATGTTTGCTTTTTTTGCAACAGCATCACACTGTTGACTCATATTTAGCTTGTGGTCCACTATAACCCCTAGATCCCTTTCTGCTGTACTCCTTCCTAAACAGTCTCTTCCCATTCTGTATGTGTGAAACTGATTTTTCCTTCCTAAGTGGAGCACTTGGCATTTGTCTTTGTTAAACTTCATCCTGTTTACCTCAGACCATTTCTCCAATTTGTCCAGATCATTTTGAATTATGACCCTGTCCTCCAAAGCAGTTGCAATCCCTCCTAGTTTGGTATCATCCGCAAACTTAATAAGCGTACTTTCTATGCCAATATCTAAGTCGTTAATGAAGATATTGAACAGAGCTGGTCCCAAAACAGACCCCTGCGGAACCCCACTTGTTATGCCTTTCCAGCAGGATTGGGAACCATTAATAACAACTCTCTGAGTATGGTTATCCAGCCAGTTATGCACCCACCTTATAGTAGCCCCGTCTAAATTGTATTTGCCTAGTTTATCGATAAGAATATCAAGCGAGACTGTATCAAATGCCTTACTAAAGTCTAGGTATACCACATCCACAGCTTCTCCCTTTGATTGATAGCCACATGGAAATATGCTTCCTTCAAGTGGAGGGCAGTGTACCAGTTGCCAGGATCCAGGGAAGGGATGATGGAGGCCTGAGTGGCCACATGAAACCTTATTTATTAGCACTGTCAAGCAATTAAAAAAATTAATCGCAATTAATTGCGTGATTAAAAAATAATTGGCATTAATCGCACTGTTAAACAATAATAGAATACCATTTATTTAAATATTTTGGATGTTTTCTACATTTTCAAATATTGATTTCAATTACAACACAGAATACAAAGTGTACAGTGCTCACTTTATATTTATTTTTGATTACAAGTATTTGCACTGTAAAAAAAAATGTTATTTTTCAATTCCCCTAACATAAGTACTGTAGTGCAATCTCTTTATCATGAAAGTTGAACTTACAAATGTAGAATTATGTAAAAAAAATCCTGCATTCAGAAATAAAACAATGTAAAATTTTATAGCCTGCAAGTCCACTCAGTCCCAATTCTTGTTCAGCCAATTGCGCAGACAAACAAGTTTGTTTACATTTGCAGGAGATAATGCACCCGGCTGCTTGTTTACAATGTCATCTAAAAGTGAGAATAGGCATTCTCATGGCACTGTTGTAGCTGGTGTCGCAAGATATTTATGTGCCAGATGCGCTAGATTCATATATCCCTTCCTGCTTCAACCACCATTCCAGGGGACGTGCATCCATGCTGATGATGGGTTCTGCTTGATAACAATCCAAAGCAGTGCGGACCAAGGCATGTTCATTTTCATTATCTGAGTCAGATGCCACAAGCAGAAGGTTGAATTTGTTTTTTGGTGGTTTGGGTTCTGTAGTGTTGCTCTTTTAAGACTTCTGAAAGCGTGCTCCACACCTTGTCCCTCTCAGATTTTGGAAGGCACTTCAGATTCTTAAACCTTGGGTCGAATGCTGTATCTATCCTTAGAAATCTCACATTGGTACCTTCTTTGCATTTTGTCAAATCTGCAGTGAAAGTGTTCTTAAAATGAACAACATGTGCTGGGTCATCTGAGACTGCTATAACATGAACTATATGGCAGAATGTGGGTAAAACAGAGCAGGGGACATACAATTCTCTGCCAAGGAGTTCTGTCAAAAATTTAATTAACGCATTTTTTTAAATGAGAATCATGAGTATGAAAGCATGTCCCCTGGAATGGTGGGTGAAGCATAAAGGGGCATACAAATGTTTAGCACATCTGGCACGTAAATACCTTGCAATATCAGCTACAAAAGTGCCATGCAAATACCTGTTCTCACTTTCTTGTGACATTGTAAATACGAAGAGGGCAGCATTATCTCCTGTAAATGTAAACAAACTTGTCTGTCTTATGATTGGCTGAACAAGTAGGACTGAGTAGACTTGTAGGCTCTGAAGTTTTACATTGTTTTGTTTTTGAGTGCAGTTATGTAACAAAAAAATCTACATTTGTAAGTTGCACTTTCATGACAAAGATATTGCACTATAGTATTTGTATGAGGTGCATTGAAAAATACGATTTCTTTTTATCATTTTTACAGTGCAAATATTTGTAATAAAAATAATATACATTTTGATTTCAGTTACAACACAGAATACAATATATATGAAAATGTAGAAAAACATCTACAATATTTAATAAATTTCAATTGGTATTTTATTGGTTAACAGTGCAATTAAAACTGCGATTAATCGCGATTAATTTTTTTAATTGTGACTAATTTTTTTGAGTTAATCACGTGAGTTAACTGCGATTAATCAACAGCCCTATTATTTATATATTTGTTCACATTTTCCAAGTCCCAGATGGGTTTGAGACCTCCTTTTGCCTTTGGAATCAGAAAGTAACAAGTCATAAAAAGCCTTTCCTTGGTGGAGGGGTAACTGATTCTATAGCTTCCAAACAGAGGAGGACATCCTAATGAGAGTGATCCCTGAAGACTGATAGGGAAGGAGGTTGGGATGGGGAATGGAAATAAACTGCAGGGTATAATCTTGGTCCACAGTACATAGGACAGTGGTAATATGGGACTAAGCACATAGGGGGAGGGAGAAAATTGTATGTCATGATCTGATTGTGACGTGCACTCCATATGTTTATGGAAATATGCTTATGTGTGTAAATATAATGTAACTGGAATATGCTTTATGCAAAAGGTCTCTTGTAAGGTATCATTACAAAGCTCATAATCTACTGAGTGTGTTTATCCTATTTGAATGAATGTATCATTCTTGTATATGAAGCTAGAAATATGAAGTATTACTCTGAAGTCCTATTGTAACTATGCAAAGTGTGGGCCATTAATGGTGGCTTAGAATCTTGATGGCTCCCATTAACTAGGACAATTGGTGGTAAATGGCTCTGTTTACTTGTAAGCCTTCCTGTGTATGTGGGTGCCAGCCAGTGGGTAATGAAATCTGACAGGGCATGTGAACATGTCACATGATACTGGAATCCATCTTAAACCTGGTGCTTTTCCATTTAGAAGGAAGGGTGGGAACCCAGAGAGAGACAAAGGATTCCTCCTGCCTTGTGCCAAAGCTATAATAGGGGGTGGAACAGAACAAATGGGGCTGCAGTCATGAGAAAACCCCTAGTTACCGCCTGAGCTGGAACTAACAAGAACTGTGCCAGGGGAAAGGATTGGGCCCAGACTAAGAAGGCATCTAGTCTGTGAAAGAAGCTTATTGGAACATCTCTGAGGGTGAGAGTTACCTGTATTCGGTTTCTTAAATGTATTAGACTTAGACTTGCGTGTTTTGTTTTATTTTGCTTGGAAACTTACTTTGTTCTGTCTGTTATTCCTTGAAACCACTTAAATACTACTTTTTATACTTAATAAAATCACTTTTGTTTATTAATTAACCCAGAGTAAGTGATTAATACCTGGGGAAGCAAACAGCTGTGCATAGCTCTCTATCAGTGTTATAGAGGGTGGACAATTTATGAGTTTACCCTGTATAAGCATTATACAGAGTAAAACGATTTATTTGGAGTTTGGATCCCATTGGGAGCTGGATGTCTGGGTGCTGGAGACAGGAGTAATTGCTGAGCAGTTTTTGGTTAAATTCTGCGGCTTTGGGGGCGTGGAACAGACCTGGGTCTGTGTTACAGCAGACTAGCATGTCTGGCTCAACAAGGCAGGGTTCTCGAGTCCCAAGCCATCAGGGAAAACAGGCTCAGAGATAATTTCAGCACATCAGGTGACAGTCCCAAGGGGGTCTCTGTGACCGAATCCGTCACATTGATATTCTATCCTCCACAAGGCAGTCAAAGTTTTTGGGATTTCCCATCTGGAAGAACTCATCGAACGTACTCCATATGACCTATATTGGTCAGGCTGTCTCAGTGGGAAAGGCAGGTATCTCTGTAATGTCTGAGTGTGGAATGGCTTTCTTTTAGGGAAAAGTGTATAAATTCTCAACAACTGCAACAGTCTCAAAGGTTCATCTTCTGTGAGAAAAGCGTAAGACCTTTGCAGGGGACATCCTGGGTCGTTTGCTTGAGCTCCTGAAGTAGACCTGGGATTGAAGCCACGAATATCAGCACATAGATACTGCAGATGCCATCCTTCTGTTTGCTGATTCATGCCACCCAAACATGCTTGCAGAGAGGTGCGAGCCACCAACTTGCCCTTGTTTCTGGAAATACTGCCTAGCATCCTCCGGCAACTTGTCTGAGAACTTCAGCATATTGTATCTGGCCAATAAGGCTTATTAGTTAGTGATACGAAATTGTAGACCAAATGTGGAATACTTTTTCCTACCAAAAATGTCTAACTTCTTTGTGTCCATGTCCTTTTGGATATAATCAGGTTGAGCTCGAGGCACTCTGATTCACTGCTGAGACTATTAAGGAGCCTGGCAAAGGAATGGTATTAAAATGTCCTTGAGAAGGGACACGGAACCTGATCTTATTTTTCTTAGCTGCGGGAGGCAGAGCGGGGGGCATTTGATGCAAGGATTTTGTCAGTTCTACTATGGCGTCATTGATAGTAGAGCCACTCTAGAAGGCCCTGCCAAACCCAGAATGTCTACCAGTCTGTAAGAACTCTCCTGGACTGCCTCAACAGGAATATCAAGAGAGGTGGCAACTCTCTTTAGAAGGTCTTGATAACCCCTGAAGTGATCTTGGACAGGTGAGGAATACTCTGGAATCTACAATCTCATCAGGCAATGAACAGAAAGAATGCAAAGGAGGCTGATCCTCCTGCAGCATAATGGTTGGAGATTCCAAAGGCTACAGGACTTCAGGGTCTTGCTCAGAATTACGATAACCTCCTGGACCTCCTCCCATGTGCTAGAATGTTGTCTGCTAGGAAGTCTGGAAGTTTGAGGAACTCGGGAGGACCTGGAAGTGGGAGGCAGGGCTCCCAGGGGTTCCAGTAGGGTCATGGGTACAGCATAGGACCCCAGCAATGACAGCTCCATGGGTCCCTGTCTCTAGGTTGTTTCTGGATATCAGGTGGATACCAGTACTGGAACTCATTTGATGAAGGAGAAGGGGAGAGCTGCCTTCTATTCCAAGAGCAAGGGGCACAAGAGCCTACCTCAGACTCTGAGGAGGAATCTCTGTCACCTGACCATGGTGTGCTGTGAGAGACACCCCCAAAGTCCTAGGCCATCTCTCCAGAGAGATTAGTACCAAGGATATCATGCTGGGTTTACCCCCAGACTGCATAGGTTGTGAAAGTACCAAAAGTTTCAAAGATCTAGCCCCCCCACCAGTACTGAGGGCTAATCCTTGCTGCGCGGTAAGCACACAGCTGGGGCCTGAGGATCCATCGGTACTAGCCGACTGAACTCCTGTACCATCAGGGAGCACAGTGTAGAGAGGTAGAGCATGTCTTGTGTGCTGCATAGGCCTCCAGAATTGTCCATACCATGAGATTTTTTTGGTGCGGTTGTTACATGGAAGTAGTTTGTACTGTAATAGGGGTCAGTCTCAATGACCCAGGCACCAGTGCCAGAACTGATGACCCTGATGAGATTTGGTTGGCACAGTCTCATCTCTCTGTCCCCACAAAGAGCATTTAGCACAAATAAGTCCCCTTTTTATGAAAAAAAATCAGAGACACCCTTCTCCTAGCCACATTTGTTGGATATCATTGCCAATTGCTATCATTCAGTAGTCATCTCTGAATTAAGGTAGCTGAACTGAAAATCCTTACCACTTTGTTATTGTTTAGGTTTGAAAGCTGAGGGCAATTGTATAGATATTGGAAATCACACACAAACAACTTTCAAAAGAGAAATTAAATAGTTTCACTGTTTGATTTCTTAGTAGACTGAGAGTAAAATTTTCCAAAGTGCCAAAGTTACTTAGGAGCCTGAGTCAGATTTTCAAAAGTGACTAAAAGCCAATGTGTCTTAGGCCCTCCTTCACTGGGACTTAGCATCCTAAGGGTCAGATTTTAAAGATATTTAGGCACCTAATGGGATTTTCAAAAGCATCTAGGCAGGTTAGGCTAACCTGTGTTGGCACTTTTGAAAATCATACTAGGCCTATCTGCATCTTTAGGAGCCTAAGCCCCACTGAAAAGAGCCTCAGACACATGGACTTTCAGTCACTTTTGAAAATGTGACCTAATTAACTTTGGAAAATTGAAACCTGAGTCTAAATCTCTTCCCTTGCTAATGTGGCAGGAAAGAAGAAAGCCAAACGTCTAATATGTAAGCATAGTGAAAGTATTTGGCCTATGCTACTAGCTTATAGCATTAAGCAGCAGTGGTGAAAGAGGTGGTTTACACAGGCAGAAACAAGTCCTTTTTTACCCTTTGTATGCATGTTGTCTTTTGGCTGTGCATGTACTATATATGTATCCCTATATATGCATATGTATATCTAAGTAGAGGCAAGAAGGAGAAAACTAGTAAAATAAGCAGACCATATTTTACCCTCAAATATTTATGGCCCAAGCCTGGCCTCCATTAATCTACTTTTTCTGATCTGGAAGCACAAAGCTAACTTGTTCCCAAAGTATAAGAGGAATCCTTAAGTGGTTGAGCTGGTGTAGCTGATTCTATCTCATCCCTTGCCGCACAGAAATGCTATGATAATTGGGCCTATACATTTACTCTAAGCTCAATGCTACAAAGTGTGATCACATTAACTAGAATAATAAATGTTGATGGGAAAAGTTGCAAAAGGAAGACAAAGACTGAATTAGTACAAACAAAAAGGCCTACAAGATAATTCAAGGACTATGTTAAGATTATGTCTTGTAAACAAGAGAAGTGTTGAACCAGAAATCATTGAACCAAAATTGATGTCAGATATTAGGCCGAACTATTCTGTCCATTACTTCCTTTGGGGATCCTTAAAGAAAGAGATTTGGGGAGAAAAATTGGCTACTGGAGCAAGCTTCACCGTCATGGCTGCCCCCCTACCCTTCTGGGACCCTGGACCTTCTTCATCCTAATTCTAAGAGATGTTCTGACCAGAGCAGGCCAAAGAGAGATGGTATTACTGCCTCTACTTGCTGAGCCCCAAACATCACCTGGGTTGTGACACTTTTGTCGCTCTTCCCCCACCATGTCTTTTTCCTTCCTCACTTTATTTCTTCTCTTTCCTGTCCCTCTCCTTTTTCCTTTTCTCTAATAAAAGTCTGGCTTAAACAGCCAAGCCTGTATATTTTACAATACTTCCGAAAGCCTGTAACCAGGAAGAGGCAACTAAAAGCAATGTCCTGAACAGCCCAATGCTGGTACAAGTTTGCCAGTTCTCAGAGTGACTGATAAGACTGTGTTATGCCCGTGTTTCTCCAGCAGCGAAGTTGCAAACAAAAGTCAATGCCAGACAGAGATTTCTGTTTTTGCTGTTCTTTTCCCTTTCTTTGTGTGTGTGTTGGTCTTATTTTGTCTTCTAGGAAATGGGATCAAACTGTAATAGCAGCAGTAACAGTAGCTCCTGCCTATCTCAACTAACTTCTTCTCTTTTCCCAAAAAGGACAGTTATTAGCATCTTTAATATTATCTGAGAGACTGTTAAATGGGGTGGGGTTCCTTCTAAAAACTCTCCAGCTGAAGGGAAAGGGAACAAGGGATGTTGTTAAAATGAAAGCCTGTTAAAATAGCTTACACTTCAAATGTTTGAACTGTTTTCCCTTTTCAGTATCTTGTTAACACCTTTGATTCTTTGGGCTTGTGATAGGGTGGGACTCACCACCACGGCACCTCCTACTGGCTGTCTTGGGACTTATCTCTGTGCCCTCTCCTGGTGGTGTCTCGCCTGCCATCACCTCTGCTCCTGGATCCATGTCACCCCAAGGACCGCGGCATCCTCTTCAGGACACAGCCCTCCAGTTGTCTCACACTCAGTTCTCCCTGCTTTCAGAGAAACTGCACTTCACTGTCCAGCCACTTCCTTCAGTGGCAACCACAGCCAGTTGTGTAGCTACTTCCTCAGTGGTGAGGAAAGGGTGCGTGTGTGCGGGGGGGGACCCAGTCACTACTCTGGGTCCTGGCCCGGGGACCCTATAGATGGCCGCTGCTTGCAGCTCCCCTCCGACTCTTTAGTAGGTTTTCCTGGGCCACTTCCCTGTGACCCCAGCACCCTCTTTGCCCTTGTCTCAGGGCCTCAGCCTGCAGATCCTTGCAGCCCACCAGGAGTTGCCTTTAGCTCCCCAGGTGTCTGCCTGAAGTACTGTTCTGTCCAGGGTGCTTGCTACCCTCACCTTGCAAGGCAGCCGGCCCTTCTCTCTCCCCAAGTTCCAGGGAATGACTGAACCTGCTCTGCTCTGCAGCTCTTCTTATATGGGCCATCGCAGCCCTGACTGGCTGCTCCTCACAGCCCCTCTCTAATTGGCTGCCTTCTGTGCAGCTTCCTTAGGGCTTTATTAACCCCTTATAGGCCAGAGTGCGGCACACGCCCCATCACACACCTCCCCCTTAAGACTGACTACTCCAGGGGGGTATAATCATCCCTGCTTCCCATGCAGCTGTGCCCTCAGGATGCCCCTCTCCTGCCTCAGTTCTCTGCCAGGAGGAGCAATCTGCCTCCCTCCTCCAGGGTCTGGGTCCCTACTGCAGCCTGTCCTGCTCCAGTGTGGGTTCCCTTATCTGTCTAGGTCCTCTTCATCCCAGTCATCTTATCATAGAATCATAGAATATTAGGGTTGGAAGAGACCTCAGGAGGTCATCTAGTCCAACCCCCTGTTTAAAACATCTGTCTGACTCACTTTTGCTTTCCGTTTATAATCATATTTTGATATAGGTGCATGCCAGATCGTGGAAATTTCCTTTCCAAATGACATTCCTGGGGAAATGCTCCATAGTTGTCAATTCTCAATAATAATACTTGAGGTGTTCCAGATTCTGTGCTGCATAGTGATAATAGGAATGATGTTTCACATGCATCCGTATGTAAAGAGGAATGTGATCATGGGCTCTCCTCCTGAAACATAGTACCCTTTCGAACACATTGCTGAGGGTAAAACATAAAACACACACTGCTGTAACTTATATAGTATAATGTGGCTGGTAGAATCATAGAATACTAGGGTTGGAAGAGACCTCAGGAGGTCATCTAGTTCATTCCCCTGCTCAAAGCAGGACCAACACCAACTAAATCATCCCAGCCAGGGCTTTGTCAAGCTGGGCCTTAAAAACTTCTAAGGATGGAGATTCCACCACATTCCTAGGTAACCCATTCCAGTGCTTCACCATCCTCCTAGTGAAATAGTGTTTCCTAATATCCAACCTAGACCTCCCCCACTGCAACTTGAGACCATTGCTCCTTGTTCTGTCATCTGCCACCACTGAGAACAGCCAAGCTCCATCCTCTTTGGAACCCCACATTCAGGTAGTTGAAGGCTGCTATCAAATCCCCCCTCACTCTTCTCTTCTGCAGCCTAAACAAGCCCAGTTCCCTCAACCTCTCCTCGTAAATCATGTGCCCCAGCCCCCTGATCATTTTCGTTGCCCTCCGCTGGACTCTCTCCAATTTGTCCACATCCTTTCTGTAGTGGGGAGCCCAAAACTGGACATAATACTCCAGATGTGGCCTCCCTAGTGCCGAATAGATGGGAATAATCACTTCCCTCGATCTGCTGGCAATGCTCCTACTAATGCAGCCCAATATGCCATTAGCCTTCTTGGCAACAAGGGCACACTGTTGACTCATATCCAGATTCTCGTCCACTGTAATGCCCAGGTCCTTTTCTACAGAACTGCCGCTTAGCCAATCGGTACCCAGCCTGTAGTGGTGCATGGGATTCTTCTGTCCTAAGTGCAGGACTCTGCACTTGTCCTTGTTGAACCTCATGAGATTTCTTTTGGCCCAATCCTCTAATTTGTCTAGGTCACTTTGGACCCTATCCCTTTTCTCCAGCATATCTACTGCTCCCCCCAGCTTAGCGTCATCTCCAAACTTGCTGAGGGTGCAATCCATCCCATCATCCTGATAATTAATAAAGACATTGAACAAAACTGGTCCCAGGACCGACCCCTGTGGTACTCCACTTGATACCGGCTGCCAACTAGACATCGAGCCGTTGATCACTACCTGTTGAGCCTGACAATCTAGCCAGCTTTCTATCCACCTTATAGTCCATTCATCCATTCTATACTTTTTTAACTTCTAGCAAGAATACTGTGGGAGAAGTCCACTGCTTTCCCCATATCCACAGAGCCAGTTATCTCATCATAGAAGGCAATCAGGTTGGTCAGGCATGATTTGCCCTTGGTGAGTCCATGTTGACTGTTCCTGATCAGCTTCCTCTCCTCCAAGTGCTTCAAAATGGTTTCCTTGAGGACCTGCTCCACTATTTTTCCAGGGACTGAGGTGAGGCTGACTGGTCTGTAGTTCCCCGAGTTCTCCTTCTTCCCTTTTTTAAAGATGGGCACTGTATTTGCCTTTTTCCAATCGTCTGGGACCTCCCCTGATCACTACGAGTTTTCAGAGATAATGGCCAATGGCTCTGCAATCACATCAGCCAATTCCCTCAACACCCTCGGATGCATTAGATCTGGACCCATGGACTTGTGTATGTCCAGATTGCAGCGCTCCCTCCGACTCTTCAGTAGGTTTCCCCGGGCCACTTCCACATAGCCCCGGCACCCTCTTTGCCCTTGCCACAGGGCCTCAGCCTGCAGATCTTTGCAGCCCACCAGAATCTGCCTTTAGCTCCCCAGGTCTCTTCCTGCAGCACTGCTCTGTCCAGGGTACTTGCTACCATCAGCCTGAAGGCAGCCAGTCCTCTTCCCTCCTCCCACTCCAGGGAGTGACTGAAGCTGCTCTTCTCTGCAGCTCTTCTTATATGGGTCAGCCCAGCCCTTCTTATATGGGTTAGCCCCTCTCTAATTGGCTGCCTCCTGTGCAGCTTCCTTAGGGCTCTATTAACCAGTTATGGGCCAGTTTGGGGCACACGCCCCATCACAAGGCCCCTATATCCCACATAAATTAATACAACACGGGGAACGTTGAGAGCACTGAGACACTTCAGCTAATCCCCAGTTCCTGCAATTGTCCCTTGTGGGCCATTGCAGCTCAAGATAAATTAGAGCTAGTCTGAGGCTGCTCTGATTTATAGCAGGGCCCAGATAGACACAGGAAAGTGGGTAGGATGGATAAATGTGGCTTTTTGCCACCTTTTTCTCCCTCCCTCAAGTCCTGCACAAAATGAATCTTGGCCAAACTCAAAGGACTTGGTTTTTAAATGTTAACATATAGGGCCTCATTTTGAAACCTCATTAACCTCCATTTTTATGCACACAATTGGCAGATGCAAATAAATACAGCAACAATTTAAATTATTTACATAGCCAATTATCTGACTGTGATTCAAAATTAGGTGCTTAGGTGCCTAAACTGCATGTACAAAACCGTACAGTTATTAATACTAACAAAATTGTCTGCCAAAAATGGAACTCCAGTTAAGGTTAGGCTGAAAAACAGGCCTTTAGGGTATGCCTTTTGAAACCAATTTTGCCATGCACGATTACAGAGATTTAGCCACAAAGAGACTTAGGGCTTATCTAAATGGAGAGGTACTGCATGCAAAGCTGAGGTATGCTGCTGAACACTAAAAGTTCCCTAGCATGCTTGAGATTTTATCTAGACTCTTTGTCTAGACAAACCCTTAGACTTACGGGCCTCAGAGTTCTGTCCTTAGTCCCCTCCTTTTCTCCCTCTATACCCCTTCTCTGGCTGATCTCAACTGCAGAGATGATTTTGATGACTATCTTTATAGTAATGACTCTCAAATCCAAACCTCTACTCTGGACCTCTCTTCCTTCATCCATACTAGAATCTCAAAGCCTACCTTTCTACCATCTCCTCATGGACATCTAGTTATCAACTGAAACATAACATGGCCAAAATCAATTTCCTGATCTTTCCCCTGATCCCTGCCCACTCCCCTTTTTCTGTTATAGTGCACAGGACCACAGTCCTCCTTGTGTCTCAAACCCATACTTTATGCACGATTTGGCCTTTTCTTTTGACCAGCACATCTAGGCCATGTCTAAATCTTCCTGCTTCTTCATGTGCAATATCTGCAAGCTCTGATCTTTCCTTTCTGTCCACACTGCCAAAATTATTGTCCAACGCCTGATTATCTCATCCCTTGACTACTGTAATAATTTCCTTTTCTTTGCCCCGATACCTTAGCTTCTCCCACCTCAATCCATCCAAATTGCTGCTGCTAAAATTATCTTTCTGCCTCATCAGTATATGTCATTTTTCTCCAAGTCCCTCAGCTGACTCCCCATCTTTCTCTGCAATCACAAACTTGTTGCATTTACTTCCAAAGACCTTCACAACCTTCACTGCACCAGCCTTGATTGCCTGCTATGCTGACAAGGACTCTCATGCTTTCTCCCATGTCTCTTCTTACAAATTTGAAGAGCTTCCAGTCAAAATCTGTAAAGCCATCATCTTATCTTGAGTTTCTGGACTCAATAAAGGGTTAAAAGGGTGAACTGCTATGGCCTGTAATACAGGAGGTCAGATTACATGATGTAATAATCCCTTCTGGCCTAAAATTTATGAATCCTCCTTCAAGACCCTCCTCCATAATGCATAGTATAAACTGCAACATACTAATAGGTAGGCAGGCGGTGAGATGCAATTACTGCTTCTTATTGGCTAAAAATGTGCATATGCTATTATTTTTGTTAGTCTGTCTCTTCACCCCATCCTATGTCATGTATTGACTATTATATCCTATGTTTTTAGGTTGTGGCACACGTAGCCTGTCAGGATGAGGGACCTGTTTTGATGGTTCATCTTGTAGGCTAATGGATCCAGAGCATTTCCATGAGACCTGGAAGGATATGACTGATCCTCCAACAGATCACTCTGTTGATGATTTGGTAGGATTTTATAATAATATTTTGTCTTCTACCCTTGACGGGTAGCCCCTAGCTGACCTTTTAGTTGGCTTCATCATCACAGTTCACCTTGGTATACAGATGATTTGCAACAGATGAAATGTGAGGGAAGATGTCTACAGGGGCAGGGGCAGAACTCTGGTGCTGAATATGATCAGCTGCGTCAAATAATTTTTAATCCCACATGCTTGAGCTGTACAGCAAGCAAACATGATATTTTTTGCCTTATCACGGCATCTGGAAAAGCTCAGTAAGAGCATTTGTTCTGAGTGCTTGATCAAACCAATCTGACTCCACTCAGTGTCTTATTTGTGTCCCACTCAGTGAGAAAAACTTTGATTATTTTTATAGTAAAATTATGTGTATTTAGACTCAGGTGTTTGCTTTCATGATTACAGAATGTTGCCTGGAGTAGACAAAGGCTAGGTCTTTTCTGGCTGAATTTAGGCCACTAATGCTCATTGAAGTACTGGAGGTATTGGGAGGACCTTGTCCTATTATGTGAACCTGTGTCCCTCCTGGCAGGTGAAAGCCTGTGGAAAAGTATTGAGTCCATTACAGGGTGAGATTGTCAGTACCTCCCTTCAGGAAAGCAAGTTATTGGTTCTCTTAAGGATGCTGTCTTGTAGCCTTTGACTAAAAAAAAGAAAACAAACACACACACACACACACACACACACACACACCGATGCTGGCAATGACTAATTACTGGCCAGTATTTAATCTTCCATTTTTGATAGAGAAAGTTGTGATGAGACAATTGTCTGATAGTCTGGCTACAGATTTGGGGGTGGCACAGAAACAGCGCTGGTATCATGATACCCTAGCAATGAAAAACAAGTTCCATGTTGAAATTGTCTATTCTTTCAGCAGTATTTGATACTACTGACATTTAGGTTTTGCTGACTCTCTTACAGTGGATGCTGCAGCGCTTAGGTGGCTTTGATCTTTCCATGGCGACCCTTTCCACAGGACAGGGTGCGGCAATTACTTCTTCTTTCTAAGGGTCCTTAGTCTTTGTGTTGTCTTTAATTCCACAAGATTCTATCTTGTCTCCCCTCAAGTTGACATGTAGAGGGCAGCTGGGAAG
>NW_020664473.1:1423324-1435824 GCF_002925995.2 Terrapene triunguis | reverse complement strand
AAAATGACCCCAATATAGACATGCATTTTACTAATGAATTGGAGCCTACAAGGTTTTGTTGTTGTTGTTGCTGTTTTTGTTCAGTTAGATGTGGCTATGAGACAGAAAATGCCACCAAAAATGTATGAGGGTTATTTTGAGAATAAGTCTATTGCCCACTTTTTTGAGGGGGGAAAAATAGATAAAAAGTTTCTTTAAACTTATGAGCTGTGATTCAGCTACAGAAATACAAGCCCTGTGGACAATTATCAGTGTGTAATAGTGACTAATATAAAACTGTAAGGGCAGAAAATTGTACAAGAGAAATATGTGCATGATACCTGAAGTCTTTTGAAATATCCGACTATAATACTGTCTCATTTAAACAGCCTCTTGCCCCCACTACTTTCTAGATATGCCCCTGCTCAAGTGTGGCAGGAATATCCCTATGTGTTTAAATAAAAAGCTATTTTAAATGCCAACTAAACATCCAATGTCACACTATTCAGATTTCAAAGCATCACACATTTAGCTGTAGCAGAAACAGTCAGTTATTCTTGTATCCATTGTACTGTTACCTGACGCAGATTCCTGGTTACTTTCACATCATGCCAGGCATTGTCATTAAATTTTCCATTCACAGGTTCCACCAGTGCTTCAAAGGCCCCTGAGCCCAAATTAATGACCAACGAGACAGCTCCATTTTTCAGTGCAAGATTGACATAATCAGCTGATTTTCCTGTATGAAGCATCAGTCCGTTCCTCTGAAGAGTTTTAAATGACAGAGTTATTTCATCACTGCTGCTCTGTATGGGGTTCTGGGACAAATCATAGCAGAAATATTCCGATCCCTTGAATGTTGCAATATATTCTTCTTTTCCTGACAACAAAAAAAAGGAAAAAAGATTTAAAATCCCTGGAACTTAAAAATAAAATTCATGAAAAACAGCCTTTTTTGTAGTTAACTTTAGTGTCATCACCAATAAATATTATCTCACACAGAGTACTGTGTGTTTACAATACTTAAATTCCATTAAGAAGCCAACAGAAACAGACCAATCATGCATTACATTCAAATTAAATTAGTTTTCTAAGGTCGTCTCTACCCAGGGATACTCTAGAAAGTTAAAGTGAATCAGCTAAAAGTGTGAAGTCAATTCACATAAATTAAAACACATTAAACCCTCTTGTGTATGCTTTAATTCAGGAGGGAAGTGGCCTTAGTTCACTCTGACTTAATTCTCCCAAGAGGATTCACCTTAACTTTTCTGAATGTCTCTTTGCAGACAAGCCCTAAGTATTAGTGAAGGAACTTTCAGTGGCCATGTCTATACTGGGAAAATAGTATCAGGTTAGAATACGTTAACACCATTTGACTAATAATTTTGAACACAACTGAGCACATAGCATACAAAGAGACAAGCCATGTTCAGAAACACATTAGCTTGGTTAAATGCTAAGACCCTCCCCACAACCAGGTACCAAGCTTTTAAACATGACTTTTCCTGTTCACACTAAAGGCAAAATTGTGTTTAACATCATGCTAGTGAAGATATGTTAGGGAACACGTTTTCTAGAATGCATTTTCCCAGTGTAGACAGTACCTTGGAGAAAAAATATCTTGCACTTCTAAGGTACTATTCATTCACTCTACTAGAAACTATGGTGGGATCTTGGCCTTGTTAAAATCAATGGGACTTGTGACATGGACTTAATTAGAGCAAGAATGTCATGCTATGATTCTCTACTCCCTTTCCCCTTGTAAAGTCATTTACACCTGTTCAAAGTTAGTTCAAAGCAGGTGTAAAACACCTCATTGTCCAAATGAGAGCAGAATTCGAATATGGTAACTTTTTACATCCATTTTGTACCAGTTGCAATGCCGTGGAAAAATAGGTTCAGAAGGTTTAACAGTGTTTGCCATATCAAGCCAGCCCCTTTTACTTCAATGACAAATTGTCATTTGTACTCCAAAATTCCTTCAGAGAAGACCCTAATATATCTCAAAGGCTAGGTGTATGATACAGAGGAGAAAAGAAGAATTTCCCTCTCAGGAGAAAAATCTCACTTAAAAAAAAAAACCTGCCTGGGATTGGACACCATACTTTCTAAAGGAAAAAGTCTGCAGTAATCAAAGGAAATGCTTTCACTGCTACAGTGCTATCATAACAGATGGTTTGGCTACCTCTTACAATACCAGGAAAGGCCAATTGAATCACAGGGGGTAATACAATGCAAATTAAAACTCTCACCACCATCTTCCACTTTGCCATTACATAAACACAGTTGATGATATGATCATCATTTACTATTATTTGGGGGAGGGGAGTGGCTCTCAGGAGAGGTCTCACAGAGGCTGCACACCAACTATTCACTTTGAGGGCCTATCAGCTTCAAAACAAAACAATAATATTTGCACCTATATAGAACCTTCTATCCAGAATTCTCAAATAACTTTATTAAGGTTAATTAACTTAGCTTCACAAGATCTCTGTGGGGCAAGTATCACCCGCTTTTGTAGATATCACCTGTAACACAGAGTGATTAAAGGCCAAACAAAGTAAATTAGGCCTAACTTTTAGGCACCTAAAAAATTGCTGGAATTGATAACACCTGAGTTAGACCTCTCGGCTCTCTATACCATGAATAGGGAGAGGTAGGTACCTCCAAACGGGATTCACAAAAGCCAGCACACTAGGAAGATCCTGCCTATGGTAGCCAATGGGAGATGTTGAGGAGAAGGCCTAAGCCGTGCCCTTCTTAGAGTATGTCTGTACTACAGTGTAAGTCTGTGCTTGAGCCTGGGCTCAAGCCTAACCCTCCCTTGCATCTATATACTCCAATTACGCTAATCCAGGGCTCAGACCAACGGTCCCAAGTCCCTGCAGGGTTGCAGGGTTCAAGTTCAAGTTAAAACAGGACCAAGGGTCTGAGCCCTATTGCTTTCCAGTGTAGATGCAACCACGTTTGACTCTGGTCATGGAAGTCAGCCAGAAATATCCCAGAATTCTGTGGGACAACTTCCTTAGTCCTCTCTATCACAACAATCTGCAGTCCACTCTATTGAAAATGGAAGTCACCCCCCTTTGCGAACAGCATTAGCTCAGGACAGTGTTGTTAATCCATCCTCTTCTGATCACTGATCTGCAAGCACACTATCAGAGAGACTTCTGGGTTTGCAATGGAGAGTGAACCGAACAAGACTTTTGCAAAGCGAGCTGATTCCTGGTAACACACAGGGCGGGCAGTAAAGTTTTCCCACAATGCACCATGGTCCTAGGGCTAGAGTGGCCACATTTCAGTGGGGATTCTCAGCTGCAAACCCTTTTTTGGTGCTAGGTGCCTACGTCATTTTTGCTGCCACTGAAGCAGGATGACCCACATCATTTTTAGGCCACTGACTAGGGTCCTCACCTAGAATATGGGAGACCTCCAGTTCACTTCCTCCTCCACCTGAGGGTGAGAAGAGATTTGAACAGGGATCTGCCACATCTCAGCTGAGTGCCCTAGCTACTGAGCTATGGGATATTCTAACATAAAGTCCCTCCATCTCTCCTATTGAAAATATTTCAATGTGGATAAATAATTAAAATTGTTGTAGTAGGGGGAGTGGATCATGGGTCTCCCTACATTCAGATGACTGCTCGAACCACCAGGCTATAGAGTAGGGGTCGGCAACCTTCGGCCAGAAACAGCAAACAGTGGTCACTGGGAGCTGCAGGGGGCTGTGCCTGCGGATGGTAAACATAAACAAAATGTCTCGCAGACCGCCAGTGGATTACCCTGATAGGCTGTGTGCCAAAGGTTGACAATCCCTGCTATAGAGTTATCCTCATGTCTGCTCTCATAGAATCATAGAAGATTAGGGTTGGAAGAGACCTCAGGAGGTCATCTAGTACAACCCCCTGTTCAAAGCAGGACCAACACCAACTAAATCATCCCAGCCAGGGATTTGTCAAGCTGGGTCTTAAAATCCTCTAAGGATGGAGATTCTACCACCTTCCTAGGTAACCCATTCCAGTGCTTCATCACCCTCCTAGTGAAATAGTGTTATCTAATATCCAACCTAGACCTCCCCCACTGCAACTTGAGACCATTGCTCCTTGTTCTGTCATCTGCCACCACTGAGAACAGCCAAGCTCCATCCTCTTTGGAACCCCCCTTCAGGTAGTTGAAGGCTGCTATCAAATCCCCCCTTACTCTTCTCTTCTGCAGACTAAATAAGCCCTGTTCCCTCAGCCTCTCCTCGTAAATCATGTGCCCCATCCCCCTGATCATTTACGTTGCCCTCTGCTGGACTCTCTCCAATTTGTCCACATCCTTTCTGTAGTGGGGGCCCCCAAAACTGAACGCAATACTCCAATTGTGGCCTCACCAGTGCCAAATAGAGGGGAATAATCACTTCCTTCGATCTGCTGGCAATGCTTCTACTAATACAGCCCAATATGCTGTTAGCCTTCTTTGCAACAAGGACATACTCTTGACTCATATCCAGCTTTTCATCCACTGTAATCCCCAGATCCTTTTCTGAAGAATTGCCGCTTAGCCAATCGGTCCTCAGCCTGTAGCGGTGCATGGGATTCTTCTGTCCTAAGTGCAGGACTCTGCACTTGTCTTTGTTGAATCTCATGAGATTTCTTTTGGCCCAATCCTCCAATTTGTCTAGGTCACTTTGTACCCTATCCCTTTTCTCCAGTATATCTACCGCTCCCCCCAGCTTTGTGTCATCTCCGAACTTGCTGAAGGTGCAATCCATCCCATCATCCTGATCATTAATAAAGATATTGAACAAAACTGGCCCCAGGACTGACCCCTGGGTTAGTCCACTTGATACCGGCTGCCAACTAGACATTGAGCCGTTGATCACTACCTGTTGAGCCTGACAATTTAGCCTGCTTTCCATCCACCTTATCGTCCATTCATCCAAGCCATACTTTTTTAACTTGCTAGCAAGAATACTGTGGGAGACCATATCAAATGTTTTGCTAAAGTCAAAGATATATCACGTCCACTGCTTTCCCCATATCCATAGAGCCAGTTATCTCATCATAGAAGGCAGTCAGGTTGGTCAGGCATGGCTTGCCCGTGGTGAATCCATGTTGGCTGTTCCTGATCACCTTCCTCTCCTCCAAGTGCTCTCCCCTCCTTCTCCCAACCTCTGGCTCAATGACTCTTTCATTATTTATTCACAACAGAACAGCTTCAACAGAGAGACTAAGGGAGCCCCACATCAGAATATCCTATAGCCCTGTGGCTAGGGCACTCCCCTGACTCCCAGTTCCCATCTTTTGTCCAGGTGAGAGGTGGCAGATCTCTGTTCAAATCCCTTTTTCTCCTCAGGTGGAAGGGGGAATTGATCTGACGGTCTTCCACACCCCTGCTGAGTACGCTTATATTATACTGGGATAAAAATTATAAGGGAGATCCTCATACAGCTCACCTCCCTTGGTGGGAGGGGCATTTTATGTGATTTCACCTATTGGGCCTGATCCGGTAGGTGAACACAGAGCACACTTACTGGATCGGAGCCCACAGATGAGTTAGGTTGGGGAATGCCAATCTTTCCCCCATTTGTACATCTCTCTGGTGCTTAATCATCATGCTGCCCAGTGTGGGGCTGCACTGTACACATGTACAGATAGAAGTGTGGGAATTTACACTGCAAAAATGTAGGCACCAAGTGAGTTTATGCGCCTATGGTGTTCAGAAATTGCTGGATGGCCTGTGTGAATCCCAATGGGGCCTGATTCTGGGATTTAGGCACTGGGAGTGGCAGTTAGGCATCTAAGTCCCTTTGTAAATCTAGCCCTTAGTCTCTCTGTGCATCAGTTCCCCATCTGTACTACTTGCCTGCCGAACGTTGGTGTCAAGAGGATAACTACATTCCAGATTGTGAGGTGCTCAGATACTACAGTAATAGCAACTATAAAAGATAGGTAGTCAAGTATCAGGGGGTAGCCGTGTTAGTCTGTATCTACAAAAACAACAAGGAGTCTGGTAGCACCTTAAAGACTAACAGATTTATTTGGGCATAAGCTTTCGTGGGTAAAAACCTCACTTCTTCGGGTGCATAGAGTGAAAGTTACAGATGCAGGCATTATATACTGATAATAGGTAGGTGTGGCTCATTTCCTATCCCAGTGTGGGTGATACAGACCCACTGTCTCACTGTATAGATCAAGGAGGAAGCAAAGTTTTGTTATTTATTGGTCATTGTCTGCAGAAATAAGGAGGTGAACCAAATCCCATGTGATGATGGACAAGTCCTACAAGGACATGAGTAAGGGCATGAGGATCCATCTGAAGCTCATGCATATTTCTGGTTATTGTGCACACAGCAGAATCCTCTTCAAGGCTAATTTTGCCTTCATGCAGTGCCTCTCTCAAATATAGTCAGATCTACGTAGTATGAACTTCCAAACTGGGCATAATATTTCCTCCATTTCAGACAGATACCATTTGATTGCATTTGTCACACTGGTTGCTTCCTATGCCAGGCATTCACTGATAAACAAAGGGCAGGAGAAATGCATCATGAAATGGGTGGTTTTGTTAACAAAAAAAAATGAGCAGAGCTATAAAGCCCAGCGTTAATACATCCATAGAGGAAGCCCAAATCATGGGCAGGGGCTGATGGTCAGTACGAATGGGAATGATCACCTGACAAGGAGGGCCTTATCACAACTGGACCTGCCATCAGCTCTATGGATGCAGACTTTGTGCCAAGAACATCAGCCTGAGAGAACTGGGGACAGCAACATTATTGTTTCTCTTCAGATTCAGGGAATCTCGTGGGTAAGGTGTATGGGACCAGATACAATCAGATTTTACAAAGACTACCTATCTCTTATGTATACATCTGTTGACATGTTTCATAAAGTTGTGCTTATAGTGCTCAGACTCGCAGATAAATTGATCCCATGCACAGATGTGGATATAAGATGAACATATTCTTTTACTATATATTTTACATAATTATCAGAAGTTTCCATTTATTACTTTACAGTACTAAGTTTCTACATCATTCACCTTTTCCTTTAATTTATTTATTTTATTTATTTTATTTACTTGTATTGAAACATTCACCTAGGTGGATTTCACCTATGACAAAATATATTTAAGTCCAAACAGCTACTAACATCTGAACACATTTTGGCCACAATGAGCTTTACAGGTCTAACATCTAGCACAGCGTCTCTTTCAACCTCACCTTTGAGCTCAATTTTTCCTTCAGTTATACAACTGCAACCCCTACTAGTTGAACAAGTGAAATTACTTCAGTGGGAGTTGTACTCATGTCACCCAGTGGAGGACACATTTTGCCTTCAGATACGCCTAGAGTTTCAATGTGGAGGGGCTGCATAGGAGAAACTGAAGGGAAAATTTGTCCTTTTGTACCTCTTTGACTAATACCTCTAATCTCTGGCATAGCCCAAAGTACAGCACATACTAAGTCTGCCCACACCCAGCCTAGTGTGTCAGAAACAGGTGATAAGAAGAGACTTGTTACACCATACACTAAGATATCGAGAATTTGATGTACTGGTTTTCAGGGCTTAAAAAATTCTGATTTAAATCACAATCCTGGAGGCAGAGTACAACATTAGACTGGTAGCAGCAGGGCCGGCTCCAGGCACCAGCCCAGCAAGCAGGTGCTTGGGGAGGCCAAGGGGAAGGGATGGCACGTCGGGCTGTTCGGCGGCAATTTGGCGGTGGGTCCCTCTCGGAAGGAAGCACCTACCGCCGAATTCCCGCCGAAGAAGAAAGCGCCACGATGGAGCTGCCGTCGGAGTACCACCGATCGCAATTGCGATCGCAGCTTTTTTTTCTTTTTTTTTTTCGCCACTTGGGGCGGCAAAAACCCTGGAGCCAGTCCTGGGTAGCAGTGTGTATTGGACCCCTCACATGTTTCAGTGAATGGGTGAGGCTCAGAGAATATGGCTCACTCTGCACAAAGAAATTTAAAATACTGCGTTTGCTGAGGCTTTATTGCATTAGGAAGTAGATTTTATGAATGCTATAGATCACATTTAATAAATATTTAGTAAAGGACTAAAATGTTCAAACAAATTTGTTTGGAACAGATTTATGGAAGTCTGTGTTTAGAACAGAACCATAGTAAGAAATCACTACAAATATTTTTAAGAGAGAAGTTCCCCATACATCAACTTGTGTCATACCTATACCATATGATTAATGCCTTAATAAACACTACATATTTGAAAAGATGTAAACTTGCAAGGCATACAGTACAGTATGGGTCCACCCTATTCACTGCAAACTACTTCTATCAAATGGTATAATATATTTTACACACACACACACACACACACACACACACACACAAAGGCGTGCAGAAAAATGTAAGGGTATTCATTTGAACTTGTAATGCTGAAAAAATCTTTATAATCTAATACTGTAAAGAGATCCACAGTTTACACAGATTTGAAAAAGGTTTTAATAAGGTTAACGGTTTTTGTGTCTATCATGCCCTTCTTTAAATATACAAGACTACATTTTAATTTAATGACATTTTCCTTGAGGAAGAAAATAAAAAGCCAAATCAGCCACTCTACACCTCGTTATTGGAAAAAGCAGCTTGAATTGTTATTGGAAAGATCAAATCAGTGCAGCCATGACTGACAAACATCTATTTAATGTGTCCCATCAGATGACCTTTCAGTAAAATCACTGAAGGTAATTCTCTGAATTCTTATTCTTGTGTAGCTTTTTCCTCAATCAATACAACAATGGATTATGCACTCAATAAAATTTAGTTTTGGTTTTTGAATTTGTTCCCATTCCTTGAGTTTTCTATAATGAGTTCTGCAGCACCTCCGGGTAATGACATGAATGATCAGACATTAACAATAGATAGGCTTAATGATCTTTGTTCAACTGCACTAATACATACAGCTTTACAGGAATATCACGATTCCTCCCTCCATGTAGCAGAGTACATACCATGTTGTCCTTTGTATGTGTTCTGAATCAAAAGCAATTAATGTGGGGCTGGGTTTGTTTTTTGGTAGTTGCTTTTTTTTAAAGTTTGTTTTGTTGGATGTAAGTGTACTACTGATCAATTAATCTCATATACCATTGTGAGTTAGAAATCTCAAACATTTTCACTACAGGTAATATGAGATGAGAGTCACATAGATGACAGAACTGAAATTAAGTTTAGGTGGCAGAACTCTTTCAGGTCCCAGTACTTCAGCTCTTTGACATTTTTCTCCCTGCTGGCCTAGCAAATATAACAAAAACTAAACTAAAATCATCTCAGAAGTCAATACACAAAGACAGACACTATCTCTCAACAAGCTCTTGTATATTAGAGAACTAGGGAGCCCTTGTTTTATCCCACCATACCTTAAAAATACAACAAAATAGAAATCCTCAATGGCTGGGCTGAGTTACCTGTTGAGCTATCAGGTGCCTAATCCAGCAGTGACATTTAGTACAGTAAGGTCAGATCAAGTTTTGCATGTTTTGTCATCACAACTAATTTCAGCATCAACATGCAATAACATTGCATTATGAGCCAATGATGAATATGCATTATATGGAGGATGAAGCAATGTCAGTGTCTTAACATCCATCATCTAATTTTCCTGAATGTGGGAAATGCAAGACACAATACAAAGGTGTAAAGTCAATTTCCCAGATCTTTCCTTGGGGCACCCAAATGTTCCTGGTCACTGGGCTTGGTGTTCCAGTTATAAGGTCATAAACCTAGAATATAACTCTACTTATAGCTCCAAATTTACAAGTAAATACCGTGAATATTTTATGTTCCTGTGTGAAGCAAAAATGTGTGTCAGCATCAGTTAGGCTTAATTACAAAATAAATTGCATATTTTTGGAAACAGTTGCTACAAGAATAATGATGTGACAGCTGCTAAATGGCATTACAGTTGCAGACCTTCACACCTTTAAGTAAAAAAGAACAAATATCAGGGTTGGAAGGGACCTCAGGAGGTCATCTAGTCCAAACCCCTGCTCAAAGCAGGACCAATCCCCAAACAGATTTTTTTTTGCCTCAGATCCCTAAACAGCCTCTAATGGATTAAAGCTTAAGTCTTTCTGTTTTTGGTAGTAACCAGCAGGATGGACTTCTGTCCACTAGCCTAGCAAATTGCACCCTCTGTAACAGTGAGAGCTGCTATGTCTGTTTACACTGCTGCACTCCCCACAGGGGTTCTAACAGAATCATAGAATCATAGAATATCAGGGTTGGAAGGGTCCTCAGGAGGTCATCTAGTCCAACCTCCTGCTCAAAGCAGGACCAATCCCCAACTAAATCATCCCAGCCAGGGCTTTCTCATGCCTGACCGTAAAAACCTCTAAGGAAGGAGATTCCACTACCTCCCTAGGTAACCCATTCCATTGCTAGTTAGGGTAGATTTCATTTGAAGGCAGCACTAAACAATATCTCTACCAATGAAGATTTTTGCTGAAAGGGGCTCTGTAACCTGCTTTATGCCAGCCGATGACCCAAATAAGGCAGGACTGAACCTGACCCGGTATCTGATTTATTTTGGCTTTCATTGATGTAATAGGAATGTTCTGATATATACATTTCGGGAAAATAATGAAGTATGTGATAGCAAAAATTGTTTGCAAACCTAACTAACTCTGCCTTTTGTGCTATTTCATGTTTCTTAAAGCATGGACCAGAATAGGATTCCATATTTGTTAACAGATCATTAATGAATTGCCTTGATGTGTGAAATACATTTCTTTTTCATAAAAATTGAATACATTGATGTTGTTTTTCTTAAACATACAGTAGGTAATAGAATCATAGAATATTAGGGTTGGAAGAGACCTCAGGAGGGCATCTAGTCCAATCCCCTGCTCAAAGACTGACCTTACAATGAAAATGTTGGTTATAGAAAATAAATACTAAACCAAAGTGGGGGAAAATGAACAAAAAATTATGCAATATTAAAATTAAAGTATATAATAAAGGCTCTGCAGAAAGAGGGAGAAAAAATATGAACCTTAACACAGCCTTGAAATTTCCAAATAGCAACAGGGGCATGAGGGAGATGCTTTCTGAGAGACACTCCTCTCTTTGACAAGATGACAGATCTGTTAGCTGGGGACCAACATTTCAAAGGAGTGAACTAGCTACTTTCTTTTCTTAAACAAAAAAAAAAAAGGCTTATTAAATTGTCTGCTGTGCCTCAGAAAGCAACCACCTCAGGAGTTTAACTAAACCAAACCCTTAGTGAGAGGCATAAGGGAAATATGATGGGTTTTACGTTTCGGTATATACATGTATTTAATTGTAAACAAACAAACAAACAAAAAACCAGGGGCTTACACCCATTGTGTGACTACTGGCACATTGACTTGGATTGAGTTACTACTTGTAAGCGGGGCAATGGTCCCGCTATTGTGGGGAACTCTCCTGGCTTATGCACTACCCCAGTGAAATGGGCTAGGGAAAGGATCTGAGTCCTCGCTCCCACTTCCTTTACCCAGGAGCCTGCCTGACCTCAAGGATTCCCCTTCCACTCTCCTGTGTGGCAGAGTCCTAGTAACCCCAACAAGGCTGGGTCCAGGATTCCTGGGAGGCTTGACCCCCAACCTTGTTGTGGTCACTTAGGGAAGGGTCTAGGGTGTCCCCACTCCGCGGGGCTCTCTCTGCACTGCATGCTTCCCTGACCCACTGATCGTTACATAGAGTTCAAAGGAAATACAATCTATTAAACAGCAATCAAATTTAAAAAATAAGGAAAAAATGGGAAAGGTTAAAGGAAAACACATAACCCTGCTCTGCGGCACGGGGACATCACAACCAGCGTCTCTGGAATGTAAGGGAAGTTCAGTCTGTTCCTCACAAGTCCCAGGCCTCCTTCTCAGGCTTTGGCAGTGGTGCAGGGATGCTGCAGGTCAGACACTTGCTCTGGGGGTGGCCACACGCCCTCAGGCTCTAGGACCCTCCTTCCCAGTGTCGCCCCCGCTCCATCAGGGTTATGATCCACCTCCAAGTCTGGCCTGAAAGTCATCTTGGCTGGGGGTGTCTCCCCACACTGGGCCTGCTGCCCAGGGTCCCCCCTCGCTCTCCCCAGCTGCTCACTGCACCTGGCTCCGGACTGCCACAGCTCCACTCTGCCTCAGCTCCACTCTGCCTCAGCACTGGTGCTGCTCTGCCTCCAGCTCCCTGGACTGCTTCTCTGGCCCCTGTGGCTCTGATTGCTGCAGCTCTCCTGCCAGCACAGGTCTGCTCTGTGGGCTGCTTCTGTAACTCTGCTCCCAGCTCAGCTTAGGCCCCTGCTTTCTCCTTAGCTCGACCTCACTCTATCTGACCCAGGCAATTTCAGCTCACACAGTGGATGGGACCCCCCGGTCTCCTGACCAGGGCCGGCTCCAGGGTTTTTGCCGCCCCAAGAGGCAAAAAAAAAAAAAAAACCCGCGACCGCGCTCCGCGGCGGCAATTCGGAGGGAGGTCCTTCGCTCCGAGCAGCAGTGAGGGACCATCCGCCGAATTGCCGCCGAATAGCTGGACGTGC
>NW_020664473.1:1182250-1423224 GCF_002925995.2 Terrapene triunguis | reverse complement strand
CCGAACAGCTGGACGTTGCCGCCCCTCTCCGGAGTGGCCGCCCCAAGCACCTGCTTGGCAAGCTGGTGCCTGGAGCCGGCCCTGCTCCTGACTCCCTGATTAGCCTGCCTGACCTGTCAATTCGGCTGACCTGGAGCACTGGCCTCTCCTCATTGTTCCTGGGGACTGTCGGTCTCAGGGTCCTGATTTTCCTTTGACCCTTCCCCTTTCTTTTTGGTACTGGGAGCTAGCCAACCAAAACACCCCCACTGAGTTTTAGTAAGGGTCAACAGTCCTTTACATACTGATTTACACTGGTATGAAATCTTAATCCAGCCCACAGGTTCTGCTTCATTGGTTTCATTTGCAATTCACTGTTTTACCAATTAAGGGCTGGCTGAAAGAGCATTGGAAGGTTAGCAAACAGAGGAGTGGGAGGGTAACTGGCAACTCAGATATCATATCATGTGGCTTTGGCAGTCTCACAGACTCTTTCCTGGAGTGAAATTAAACTTTTACTGCTACTCCAGTCCATCTTCAACTGCAGACATAGAAGCAACCCTTCTGACTCTCGCAACCCCCCTTTCACAGCAGCTATTACAGTTGTAGTGAGCGCACAAATCTGAATTTTGTGTTTAATATTTAAGAGTCGGGGTTGGAAGCTTCAAAGTGGAGTATTTCTTCTGGAGGTCACCATAGGGCAAAGCTAGGGTTACCATACGTCCGGATTTTCCCGGACATGTCCGGCTTTTTGGTCCTCAAATCCCCGTCCGGGGGGAATTGCCAAAAAGCCGAACATGTCTGGGAAAATATTAGTCCCCTGCTTACCTTAGAGCGGCTCCGGCAGGCTGCGAGCTGCAGGCGGATTCCCCTGTGGCAGCGGCTGCTGCTGCTCCCCCCAGACACCTCAGCTTTGTGTAGCTGAAGAGCCGAGCTGCCCAAGCGCTACTGGCTTCGCAGTTTGCCAGGCAGCCCCCAGACCTCCAGACCCTGAGCCCACGGCCGGGTGCTTCCCCAGAGCAGCCGTAGCCCAGGAGGGGACGCGCCCGGCCGGGGGCACAGGGTCTGGAGGTCTGGGGGCTGCCAGGCAAACCGTGAAGCCGGTAGCGCTCGGGCAGCTGTTTCGGGTGGCTGGGAGGGAGGAGGGGGAATGCGGGGCGCTCAGGGGAGGGGGCGGAGTTGGGGCGGGGAAGAGGCGGAGCTGGGGCGGGGCCGGGCAGGGAAGGGGCAGAGTTGGGTCGGGGAAGGGGCGGGGAAGGGGCGGGGCCAGGGCCTCGTGGAGTGTCCTCTTTTTTTAATTTTTAAATATGGTAACCCTAGGCAAAGCAGACTTTGCGGAATCAACAACAGGGTCCTGAGTTTATAGCTATATTACACTTAGCTTTTATGAAACAAATGCTTACATGGAAAAAAACGACAACAAACATGCCATGAACACAGAGTCCTTTTACTTAACAATTTCTGTTCAGTGAACCTACAGTGCAGTGGCTCTCAAACTTTTTTACTAGTGACCCCTTTTACATAGCAAGTCTCTGAGTCCGACCCCCCTTATAAATTAAAAACATTTTTTATATATTTAACACTATTATAAATGCTGGAGGCAAAGCGGGGTTGGGGTGGAGGTTGACAGCTCGCGACTCCCCCATGTAATAACCTCGCGACCCCCTGAGGGGTCCCAACCCCCAGTTTGAGAACCCCTGCTACAGTGCATCTGCATCAAAGTGTAGCCATTGGACTATATTCTGGTTAGTGGCATAATCACACATATACAGTGCAAAAGGAGCCCACAAATCCATGCAAATGCAAGACAAAACTGTATGCTGACCACTTGCAGTTTAAGGGGTGTACATAAAAACACACAGTCTGTTTTGTGATTCTCAAGAGAAGAGTCTCTGAGGTCTTGGGAGATAGCAAATTATGGCCAGCGATTTATGTTCTGTAGTTTCAGTGCTGCTCCCACAAGTTTTCTACCAGGTGGCTGTGTACAGAATTTGGCCTACTAAGTGACTTCTTTCTAAGGAATTCCACACATGGTGGCCAAAGCCAGGCGGAATCACAAAGAGGAAAGGCCGTGGCAGGAAAGAAAAATGTGAATTTTTACTCAAATAAGTCTTCAGTAATCTCAACAAGAAACATGTTTTACTCTTGACTGGCAAGAAATTTGTTTAGATCCCATACAATATTAAAGACTACCATATTATAGGTAGGGCTGTCGATTAATCGCAGTTAACTCATGCAATTAACTAAAAAAAAGTAACTGCAATTAAAAAAATTAATCGCACTGTTAAACAATAGAATACCAACTGAAATATATTATATATTTTTGGATGTTTTTCTACATCGTCAAATATATTGATTTCTATTACAACACAGATTACAAAGTATACAGTACTTACTTTATAATATTATTTTTATTACAAATATTGTCACTGTAAAAATGATAAACAAAAAATAGTATTTTTCAATTCACCTCATGCAAGTACTGTGGTACAATCTCTTTATCCTGAAAGTGTAACTTACAAATGTAGATTTTATTTTTTGTTACATAACTGCACTCAAAAACAAAACAATGTAAAACGTTAGCACCTACAAGTCCACTGAGTCCTACTTCTTATTTAGCCAATTGCTAAGACAAACAAGTTTGTTTACATTTACGGGAGATACTGCTGACTGCGTCTTATTTACAGTGTCACCTGAAAGTGAGAGCATGGCACTTTTGTAGCCGGCATTGCAAGGTATTTATGTGCCAGAATTGCTAAACATTCATATGCCCCTTCATGCTTCACCCACCATTCCAGAGGACATGCTTTCATACTCATGATTCTCGTTAAAAAATAATGTGTTAATTAAATTTGTGACTGAACTCCCTGGGGGAGAATTGTATGTCTCCTGCTCTGTTTTACCTGCATTCTGCCATATATTTCATGTTATAGCAGTCTCAGATGATGACCCAGCACATGTTCATTTTAAGAACACTTTCACTGCAGATTTGACAAAATGCAAAGAAGGTACCAATGTGAGATTCCTAAGGATAGATACAGCATTCAATCCACGGTTTAAGAATCTGAAGTGCCTTCCAAAATCTGAGAGGGATGAGGTGTGGAGCATGCTTTCAGATGTCTTAAAAGAGCAACTCTCAGATGCGGAAACTACAGAACCCGAACCACCAAAAAAGAATATCAATCTTCTGCTGATGGCATCTGACTCAGATGATGAAAATGAACATGCGTCGGTCCGCTCTGCTTTGGATCATTATCGAGCAGAGCCGTCATCAGCATGGACTCATGTCCCCTGGAATGGTGGTTGAAGCATAAAGGGACATATGAATCTTTAGCACATCTGGCATGTAAATATCTTACAATGACGGCTACAACAGTGCCATGAGAATGCCTGTTCTCACTTTCAGGTGACATTGTAAACAAGAAGTAGGCAGCATTATCTTCTGCAAATTGTAATCAAACTTGTTTGTCTCAGCGATTGGCTGAAGTAGGACTGAGTGGACTTGTAGGATCTAAAGTTTTACATTGTTTTATTTTTGAATGCAGTTATTTTTTGTACATAATTCTACATTTGTAAGTTTAACTTTCATTATAAAGAGATTGCACTACAGTACTTGTATTAGGTGAATTGAAATATACTATTTCTTTTGCTTTTTACAGTGCAAATATTTGTAATGAAAAAATAAATATAAAGTGAGCACTGTGAACAGTGTATTCTGTGTTGTAATTGAAATCAATTATATTTTAAAATGTAGAAAACATCCAAAAATATTTAAATAAATGGTATTGTATTATTGTTTAACAGTGCAATTAATTGCACGATTAATTGTGATTAATTTTTTTAATCGATTGACAGCCCTAATTATAAGACATATATATGCACATCCATATGCTGATACTACATGGACCCACAGAATACTCTAATATTAAAAAGGACATTAAGTCATACTCAGTAATATCATATTTGTTTTTGAATTTATGGCTTGTTGTTGCCTACAAAACTGAAAAAATATTAAAATTGCATGGCAGTAACTAAAGTGTTGCATTTTAGTGACTAAATGTAATTACCTGCATAAAAAAACAACATAATGTGAATATCAATAATTAAATGCAACATGTTTTCATTCTGAATACTCTCTTAGTATATAAACCTACTATATAATCTCTCCCGTTGAAAGTGATACATATTGTGAATAATAAGGTCTGCATGCAAACAAAAAAGTTACCTGATCCATTTATGCCACAAAGGTCTCAGACAGTAAACATGTTTTATTAATTAACATCCTGTAGTGCAGAGAAGGGTACATTTCCTATTTGCTCACTTAAAATCTGATCAACTTCCTATTAAAGTTAGTGGGACTTTTACCACTGAATTCAATGGAAGCAGAATCGAGTCTTTTGGACTTGAGCCCACTGAAATCAGAGTCTTTCCATTGGTTTCAATGGGCTTTGATTCAGGACTTTAGGGCAGAGCACTGAGCAGCTCATACAAGGTGCTAATCCTCAACTCCTATTGAAAATGGTTTGGAAGGCTTCAACACCACACAGTATTGGGCCCTTCATTTCTTGAAGTTCTCCAAGAGCAACCCGAAACACAGCATTTTTCTTTCACCTCTAATCAGCAGCTGGTGAAAGAAAACAAACTGATTTTACAGCAACACGATAAGCAGCCTCTCTTTCTTCTCCCTTCGCAAAGGAAGCTTCATTTAGAGATATTTTAGTAGCGCAAGATGGAAAAACATAAAACACAAAGGAAACGTACATAAACTCACTAGCGCTATGAAATGAGTCCTATTCAATAGTCACATCTAGGCTAGGATATCCCTGCTAGTACAGAACTTCAAAAAACTACATTAGGGCAATCTAATTAACATGTAAATGGGACAGGAGTTGTTACTAAATAGCTCTTTATCTGTTAAATATGTAAATATTAGTTAATAGCTATGATGCCAATAGACGGCATTCAGGAATATAGGTTTTGTAGACCAAACTAAAAAAGTACTTATTGCACACTACAAATGGCTTCATCTGTACAGCTCTTTACTTCAGTGGGCACTGGCCTTTTCCATCTTTTGCTTATGTAAGAAGAGTCTGAATGAGCTTTGCCCTGACATCTAGTGGTGAGCTGTGGAAAAAGTCTTCAGAAGCTGATCTCGTTTGCATGGACACACTCACCTTGCCTAGGTGCTCAGCATGATGGGATTGCTTGCCCAAATGATCACTTGGGGTTGGGGTTGGATCCCCAGTCTCTTTGTTATTGGGATAGGCATAATAAAGGATTGTTATCCTTGTTGTGTTAACCGAGGGCAGCAGAACTGTACCTGGCATACCCCTATGGAGGGACTCACCCTCAACTGAACGGCACTCACTAGGCAGGGGTCATGGGTTCCAAAGACCAATGAGTTGAGAGGGGGTGGGGACAGGTACTTGTACCTGGTGGTGTGGGCCCTGTTTAAGGGCCCTAGGCACCATTTGACCATTCCTCTCTCCATGATATAATAAAAGAGCTAATTCAGATTCAATTGAGAGTTTTGTTACATACTGCAGAGCTGAAATCACTGAAGAGATTGCCCAGTGTGCACCAGCAGTGAGGCTCCTGCACTAACAGCTTAAATCACGGAGAGCTGTGTTAAGTGGGGGGACCCTGAAGACATCTTGATGAGTGGCCAGCTAGGCAGCTGGTAGAGAGGCATGGCAAGTGGCCAGCAGAGTGGCTGGTGGAGAGGGCCAGAGCAGAGCCCCACAGAGGCACGACACGTTGGGGTGACAAGCGAGTGCCCGAGCAGTAGAGCATGTAAGGTGGGAGGTGAACTCTGCGGATGAACCTCTGAACTCTGGGGCTGCACCAGCCAAGGACAGCAACTGTGGGGTACAGAGAATGGATGGGCACATTAAAGGGACTTTTGGGTTGCTGGACTTAAGAACCTGAGGGGAAAAGGACATTGACCAACTTATTTGGGGGGGAAGGGGGTCTTTTGCTCATGGTTTGTGTTTATGAATCCTAGTTGCAGTGTTTTCCCAAATTATTGCTGAGTTACTTCCCTCCTTTTATTAAGTTTTTGCTACACTCAGACTCTGTGCTTGCGAAACGGGAAGTATTGCCTCTTAGAGGCACCCAGGGGGTGGTGTGTAATCGTCCCAGGTCACTGGGTGGGGGCTCGAGCCGGTTTTGTGTTGTATTGTTGAAAAGAAACCCCTAGATACTGAATCCAGCCCTAGTTGCTGCTGGCTCCACCTGGCAGAAGGGTTACACTTATGCCTGTCACATTGCTGTAAGCTTTTTGAAGAAATACTATGTTTATTTTGGCATAATCAGACTTTGACCTGAAGGCTTCCTCAACCAAAATCTCCATCTGAAAAAGTGTATCAGCAAGATGGCAGAATCTGGGAAAGGGAATATGGGTGTTCGAGATGATGCTACATTATACAGATTCAAGCTTCTCAAGTAACAGTCATTTTCTTGAGGAGTTTTTTTTTTCTTGTCAGTGGACAAATAGAACATTGGATTTTATTTTCAGTATTCAACTAGTTTAACAGATGATTTAAATATATTCCACAAAATTATTTGCAAATTTCTTCACTCAATGAGAAGAGATTATTCAAAGATAATGATTTTAATTATTTTGCTATCTCTAATACAGAGCTGCAGCATAGGAATGTCGGGTATCTTTATCAAAGATATTTCATCAGTAAATTTGGAAATAGCTCCTACTGAACAGGTCCATGACTCATTTCTGCAAGAAGCAAAATCTTTAACATTAAAGAATCCCATATTTCCCATATCAATCCTCAATATTGCACAGTTGAAACCTCCTGAAACAAAATAAGGTTTTCCTGGAGAAATTGTAGAACAAAAGGAAAAAAAGGAGAAAAAACAGTACTGTTGGGTTTTGGTGTAATAATCTAACAAAATAACCTCAATTTTACTGAGTCTCCATACACTCTAAAATCAAGTATTTTTGTAAAACTGAAGATAATCATACTTCATTATTTATTATCATGAATATTTTATTGAACCTGAAATTGCTGCTAATGTAATTCTTAAGCTCTAAGTACACATTGTTAGAGCTATCCAAACCAGAGTTGCTCTGTCTTTACAACAGGATGAGCCACAGAAAAAGTCATTTATATGGTCTGCCTTACAAGGCATGGAGGGTACTAAGCACTTTATAAATTCTGGTACTTGGGCCCTGATTCAAAGCTCACTGAAGTCAATGGAAATATTCCTATCCACTTCAATGGACTTTGCATCAGGCTTTTAGATTGCAAGGGTACTGTGCTAAGCAATATGGGATGGACATAGAAGCTCAAAGAATTACTATGTGATTTACCATAGAGCCATGTGTTTATTAAAAACAAACATTGCATGAGTTTTGCAGGGCTTAGATAGTGTTGAGAAGGGCACTAAAAAAAAAAGCCTAAGACAGAGACAGAAGCATATAAAATATGGATATAAAATAATAAATCAAAGGTATATAATCATATTTGAAGTGGATATAGAATAATAAATCAAAGGTATATAATCAAAGCAAATCTACTTCTTGAATGTGTGCTTAAGTTAAAAAAAAATCAGACATTTGGACGACCACTTGTTTGCCAGAAGGGAGTTTGACAGTTCTGTAGTTTATATAAACTAATCTATTTTTGGTATACATAACATTTAATAAAGTGGCATGATATCTTTTTAATATCAAAGAACTGCCTATTTTCCATAGTAAAAGTATGTAGTTAACTCATATTACAGAAACCATAGAAACAAACTTCAGAGCATTAAAATATACTAAGTAAATGAATCTGCTCAGTCTTTAGAGTCATGCAAGTTCCCACTTTATTGTTTTGTGCTGAATAAGTACTAGAGAGTTTTCATGGTGCTTTAAAATTCTCAAGTTTAGAGGCTCTAACAGCTGATGTATTAATACGGTAATGCCTCGCTTAATGTTGTAGTTATGTTTCTGAAAAATGTGACTTTAAGCAAAATGATGTTAAGCGAATCCAATTTCCCCATAAGAATTAATGTAAATAGGGGGTGGGGGTTAGGTTCCAGGGAATTTCTTTTCACCAGACAAAAGACTATATATATACACACATATACACACACACACACACACAGAGTATAAGTTTTAAACAAAATTTAATACTGGTATACAGCGATGATGATTGTGAAGCCTGGTTGAGGTGGTGAAGTCAGAGGGTGGGATATTTCTCAGGGAATACCTTACTGCTAAATGATGAATTAGCACTCAGCTGAGCCCTCAAGGGTTAACACATTGTTGTTAATGTAGCCTCACACTCTACAAGGCAGCAGGAATGGAGGAAGGGGAGACAGCATGGCAGGGAGAGACAGAGACACAGACCGTGTGTGTGAGAGATGTGCATTGCCCTTTTAAGTACTCTGACCATAGGCGCCAACTTTCTCCAGCGCCGGTGGGTGCCCGTGCCCCCTGCCCCTTTCCCCGCCCCCTGGCCCCACCCCGACTCCACTCCATCCCCGCCCCGACCAGCCTAATATAAGCTCAAGCATGTCAGAGGTGCAAATAACTTATATTGGTACTGCAAGAAGTCAATTATACTTTTCTATTAAAGTGCTCATGAAAGATAGCAGATTGACAACCCTGAGGCTAACGTTCTCTGTCTACACACAGCAGATAGAATATTACCTTATTCAAAAATTCAGTGGAACTGATGATGGAGATAATATTGTTTCTACAGCTGTCTCTGACCCCACCCCCAGTTCTCCCCATGGGCAAACCCTAAACTGAGGGCCCTGTGGAGGGGATGAGGGAACAGGAAACAATTCTGCTGAGACAAAACTGGCTCCTTCCTCATCCTTGGTCTCAGATATGTTGGATAACCATAGTCTCTACTCAAAGGTTGCAATAGGGCCCTTTGTTGCTACTACATTCTTTATTTCATGTGAGGACACTAAACATGTCCTCACCTTTTCTATACAAACCCAGGGTCCCAAAATCCTGCATTACTTGTATACTCAAATCTCCAACTGACTCCAATAGGCATTTTAGGTGCATAAGACATGCAGAATCTTGGGCCACACCTTGTTGGATTTAATTTTCCTTTGTTAAAAATAGAAAAATATATACATAAATATATATACACACACACAAATTATTAAAATATCTCATTTACTGATTCTCAGCAGCATAACTGTCCCATCTTGAACTTTTGTGAACCCTTGCCCAACTCAAAGAAATAAAATGATAGTTGTATTTTTATTACATATTAACTTAAAAGAAAGCACCAGCTCAGTGACAAAGAATTCTATTACTCTAGAAAAGCAGTTTTAAGCCATTTATAACATTGTTTTATTATGTAATTCCTTCACTGATTTTCACCTCCCATTATTTAATTACAGATTGGGTTATTTTCTGAAATAGGACATGCCTCAGGACATACTTTGAAAAACAGTTATGATACTTATAATTGAGGGAAAAGGGTAAAGTATGTTGGTGTTTATGTGGACACTTCTGCTTTGATTATTATTGTTATTTGCATTAATTATTAGTGAGTGTTCTACAAACAAAATGCAGTACATAGACTTTTGTCTATGGATAGCTATGTGTCATTAACAAGAAAATTGGAAAGTCTTACATGAGCAGTTCACTTTATAATGATAATATCCTTCATATAATTACTTCAGATAGTATGACAGGAAAGTTCAACTCATCATTTTAAAGGTTTTTCTTTTTAAGTCAAGAAAATAATTTCAAACACAAAACATACATATCTGTAAGTATTAATCAAGCAATTTATTTGATTTGCATTAGATGCTCCTCAAAACTCAAGTAAGGGTTTTAGCCATATGCTTCAAAACAAGCATAGCACTTCACAGATAGTTGTGAAAGACCAAGTTAAGGACTATTTAGAAAAGCTGGACGTGCACAAGACCATGGCTCCAGATCTAATGCATCCAAGGGTGCTGAGGTAGTTGGCTGATGTGATTGCACAGCCATTGGCCATTATCTTTGAAAATTCGTGGCGATCGGGGGAGGTCCTGGATGATTGGAAAAAGGCAAAGATAGTGCCCAAATTTAAAAAAGGGAAGAAAGAGAACCCAGGGAACTAAAGAGCAGTCAACCTCACTTCAGTCCCCAGCAAAATCATGGAACAGGTCCTCAAGGAATCAATTTTGAAGCACTTAGAGGAGAGGAAGGTGATCAGGAACAGTCAACATGGATTCACCAAGGGCAAGTCATGCCTGACCAACCTGATTGCCTTCTATGATGAGATAACTGGCTCTGTGGATATGGGGAAAGCGGTGGATGTGATATATCTTGACTTTAGCAAAGCTTTTGATACGGTCTCCCACAGTATTCTTGACAGCAAGTTTAAAAAGTATGGTTTGGATGAATGGACTATAAGGTGGATAAAAAGCTGGCTAGATTGTTGGGTTCAATGGGTAGTGATCAATGGCTCAATGTCTAGTTGGCATCCGGTATCAAGTGGAGTGCCACAGGTGTCAGTCCTGGGGCCGGTTTTGTTCAATATCTATATTAATGATCTGGATGCTGGGATTAATTGCACCCTCAGCAAGTTTGCAGATGACACTAAGCTGGGGGGAGAGGTAGATATGCTAGAGGGTAAGGACAGGGTCAAGAGTGCCCTAGACAAATTGGAGGACTGGGCCAAAAGAAATCTGATGAGGATCAACAAGGACAAGTGCAGAGTCCTGCACTTAGGAAGGAAGAATCCCATGCACTGCTACAGGCTGGAGACCGCTAAGCGGTAGTTCTGTAGAAAAGGACCTGGGGATTACGGTGGATGAAAAAGTGGATATGAGTCAGCAGTGTGCCCTCATTGCCAAGAAGGCCAACGGTATATTGGGCTGTATTAGTAGGAGCATTGCCAGCAGATCGAGGGAAGTGATTATTCCCCTCTATTCGGCACTGGTGAGGCCACACCTGGAGAACTGAGTCCAGTTTTGGTCCCCCCACTATAGAAGGGATTGGAGAGAGTACAGGGAAGCTCGTGAAGCGTAGTCAGCTGCTGCAGGCTAAACGTACGGGGATAACATGTGTCCATGGGACAGTTAGTTACTACCCCACCATCCCAGTAAAAATCGAGATCCAAGGGAACACTACTGAGGTAGCAGCAGGTGTAGTCCCTAAACTCCCATACCCGGTGCTCATAGGGAGGGACTTCCCAGGGTTTGGAAACTTACTCCCAGTAGGGGGATTGGAGAAAGATGGGGACCCTAAAATTGGTGAGGCATCCACAGCAGACTGTCAACCCCCAATCTTCTCTAAAATATCCCCAGATTTGTTCTCCAGTCCCAGACAGGGTAGAAAGACAAAAAGGGAAAGAAGGGCAGCTAAGGCCTTGGGAACCCGAATACTGACCCAAAGCCAGAGGGTCGCTCTTGTAGGTAGGCGGATCCGCGCAGCAGAAAAGGAGGCCACGCAGGAGGGAGAAGCACCTGAGTCTGACTCTCAACCTAATGCTTCTGAACCAGTAGAGGCAACAGAGACTGGGCCCCTAGATCTTGGGCAGATTAGCCCCGGGAGAGGAAATTTTGGACGGGACCAGGCAGAAGACCCAAGGTATGACAACATTGGGAAGGAGGTGACTGAAATAGATGGGGTCCCAGTGGAAGGGAAAACCCAGGGACCAGGACCCTACTTCATAATGAAGAAGGATCTCTTATACCGGGTTGCACCAGTACAGGGGCAGAAGGTACAGCAGATCCTAGTATCTCAAAAACACCAGAACGCTGTATTAAGTCTTGCTCATCTTTTTGGGGGGCATTTGGGGGTAGAGAAGACCCTGGCACAAGTCCTACGACGGTTCTTCTGGCCTGGAGTACATGAAGAAGTGCGGAGGTACTGTGCCTCCTGCCCGGAGTGTCAGCTGCACAGTCCCCCGTCCCCACTTGAGGGCACCTTTAGTACCCCTTCCCATCATAGAGGTCCCCTTCAAGCGAATAGCCATGGACCTAGTGGGACCCCTGGAGAAGACAGCTCGGGGCCACCAATATATACTTGTTGTTTTGGACTATGCTACTTGCTACCCAGAAGCCGTCCCCCTGCGGAACACGGCCTCTAAAACTATAGCCGAAGAGCTGGTGGGGATCTTTGCCCGAATGGGGCTACCGAAGGAGATATTAACTGACCAAGGAACCCCATTTATGTCGAAGCTAATGAAGGACCTCTGTACACTGCTCCATATACATACCCTGAGAACTTCGGTCTACCATCCGCAGACTGATGGGTTGGTAGAAAGGTTTAACCAAACCCTTAAGGCTATGATAAGGAAGGTGGTAAGTCGGGACGGGAAGGATTAGGACACCCTACTACCCTACCTTATGTTCGCTATCTGGGAGGTACCCCAGGCCTCCACTGGGTTTTCCCCCTTTGAGTTATTATACGGGCGTCACCCCCGTGGCATACTAGATATCGCCAAAGAGATCTGGGAAGAGGAACCCAATGAGGGAAGAAATATAATAGAGCATGTAATGCAGATGCGAGACCGGATAGCCCAGGTTACCCCTATTGTACGGGAACATTTGGAGAAGGCACAGGAGGCCCAGCGAACCCATTACAATCGCCAGGCAAAAGTGCGACAGTTCCAATCAGGGGATTGGGTTATGGTGTTGGTACCCACGGCAGAAAGCAAGCTTCTGGCCCAATGGCAGGGGCCCTGTGAGGTGGTTGAACCCGTGGGGGAAGTAACCTACAGGGCGTGGCAGCCAGGACGCAGAAAACAAGAACAGATTTACCACATTAACCTTCTGAAACCCTGGCATGCACAAGAGACATGCACAACGGTCCAAAAAGACCTAACCCAGGAAAACAAGCCTTCCAAACAGGTGAGAGTGTCTCCCGATTTAACACCAGACCAGAAGAATGAAGTGTCTGAGATGATCTTCCGGAACCAAGATGTGTTCTCGACAAAACCGGGTCGAACAACCGAGACATATCACCACATCATCACGAACCCTGGGGCCAGAGTAATAATGAGGCCCTATCGGGTGCCAGCGGCAAAAAGGGAGGAAATAAAAGCAGAAGTAAAAAAAATGCTGGAGTTGGGGATCATCGAAGAATCCCACAGTCAGTGGTCCAGCCCAATCGTGCTGGTGCCCAAACCTGATGGCACCACAAGATTTTGCAACGACTTCCGGCGACTAAACAAAGTATCCCAGTTTGACGCGTATCCCATACCTCACATAGATGAGCTAGTGGACCGTCTGGGTAATGCCCGGTACTTGACTACCCTAGACTTGACAAAGGGGTACTGGCAGATTCCACTTGCAGAAGACGCAAAGGAAAAGACTGTGTTCTCTACACCAGAGGGTCTTTTTCAATATACTGTCATCCCTTTTGGACTACATGGGGCCCCAGCTACCTTCCAGCACCTCATGGACAAGCTATTACGCCGGCATAACAGTTATGCTGCTGCCTACTTGGACGATGTGATCATTCATACCCCAGACTGGGAAACCCACCTGGAGAAGGTGGAGGCAGTCCTCGATACCTTCAGGCGAGCTGGCCTTACAGCAAACCCTGCCAAGTGCACTGTAGGGTTTACAGAGGCCAAATATCTTGGCTACATTGTGGGAAAAGGTCTGGTAAAACCCCAAGTGAACAAGTTAGAGGCCATCCAAAATTGGCCCCGACCAAGTCGCAAGAAACAAGTCCGGGCGTTCCTAGGTGTGGTGGGGTATTACCGAGAATTTATCCCACACTTTGCCACAAGGGCAAGCCCCCTGACAGACCTAGTGAAAGCCCGTGGACCTGATCTGATGAGATGGTCTGACGCAGCAGAGGAAGCATTCACAGACCTACGGACTGCCCTCTGCAGTAACCCCATACTGATAGCCCCTGATTTCACCACGGAGTTTATCCTGCAGACGGATGCATCGGAAGTAGGCTTGGGGGCCGTTCTATCACAGATGGTCGGGGAGGAGGAACACCCAATTCTATACCTCAGTCGGAAACTCCTTCCAAGGGAACAAAAATATGCAGTGGTGGAGAGAGAATGCCTCGCTGTAAAATGGGCCATGGAAACATTGCGCTACTACCTGCTCAGGCGCAGATTTGTCCTCGTGACCGACCATACCCCTCTTCAATGGATGCAGTGGAACAAGGAGAAGAACACAAGGGTGTTAAGAACCAGATGGTTCTTATCCCTCCAACCTTTCCAGTTCCGTGTGCAACACAGAGCAGGGAGCCGTCATGGCAACGCCGATGGCTTGTCACGTGTGCACTGTCTGGCATCCCAAGTTGCCCGACCCCTTGGCGTTGAGCAGGGGGGAGGGATATGTGACAGACCCAGACCAGTGGGGTACAGGAGTCTGGTAGAAGGCAAATATACTGGTCACTGGATGAGTAGTTTTCTGTTCCCTGAGTGACCAGAGCAGGGGCTGCACTAGAGTAATCAGGAACCTGCTAGAACCAGTTAAGGCAGGCAACCTAATTAGGACACCTGGAGCCAATTAAGAAGAAGCTTCTAGAATCAATTAAGGCAGACTAATCAGGGCACCTGGGTTTTAAAAGGAGCTCACTTCAGTTTGTGGTGCAAGTGTGAGGAGCTGGGAGCAAGAGGCGCAAGAAGCTGAGAGTGAGAGGGTGTGCTGCTGGAGGACTGAGGAGCACAAGCGTTATCAGACACCAGGAGGAAGGTCCTGTGGTGAGACTAAGGAAGGTGTTTGGAGGAGGCCATGGGGAAGTAGCCCAGGGAATTGTAGCTGTCATGCAGCTGTTACAGGAGGCACTATAGACAGCTGCAGTCCACAGGGCCCTGGGCTGGAACCCGGAGTAGAGGGCGGGCCTGGGTTCCCCTCAAACCTCCCAATTGACCTGGACTGTGGGTTCTCCCAGAGGGGAAGGTCTCTGGGCTGTTCCCCAACCCACATGGTGAATCTCTGTGGCAAGAAAATCCGCCAATAAGAGCAGGACCCACCAAGATAGAGGAGGAACTTTGTCACAGTATCCTTCTGCAAATGCCAGGCAAACAAACAGTTAACAAACTACTGGTATTAATTGTCCCCCCAAGAAACAGAATAGTTTTCCTGCCTATTTGAGTATGCACAATTCTGAGGTTACAGTCACTTTTCCAGGTGCTATGACAATAAAACTAAGGGTGTTTCCTTGTTCCTTCTGTAATTTATATGACAAGTGTCTGACTAACACAAGCTATGGACCAAATCATGTTCCATCTTATGAGGTGCTTCCTGGTATGTTCCAGGGACAGAGCAACAATGTGGGGTTCCTGGCTCAGGGCTTGTGGCAAAGCCACAATTAAAGCCAAGTTAAGGGTGTGATTGTGATACCTTTACTCACATTTACTAATGCCCTCATTCCACAGGTAGTCCCATGGACCTCAATCACACTACACATGGTACTCCATGTGAGCAAGTTTATTGCTGATACAAAATAACCAAACAATCCAAAAACTTCCCCCCATGCTTTATTTTACACAGATCCCAAAGTGTTTGAAAGAAAATCTGACTTTTATTATTTTCAAAATTAGAATACTGTTTTCAAACTTAATCTCTTCCTCATTTTAGCATTGGGGAAAAAGGTAGAACATAAATCATCAGGGAAGCATTAAAGTTATTTCAAACTGCTTCTTGAGTCACATGCTATTACTAGCAAACAGATGTAATTGAGAGAACAAAGGGATTAGTTAAAAACTAATATATTATATTAGTTGATATGAAAAAATATAGTTAAATAGTTCATTTATCTGATAAAGAACATCATTTCCAACACTAAAAGCTTAAGTTCCTGATACATCATAACTGAATCTCTCTCTCTCTCTCTCGGTACTATGCATCGCTATGGAATTAGTAAAACATATCCTGGGGTTTGGATGCAATAATAAAAAAACAAGCAATTTTCTGGTCCTAGTTAACTACTATTCAAATAAGCACTGCATAACAATAAATCTTCCAACAATTGCCCATACAATACTGTTTTGTGCATAAGAAGTTGATTTTAGAAGGTGAGACAGTACAGAAGAGGCAGCATCTTTCTCTGTAATCAGACCCACCAGGATGGAGCGGCTTGTGTGAGTAAACAGACACCATCTGAAAGGTTTCATTTTGTATCTTCCACAAATGCCTTTCTTTCAAAGAGAAGTTAAAGTTTGTTACATTGCCTTGAAATGAATGCCTACATGTGAATTCACACTGTGGATTTGACCATCTGAAGCTGGGAAGACTCCAAGACCCTATCCGTGCTGGGCTTCAAACATGAGTTACAAACATGGTCTTAACACAGTTTGGCCCTGTCCACATAGGAAACAAAGCATACAGTTCCTTAACTACATTCCAAAGATAAAAAAAGGAGACTGTCTTAGGGTATTCCTTCCCGCTACCTTCCCCTCTGGTTAAGCACATACTGACTGCAACATGTCACTGGAAAATCCACAGAGATGCTTTAACAATACTGAAGTACTACACGAATATACGGCAGGAAAGAATCCCATACCTTCCTGGGGATGGATTAAAGGCCTCAATCTGCCAGATGCTGAGCAGCTCCAGAAAGCACAAATTTCAATGGGAATTGAAAGTTTTCAAGGACTTTGCTGGAGGTGTTCAGTGCTAGGCAGAATGACCTAACAGGTCTTCCCCATTACTAGCTTTTATGGAGATAAATAAGGAGAATGGCTAAAACAAAGGACTTTGTGAAAACAAAACCACCAACTCCTGTTTTCCATTGCAACACTGTCTTCTCTTTGTAAATCATTTTGTAGAATAAAATATTAAAGGAACTATTTTGGGAAAATAAATTGTAAAGGGCCTTTATAGAGTCCCCAAGCTTCTCAATGTAGAAAAAGCATTAACCTGTGACATTATATGGAATACATATTGTGATATTGGCTTAGTCTCATGTGGTTAACAGTTCAAATGATATGACATGCACCTTTGAGTAGAGCCTAGCACAATAGGCAGCAGTAACATTGTCTATTTTCTGGAAGGCACAAATTCAGTCTGGGATTTGACTTCATTTGTCACAGGTAGAGAGAGTTATATGATAAAGTATTTCCAATGAGCTGCAGACTCAGGAAGTGCTTTATCTGCCTTGACACTTGCACAGACTTCATTAGCTACACTATTGTACAGGTGACAATCATATGTAAATTCCAGATGACATTTTTATGTACCCAACCAACCATCCAAAAATGGACCCTGAAAATACCTCTGAATAGCAATCTATTCATCTTAGATTTTCAGACCAGGCAGCAAGAACAAGTTTTCTATTTACAGTATGGTGTATGGAACTTTAACAACTGTGGGCAATATACTGTACCTTTCAGATCTGGAAATTGTGCAGCACAATTCAAAAGGCTTATCAGTTAGAAGCAACTGCAGCTGGAGTTGGAACAGAAACTGAACTTAAAAGAGTGAAGTTATAGCTTGTCTACAAGGACATTTCACAACACTAATGTAATAATTTTGTACTTTTATTTTCTTGTTGTGATCCAATTAAAGTCAGGTAAAAGGCATGATTCATTGATTGGATTTTTGCAAATATTACACTACACAAGCTTTCGCCTGTAGGGAGATGGTGATAGGGGAGAACTCCATTTGCTGTCCTTTAAGGAGAAGGAATACTGGAGTCTTTTACTGGCACTGAATCAACCTGTAAAATTAATTATGTTACCTTTGTACACATTGTACGTGTAATTGCCACAATTTACACAGTGAAAATAAGAAATTTTAAGCGTAATGTATTTAACAGGATAACAGAAAATAAAGAGTATTCTTATGCATAACAAGATATGGTTTCTGAATGTTTGGGAGTGGGCTGTTCATTTTTTCCCCCCTCGAAAAAAAAATGTGGTTTTTCCCTCTTTCTCCAGGAAAAACAGAATTAGCTACTGCGTGTCTAGGTTAAAAATGGAATATACCACAAATAAACATGATCATGAGGTTGCAGAAAGTGTATATTTGAGTATGGAAGGTCACTATAGTATTATTATGAATTATTTTTATGAGGGTAGTGGCTAGAGGCCTGTAGCCAGTGGGCTACTTTGCCTTTATTATATTTACTTCTTGGCATTATATCAGCAGTAATGCAAGAATCCTACAGGCCTGTATCCTGTAAGACATTAGCTTCAGGCAGTTAGCATAAGGCTTGAGGCCTATGAACTTTGAACAGATAAACTTTGCACAGATAAACGGCCAAACGGAAAACCCCAAGTATTTGTGGAGCTGAAAAGAGAGTTTAAGGGGAAGTTCTGACCACAGGTACATTAGTCAACCAAAGAAGTGTCCTGGCAATGAACTGATGTCCATAACAGGTACATGAGATACATCTAAGGATAGCCTGCTTGCTTGTCTATATATCTTTTCTTATAAGTTTCTTATTTTCTTCTGGGTTTGATTATTTGTTTTATTATAATAGGTTTATATTAGAGTATATTTTGGCTGTAACACAAGGGACCTGCATCCTCTATGTTGAGCTTAGGCAAGGTTAGCATACATATGTTTGGGACTTTTCACCTAGACAGATGGTGATGAGCTAAAGCATAAGATTGATATATGGCTGTGACCTTTAACACTGAAAATGCATTAAAGCAGGTTGGCATAGGGGCTTTCCTAAGTTCATACCTTTTAAAGGTAACAGGTACACCACAACTTGGAACTCAGAAAGAACTGAAATAACCATTTAGGACAGAAATAACAAATGTGATACTTAACCACAAAAGGGCCATGGTAACAAATATACGTATATGATAATAAGTTGAGAAATACATTCTAATTGTGTTATTGTACTGCAGTAACATTAACATCAATATTTACAAATGTTCACAACATCTGATAGTTGGTCCTATAATGTATACAAGTAAAGCCTGATTTTATGAAGCTTTTAGTGACATATGTAACATTGTGAAATTGGATCTTAGGCAAAAATTTGAATTTGGATAGGAATTTCAGATTTGGGGCTTTGGAAGTCCAGGTTTACCTGTATTTTGAACATAAAAATATTGTGCTCTGAATAATTTCCAAATTCTGCAGGAATTATTTCAGGAGGCTGTCAATGAGATTTAGGCCAAGATTAAAAATAAAGATGCCTAAATGTATGCTTCAAAATTCATATTTAGTTACATAAATAAGTGTTTCAAAAGTAATACCCAGCAGCTCCCTTTTGGGTGGCTCAGCACTTTGGAAAAGTCAAGCCACTTGCTTAGGTCTTGATTCCACAATGCAAGTAGGGCTCCACATGGATGCACAGATCCACTGGGAGCGAACTCATTGCAGGATTGGTGCCCTAGTTTTAGGCATCCATTTGTGATACTCTTGGCCCTAGAACTGTACCATTACTAGAGTAACAAAGGTGAAAAAACTTAGAGAAAGCTGATGGATGAATGGTCACAATCATACATATTTAAGAAGAATCAAACTGATAATTCACTATGAGAAAATACCAGATATTTATATTAACATGTATTTCTATTGAGTTTGCATCCTGAAGTAGGATAACATTCCTTCTTTCAATAACAGACTTTCAGGCAATGGATATGAAAAGCAAGGTAAATATCTAGAATATTAAAAATTATCTGTTAATACATGAATTGTAAATAGTTTTTCCAATCAAAGATGTCATCATCAAATCTAAGAAAACCTCTGCAACATGGCAAAGTAATCAGGATTATATACGTTCTGCACTTTGGGCTTTTCTGAAGACTAACTAGCTGTTTTTCATAAATTCAGTATTACCTACTGACCTGTTTCCTCAGAAGTCAATATATTTTTAAGAATGCTTAATAAGGACATTTCCATACTGAGATGTCACCAATAGCCCTTTTTATAGAAGCCTGTAGTTATTCTGTTAAAATGCAAAAGGATTAATAATGTGTAAAATAATTGAGTTGTGGTGCAGCATTGACATTTCAGAGCCAATCCATTCTAGGACCAAATCCTCTGATGATGTAATTCCACTGAAGCCAATAGCATTACAGCAGCAGAGAATTTGTATCATTATTTGTGCTGCACCTAAAAAGGTGTTCAGTATTTTATGTGATAGATAATTTGACAGGCTCCTGTCCTTAGGAGTTTACAATATAGACTTTAGGCATGATATAACAAATGAGGGTAAAGAAGAGGGCATGGGATAGGGATGGACAGTGTTGGATAAATAAGCACATGACACTTTTTAGAGATTTAAAAAAAAATAGTGTTGTGAATCAGTTCATTTCTCTACAATGCCTGTCAGTCATATTTAAATCATATCTACTTACATCCCTCTCATTTGTTAAAGAAAATATTTTAATATGTCAGAAGGCCCTGAAGATGCATTTGGAGGATTGATTAATTTATTTCATTTGTCAGGTGCAACCTTCAATTACCTAAATAACAATGCCAATACAACCTTTTGACGCTTTTTCTTAACATCTTTCTGAATAAAATTGAGTCATAGCTTTGTACTCTATAAAAATAGAGAAAAATAGGAATAAAGTAACTGCAACAAGAACATTAATATAAAGCACATAAACAAAGAAAATACATCTATTTAAAGTGGCTGGCAAGGCCATAACTTTACAACAGAGATTATGTAACCCCTAGGGGAGGAAACCTAAAAACAAATGATCAGTTTTCATTTTTGGATACTGCTACATTGGTTTCCATGCGTGGTTCAAAGACTGTAGACTATCAAGGTCTTAGCCAGGGCCTCAAATACAGTTGCTGGCTGAAGCACCATGCAATTATTCATTCTTGTTTGAAAATATGGGGTTGCCGCTGCAGACCAACTCCCTTCAGTAGCAGCTGATATTTAAGCTGTTGTCCATTCTCCAGGATAGATATGACCCCCATCTTCCAGCTGCTGTGGAATTGAGAAACTACCTCTATGCTCAATGTAGCCATCGGTGGTGGTGGTCTAAAAGATGCTAGCCTGACACAAGTGAGGGGAGAGTGCCTATAGCAGAGAGAACCCCAGATGGGACAACCCCATTAACTGTCCACTACTCTCTTGTATGCCACTCCTGGTGCCTTACAACATGGCTGTGGATACAAATGGGTGTTCTGCACAAGGTTATGGTTTTGTGTAAAACAGTGTTAGCTCTTTGAGGCACAAGAACTTGAAAATGCTATAGACGTGGCAAAAATGCAAAGAAAACTGAAAGTACAAGAGCTTCGTTTTCTTTTATCCTTTAAATGAAATAAGATGTACTTTAGTTCTTCCCTACAGCAAAAATAACTAACAATCTGCTTTACCTCATAACTCAAATACAAGTGCTCCTAATAGCCTACTCCTTTCTTTGCCTATGCCTCAAAGGTTCCCAGTAATTACTCATCAGCTGTTTAGACACGTAGCCCCAGAGGCCAGTTTGGTCTTAGACTTGCTACATTAAGAAAATTCTATGGTGCAATAACCAGAGTGACAGAACCAGTGTGTATTCACAAAATGTTGGTATTTTGAAAAGGTATAAGCTAGTAATTCAATATCATTCTACAAGCTGGTGTTTTATTTGGCTTGCTGTAATATTTTTACTTTCTTAAAAGCTCTTACCATTTTATAACACCATAAGAAAATGTGTAAAAGCCATTTATGTACAGTACACACTATTTGATTTTACTGAGCATTCTTCATTAGACTTATTAAATCCTTTTGATGACTACTCTGGAAACCTTAATATTAATTAAAATTGAAGTGTTCTTCACACAAAATACTAGCAGTCATTACTGAAACATCAGGCCAGTTATTAAATTCACAAAGTTATTTAAACCTTTTTCAACTTCCAGAGAAACAAGAAATTATTGTGGCTGTCAATCAAGGAGGCTTCCTCTAATTGTTATCTGCCTTGTACCTCAAGGCTCCAACTCCCTACAGATTCTGTAACAGAGTTTTGATTGCAATCCTCATTGTATTCAGTTTTGGTACTAATGTTCAAATTAAAACAGAATTTCAATACTACAATTATATACATAGAATTTTAATAGCAGAATCTTTTAGTTAATGTTTCTGACCAACCAAGCTGCCTAAAGTGGCTTTCTTATCTATCCATTTGTGTATTATTACCACACCATTATATGGTTTCTCTTTCTCCTACTTGTTCCAAATTAAACTAAATTTCAACTGAAGTAAAAAATGCACCACATACCTATCTCTTTCTGTGTAAGTCTGTTTCAAATCAAACAATCTTGATTTTCTTTTCTTTGTTGTTGTGTGTGTGTGTTTTTTTTTTTTAACATGGCTATGGAATGAAAGTTTGGAACACTATTTCAACTTCACAGGTGGGCGAAGACAACATTCACCAAGTGAAAAACTTTCTATGGCCTATGGAATTCCAATTACCATAGACTCATAGACTTAAAGGTCAGAAGGGACCATTATGGTCATCTAGTCTGACCTCCCGCATGATGCAGGCCACAAAAGCTGACCCACCCACTTTCCCTTAACTCAGCTGTTGAAGTCTCCAGATCGTGATTTAAAGACTTCAAGTTGCAGAGAATCCTCCAGCTTGCGACCCCTGCCCAATGCTGCGGAGGAAGGCGAAAAACCTCCAGGGCCTCTGCCAATCTACCCTGGAGGAAAATTCCTTCCCGACCCCAAATATGGCGATCAGTAGAACGCCGAGCATACAGGCAAGATTCTCTAGCCAGACCCACATTTTACCAGCGATGGCACTTTATTACCTAATTGACTAAAATCACGTTATCCCATTAAACCATTCCCTCCATAAACATATCTAGCCTAATTTTGAAGCCAGAGAGGTCTTTCACCCCCACCGTTTCCCTCGGAAGGCTGTTCCAAAATTTCACCCCTCTGACGGTTAGAAACCTTCGTCTAATTTCAAACCTAAACTTCCCCACGGCCAGTTTATATCCATTCGTTCTCGTGTCCACATTAGTACTGAGCTGAAATAATTCCTCTCCCTCCCTGGTATTTATCCCTTTGATGTATTTAAAGAGAGCAATCATATCCCCCCTCAGCCTTTTTTTGGTTAGGCTAAACAAACCGAGCTCCTCAAGTCTCCTTTCATAGGAAAGGTTTTCCAATCCTCGGATCATCCTAATGGCCCTTCTCTGTACCTGTTCCAGCTTGGTGCAAGACCAAGAATAGATCACTTAATTTGTCTGTGCTTTAGTGTCTCCATCTATAAAAAGAGCATGAAATAATAGTTACTTAGCAACTTTTGCAGGCTGCCCCACAAGGCAGCAACATGCTAGACTAGGGGGTTTGGATAAGTGATTTCTATTCTCAGCTCTACCACTAGTTTGTGACACCTTGACCAAGTCACTTCACTGTTGTCTCATCTTTCCCTCTTTCTCTGTCTTGTATATTTGTATTGTGAACTCTGTGGGATTATGTGTTGGTGCAGCTTGTGCTCAGGTACTACTGTAATATAAATAACAGGGAGTTGCTATAATACAAACTATCCTCCCTGATAACAACTGTTTTTTATTCCAAGGGGACCAAGAGGGGATTGTTTTTGATGCTATGGGGATGCTTTGATTTCAATTCCGATATATACCCTACTTCAGTTAAGAAATTTACTCCTGGTTTCCACGGTGGCATCATGGGGCTGATCCAAAGCCCACAGAAGGTAAATGGAAATATTCCCAGTAACTTCATTGCACTACAGTAGTAAGTCACATGCTGTGCAGCCCAGCACTTCTATATTTAAAGGAGATATATAATAATCTTGTAGCTCTATCCATTTTCATGCACCTGTTGGGAGCATAGGAACTGCCATACTGGATTAGACCCATGGGCCTTCTAATCCAGTATGATGCTCTCACAGTGGCCAGCATCTGATACCTCAGAGGAAGTTTCAAAATATAACATAGTTGTCACATATGGGGCAATCCTATGTTTTGGATCCCATGTACACATCTCTTCTTTAGCTAAATTGTGTTATGTACAGTGACCCAATTCTGCTCTAACCTTTACAGAAGGAACAAAAATTATTAGCAACCACTGGTAGAATTAAAATCTCTCTTCAAATACTTTGCTCATTTTTGATAGCCTTAAATCTTCTTCAGTCTCTGCAGACCATCACATGCTTTGAAAATGCAGAGATGAATGCAGGAAGATTAAATGTTTTCTTTATTTGACCTATAACAATATGCTGAAACTTTCATTATTATGTAAATTCAAACAGTGAAGCCAATGGATGTATTATAAACTAGAAACAAATAAAATCTACCTTGACATGAGATCTGGGCACTAGCCGCTTACCTGCTGCATCTATACATTTTCATCTGCAAAAAAATATTCAGGCACAATAAACAGGCAACCATACCCTAGATGTAAGTTCTAACCTCATCAGGCCAATTTTGGGGTCCCATATGGACAAGCAGTTCGTTGTAGAAATAGTTTCATTAGAGTCAATGGAACTACTCATGTGAGTAACTATTCACCTATAAGTGTAAGAGCTTCACAATGTGGCCCATATTACCACCAAAATCCCAGCCTTTTGAAACAAGAATGCTAGTTACCAAACTAAGATCTCTGCTGTGCCAGCCAGTGCTCATCACCTTATTAAGATGCACACATTTAGAAATGTCTACAATTTTAGCAGTCTCTCAAATGCGGCTCCTTCCAGCCCACCCTTAATTATAGAAGAGAATGAGCATATCCGATTGGGAGGACATTAGCAATGGTGAAACCGGGCTGAATGGCTGAACACAGCTCATCATTAAAGAGATACTAATACCAGTCATGATGTTCATAAGAACCAGTACTGTTATGGATACGAGTGGTCTACCCATCTTAAGAGTTAATGTAGAAAGAAACCTATTTTCAACTATTGAAAATTTGCAAGTCCATGTGTTGGGCCCAATTCTGCAACCCTGACCTGGACAAAATGCTCATTAAAAATGAATGGGGACTTTATATCCAGAACAAATCAAAACAACAGGATTAAGCCCATGAAGTTTAATGAGGTGGTTAACAATCACCTCATTAAACTGTAAAACTTTCCAGTATCACAAGAAATATGTTTATGAGAGTTCTAGAGCCAGGTATCAACTGGTATAAATCAGCCACGTTCATGAAGCTGCTTCACACCAGCCAAGCAAATGTCTCAATCTTTTTTAAAACACTGAATCTGGGGTTAGTTTACAGCAGCTCAGGAGCTGAAACTAAATCCATTTGTTTTTAAATGAGATTTTATTCCATACTATTTTCTATTAAAATATTACTGGATTCATCCAGTCAAGTAAACTACTGCTTTTATCTTGCACACATTCTTTAATGATGTGTTTAATTGCTTACAATGAGGCTGGTTTGATATTCAGCACAAAGAAATTCATAATGATCACATACTAATCTTTATATTTATAATGGAAACAAAATAAAGGAATCATTTTATTAGTATTTACTGAAGAGGCAATAAATAAGTTGGGGGCAAAACGTTTGCAGTGCTGAGATGGTTTCAAATATTGCAACAAATACAAAATGTAGTCATCAGGAACTATATATAAGGCATTACCCTGACAATTAACTACCATAAGATATTCACACCAGGATATGCCTGGCAGTAGTTAGACTTTCAAGAAATTTGAAAGTTTTAAATGGACAATTATGCTCAAATCAATTTTCCAATTTCAGCTACTAACAACTAAGATGATTGCAGCAGGAAAAGCCATGCACAATAAACTTTCCCTAGTGAAATGTTCTTATTCACAGAATAACTGTAGAATTGTCCCAGCAAAATTCAATATATTATGGACTCTGCATCATATGTTCAATGAAAACATCAATAGTTCACTTTTTCCTATGTAAAGTATCTTTTAAAGTATATAAATATATATTTTAAATTCAAGCACGTAATGGTAGGGAGAGCTTGTTATTCTCACACTGGATTGTATTTGTTTTTTTTTAGTATACACATTCCAACTTGAAACATGGGCCTTTCATTTTCACTGGATAATGTTACATGCACCTACTTGCGTCCTGGTCTTTTTAATTTAGAGCCAAATTCTGGTCCCATTGAAGTAAGCTGCAAAATTTCTATGGATTTCAGTGAGACTAGGCTTTGGCCCATTCCAGCCTTGATACCCTGAAGTGGTGTGTACAGCTCTGACATCCACACTTTAATGGGTAGATTCATGCTTTAATGGACCAGGCTGTTGGGCATACTTACTAGTAGGTAGGTGATGCTATTTTTTGCCTACCCTCAATCAAAGGGCAAGTCTACATTACAGTGCTACAGCAGCACAGCTGCACCAATGCCAACAGGAGAGCAAGAGGTGGAAGCTATATCTATGGGAAAGCATCTCCCGCTGACATAGCGCCAGCGTCAACAGCATTTAAGTCGATGTAACTTGCGTCGCTCAAGGGGGTGTCTTTTCACACCCCTGAACAACATAAGTTACATCGACTTAAGCTATAGCATAGCCCAGTCCAATTCTAGGTTTGCAGAAAGTGGAACAGATAGGAACTTTGTCAGTCACCTCTCATTTTATTTAGACATTTTTATTTATAACATTAACAGATAGAGAAGGAATATTCCTAACCAATCTTCCATTTCAGAAGGCCATGCCTTTCTAACAGCTGGATGTACTTTGGTGGCATACAACAAGGCCATATGAGCCTAGAAAATAGACCCAGGAAGTTCAAATACACAAATAATTAATAGTCTTACTTCACAAAATCCCAATTCTTCGAAATTGTTGGTTACCCTGGACAAAAAGACAACCACAACAATATCTCTATCTCATGATCAACCACTTCCTATATTGGCTTATGCCTGTAGTTCTGCTTTCCCCTTCATTCCCTATCAGGTTGTATTGATTATTTCTGGATTGTATTTTAAAATATATCTAGCATATTGACTTAACACTTTCTTTCCAGCTGATTCCTAACAGAGTGGGTTCATTTTGTTCTACATCATGACTGCTCAAATACAAACAACCTCTTACATCCTGAAGACAACACTGAGAAGGTATTTTAATTATTACAAGGATTACGCAACTGGTAACTTTTGCAGAACAGTTTCTGTAAGCTAGGTTGTCTCACATGAATCTATGCATGGAAAGAAGCCGGTGTGCATGTAGATCTCCCACAACCTTTGGGGATTAGGGGGAAATTCAGCCTGCTCTGTAGCACTATGCTCCATTTCTAGATGCCATGAGGTCGGGGATCCTTGGGTGGAATGGCTGTTACGCACACTGTCCTCTCTCCGGACACTAACCAGTCTGTTAAAGATATAATCCAGCTTCAGGCTCTACTTTTTTGTGCAGAACCCCTCTGTGCAACAGAAATGTCCTTGTAGAAGTGGGATATCAGGCAGGGAAGCTGTGACACTGGAGGCCTTATGGGGGTCTCCCTGCCTATTTGATGCCTAGGCAAACCCCACCACCTGAGAGAACAGTGGTAGAAATCATGCAAGAGTAACTTTACAAAGTTTCCCTTCCCCCAGCTTCTCCTACGGGAGTGGGTGAACTAGTCCTATCTGACTTTATATAAAAACATGAAAATATTGTAAGCTTCATGTCATGGATAGTAAAATGTCAATTTTCAGAACAGAGCCTTTAGGCACCAAGGATGAAATTCACCACGTGTACAAAGGGCTTTTATAATGACCAGGCATTGCATAAGCCTCAATACCTCTAGCTACAGGAATAATTCCCACAGCTGGAAGCTGTTACAGACTCATATCCTATGTGGTCTGGGCACAGTGGGGTAAATGTACTACACACAACAATGGATTACATTTCTGTGTCCTGCGCACCACTTAACCCTGACATAAGCCCATCATTAAGGGCCGGAGTGGAATGAATGCGAGGCTTGTCTGAGCTTTCTGCAGTGAGTGAATCTCTCTTAAACCATCAGAAAACACTGGAGTTTGATACTTTGCCTACATCACAAAAACATGCTACAAGTGGCAATCTCAGTTTACTGGTCACCTGTCACTTGGATGCCAGAGGTATTATACATCAAGCAGAAGACGAAATAGTCCCTCTGTGTGCAAAAAGATTGCACAGTGCTTGCTGACACAATACCTACCTCCACTTAGTGCTACCCAATTCTAACATATGAGAACTAGAGAGTTCACTGAAATATATATATATTTTTAAAAAGAATTGATATTATTACATATCTTATTGCATACTACTGTATAGCTATATTGGGCCAGATTCTCAGCTGAAGTAAACTGGTGTAACTCCACCAAGGACAGTGGAGCTATGCTGGCATACACAAACTAAGGATCTGGCCTATAATCTATGGGAAATTCACACAATTTTATAAATTACTGTCTTACAGACCTTTGTTCAACAGTGTAATGTCATGTCCTGTAATAATACACTATATCTATCATTACAGTATACAAAAATAATGTAGATAACAATCTTACACTGACAGAGTGATTGACAGGATGATCTATATAATAGATATATTTCCATCTCTGACTTCTACAATCTAAGCTTAGGTTCAGATATTTTAATACAAGTTTCAATTGCGACTCAAATTTTTTTTTAAAAAGCCTTCAATGGCACAGATTTGCCTTTTTTATCTGAAGAACTAGAATTTAAATTAAAATGTTGACTACAGAATAAAAACATCAAATTTAGTCTCGTGTGTATCAACAGAAGAGTAGTACTAAACTGCAGTGAATTGTTGTATACTGCTGTAAATATTTAGCTTGTAGCTCACATTTTGTGCTACTTTGTATGCTCTCATGATATAGGAAGTTATCAACCTGGAGATCATCTATGAAGAAATCGCTTGACCCTCCACTCAGTCTGCAGATGAAACTAACAAACGAGATGAGGAGCAGGAAGGTTTGGTCCCATCTAGATAAAAAGCTAAACATTGCCTGACATCTAGTCTGTGAGGATGATATTCTTCTGGAGTTGAAGAAGGCTTAAGGAATAACACTGATAAACATATAGCTCCGTTCAAGTGTAACTGGGAAACCACTTTGGATAAAGACTTAGGGTGCAGCCACATGGTTACTTATCTTTAGAAAATTGTGTGTAAGGGGGTTCTGCCATCAAACCTGCAACTCACCCACCCTCCTTGTGGATGTTATCATTACAAGAAAGGCAGTTTTCTGACACAGAAGTGAGAAAGAAGAAGTTGCCAGAGGCTCGAACGGAGCTGCTAAGACAGTATTAAGGCTCACAAAGGAATCAGCTCTTTAACTGGTGGGTGGAGACAAGTGACTAATTCCAAGAACCTCACTGCCATGAGGTTTGAAAAGATTTCCCATGGATGAACGGATGAAATGCTGAAATCACTGCCAGGTGGACTCTCAGTAAACTAAGTGCAAGATGAGAAGGCTGAAAGTGTAACAGGTACTCCAAGATATCCTGGATACAAGCCAGCTTCATATGAACTCTCCAGGATAATGACCATATCAAGAACCACTTCCACTTGGCTGAATAGGTCACTCTGGTGGAGGACTTCCTACTACTGAGTAGGACTTACTGGACTGCCTCTGAACATTGTTCCTCCTCCTAATCTAACCAGGCAGCATCCTTGCTGTGAGATGTAAGACCGCTGAGAGCTGGACACAAAATCTGACCTTAATGATGAGTCAGGAGATCAAGATGAAGAGGAAGGGAGATGGGACGCTGAACCAATAAGGTGAGGAGGTTGGAGAACGAATATTTTCTTGGCCATGATGGAGCAATGAGAATGAGCTTGGCCCCGCCCAATTTCAGCATGAGAATGGCCTATAGGATTATCAGAATTGGCACAGGAGTGCTAATTCCCAACTCAGGTGAAAAGCATCAGTAAAGAAGCCCAAACAGACTCCTCTGGGAGCAAAACAGCTAGCATTTCTTGCTGTCTCTCATGGCAAACAGGTAGATTGTTCAGATTCCCCAAACTGCAAAAAACTGGACTGCATGATTCTGGGCTTCAGGTACTATTCCTGACTCAAGGAGAAATTTCTGCTAAGGGATCCACCAGATGATTCTGGATCTAACTTTTTTCCTTGACACAAAACTGCCAAAGCCTGATCACCTCCTAACACAGCACGTTGGACTGTGCTCCCTGTAGCTGGATGCAGCCCCACCCACACCCCAAGCAGCAGAAGCTCCCCAATGATGTTAGATGTTTGCTTAAAACTGTATTGCTCCGTATAATCAATTGTATTCATGCTTATGAATATGTAATCAATTAATATAAGGAATGAGTGAGATAGTGTGAGTGACAGCCAATGGCAAAACAAAGAAGCAAACATCGCCTTTTATGGAACTATGGTATTATCATAGTGAAGGTATAAATTTCGAGATGGGTGGCCAGGTAGGGTACCAACAAGGAAATGTAACAGCACGCTAAACTCGGGACTGGACCGGAAGCAGTAGAGCCTTCCATGGATCTAAAGGAACTTTGGGGACTTTCGTCGCCTCGTGGCCGATCTCTGGGCAGCTGTCACCTGGCCAACCTCAGCCACTTGTGAAATCGAAACCAACATCTGCGCCTGCAGCCTGCCAGCATGAATGTGTTTTGTGTGTGAGTATAATTGCGCAAGTAAGGGATGCCAATAAATCAACCCTCAGTGCTGCTCGAGCTCATCCTTTGTTGTGGTTATTCCTGGGCTGGTTCCCAGGATTGGTAACATTCACCTGTTTGTTCACATTGTAGTGCTATTGTTGGTAAGGATGTGCACCACCGAGTTCCTAATGTGATCTCGAAGGGCCAGACAGTCATGCTCCAGGACATTCCAACCATAGGACTTGAACTTTCAGCTACTCTAGATGTACTTCACAAGCTATTAAGGAGGCATCGGTGACCATAATCCTGGTTGGTGGGGACCGAGCAAAGAAAATGCCCTGGCACACATTGCTTTGAACCATCCACCACCGTAAAGAGTCCAGGCTTGGTGGAGAAAGTCAGACCAGTCTGTCCAAGGGATGATGATTCAGACAATAGACAGACTTCAGCCACATCAAAAAAGGATGTAGGTGTGACCTGGCATATTGGACTACTTGTGTACATACATCCTAGCAACCTCAGACATACTCGGGCTGGATTTGAGATTGCAGCTCCATAGGTGGCAAATCGCCTGGAATTGCTCAGTCAGCAGAAACACTCTCGAACTCACTTCAAATTGGAACCAATGTTGACTTCCTGCTGTTTAGGATGACAACTAAGTAGGTTTCAGAGTAGCAGCCGTGTTAGTCTGTATCCACAAAAAGAACAGGAGTACTTGTGGCACCTTAGAGACTAACAAGGTGTAGTGTAGTGTGAAGTGAACATGACAGAGGCCTTCCTCTATGGACCTGCTCCTTATCAAGCAATAATCCAGATATGGGAAGATATTAATTCCCCTCTTCTTGAGATATGCTGTTATCAGAATCATATATCTGGTAAACACCTGGGGCGTGGAAGAGAGGCCAAAAAACAGCATGGTTTGTACAGCTATGACAAACCTGAGGAACTTCTTGTGGCTCAGAAGGATTGCTACATCAAAATAAGGATCCTGCAGGTCCAGGCAGCAAATCAGTTATTGTGATTCAAACTGGGTAGGATAGCTGCTAGCGTGACCATATGGAATCACATGTTTTTGTTGAGATTGCGGAGATCAAGGATAGATCTCATCATTCCCTTGGGCTTGGGAACCAGAAAATATTGAGAGTAGAACCCCTGTCCCTATTGCTACAGCAGGAGCACCTCTACAGCCCCTCAGAGCCAGTAGAGACTGGACCTGGTTGAGGAGCAGTATATCATGAGGCTGGTCCCAGAAGAGGGGCGGAGTAGGGAGGAAGGATGGAGAGGAACTGAATGGCATAACCTGATCTGACAGTGCTTAGGATTCAGTTGTCCATGATAATCAAGTCCCAAACACCATAAAAACAAACCAGCTTGTCCCCAAAAAGAAGGGCTGGAGAAAGAGACGTCATCACTGGATTGGTGTCCTGACACATGAGTCAGAATGGGCGCTTGCTGGATGCTGGGGAAAGAGGAGGGAGGGAAAAGGAGGATGAGTCAATTTGTTAAACCCAGAATCACACCTTCTCCCCTGGGATCTGTGGTCTTTCTAGGAGTAGTCCTCCTGCCTTACAAAACGTCTACAAAATGTCAAAAAAAATGCTGTCAGGAGTACTGCTGCTGTTGCTTCTGCTCGCTATAATGGCATCTCTTCATGGCCAGAGTATATTCTCCCAATGAACACAAAGTAGCTTGGAAGTCTTTTAAAGGATTCTTTTTTTTTTCTGAAAACAAAACCTGACCATCAAATGGTAAAGTCCTCAATGGTCTGCTGCACCATCAGGTGCAATGCCCAAATTCTGTAGTTGTTAGGCTCTCCTCATGGTCACAGCCAATGCCATAATTCTGGCTGCAGCATTAGCCATGTCCAGAACTTACTACAATGAGGTCTTGGCTACCACATAACCTTCCACAATGAATGCCATCAATTCCCCTCTGGAGAGTTCTGGCAACTTCTCCACAAACTTAGACTTGGTCGCCCAATTGACAGTCATACACAGAGAGCAATGCCTGCTGGTTTGCTATGTGCATGTGCAGAGAAGAGGAGGTATAAATGTTCCTCCCCATTAAATCCATCTTTTTGGACTTTTTGTCCTTATGGATGGACTTATACCTTCCCTGGCATGCCCAGTCATTTGCTGCAGTTACCACCAGACAGTTAGGAGCCAAGTGGGAGTTAAAGCCCAAAAAACCCTGCATGGGAATGAAGTACCACTTCTCCAAATGCTTTGCTGCAGAAGATAATGGAGTATTCCAGAGGGCCTCTGCAGGTTTCAAAAGAGCATTATGTATCAAGCGGGTTACTCTCCCTGGAGCTTATGACTGGAGAACTTCCAGCAGCTTATGCGTAGCCTCCTGAAGGATTTCTGCCTGGATACCCAAGATAGTGGTCATATGTGTCAGGAGGTCCTGAAATGCCTTAAAGTCCTCAGGCATCGAGGGAGAGGAAGATTCCAGCATGGTCGAGTCACCAAGAGAGAATGGAAGGAAGAATGGCAGTTTGCTGCTCCAATGATGGGTGCTGTTCTTGCACCATAGGATCCATTCAGAACAATTCTAGAAGTCCAGAGGGAATGGGCTCGGCAGTCACTCTCAGATGAGATGGGTTGGGAGCAGGACTCACCCTCAGGATCAATGAACTTGCTCTGAAGCGGGTCAAGGAGTGGAACCTCAGGGACTGAGGAGTATCCCAAGATACTATTAAGCATACAAATATCACATGGGTGGCTAGGTGGCAGTGAGCCAAGAGCCTCTGGCCTGACTGCAGGACAGATGCCGATTTTTAGTACTATTGGTGATCTGATGGCAATCTCTGGAACCTATCTGTTAATGAGGGTGAGGATGACTTCAGTCTGGATCTTGAGGAGTCCCAGAGGTTCTCTGGTGACAACGGGGGAGCCAGCTCTGATGGGGGTAAATGGTTAAATTCATCTGAAGCCCAAGAAATGGGCATCATCAGTGCCAAAGAGGAATGGGGGACCGGCACTGGTGAATGTGATGCACACCCACCAGGTGCTGGGAGAGGTGCCAGTACCAAGGCTACGGTGGTATTGAACTTGATGAAGGGATCTGCTGCCAAGACAATGACAGTGCCAAAGGATACACCAATGCTGAGTGGGCCTTCAGCATCAGCCATGTCCAGAACTGACTAAGACAGGTCTTGGCCACCATCACTTAAACTCCACAGTCTGGGAAGTGCAAGCTGTGGTGCTGATGAGCCTGGTAGCTCTGTGACACAGCCAGAAGGTGCCACAGGCACAACTGAGAATGAGGCAGTAAAAGCCATGGCACCAGCAAACTCTTGAACCAGTGGAGAGTCTGGAACAGAGGCAAAGCAGGTCTGATGCCACTTGGTATGCTAATGTCATGGAGACAGCTGGCACTGATGTTACCGGGACAGGACTCAACAGATGCCCCCTGGCTGGAATCAATGGTATGGACTCTCACTGCTCTTGGTGTGGTGCCTGGGAGCAGTTAGACCGATGTGCTGTACAGTGCTGTCCAGCATTCCTTTTAGAAGTTGAATAAGAGTCTCCCAGAGCCCTGGAATTAGGGTGACCAGACAGCAAGGTTGAAAAATCGGGATGAGGTGGGGGGTAATAGGCGCCTATAGAAGAAAAAGCCCCAAATATCGGGACTGTCCCTATAAAATAGGGACATCTGGCCACCCTACCTGGAATGGTCCCGATTCATTTTATGAGACCTCTTCCTCACTGTACCAGAGGACGGAGAATGACCCCTCTTCCTCTGGGGGGAAATGTCAGAGCCCAAGAGCAGACCATTGCTTGCTGGATCCAAAGGTAACTGTCGATCAGATGAGGGCTTCAGTGCTGAAGCAGGTGCTGCTTCAGCTGCCAGTCACTCACCAGCTGAATCCACTTTGTGAATGACATGCAGATAGAGCATAACGAGTCCTTCACAAACAGAACAAGCACCTCATGTGGGGATCACTGTTGGGGATGGCTCCCCCAAACAATGTACAATGCTTGAATCCTGGTGAGGGCAGCACATAAGGCAGTCAACTGCTCTAACTAACAATATATAAACACTAAACTTAACCTAAGATACTACTAACTACTATACACATGAAAAAATGTCTCAGAAATTGAATCCAACAGCGTATGTCAAAGACTACAGTAACTCCTCACTTAACATTATAGTTATGTTCCTGAAAAATGCAACTTTAAGAGAAACGATGTTAAGCTAATCCAATTTCCCCATAAGAATTAATGTAAATGGGGGGGTTAAGTTCCAGGGAAATTTTTTTTTGCCGGACAAAAGGCATTATATACATTTTAAGCAATTTTAAACAAGCAATTTAATACAGGTATAAGTTTTAAACAATTTTAAAGAAACAATTTAATACAGTAACTCCCCACTTAACGTGCTCTCACTTAACCTCTACCCTTTCCCCCAAGCCCCGACCCTTAACCCGCCTCTTCTTCCCCCCACTCCACCTCATCCCCCTTTACTTCGCATGCCACATTCTTGCTCCTCCTCCCTCCCCCCAGCCTCCTGCTCACAGCAATCAGCTGGTTTGCAGCGTTCAGGAGGCTGGGGGGAGGAACAAGGACACGGCACGCAGCCTCCCCCCTCCCTTCCCTGCCTCCTGCCCACGGTAATCAGCTGGTTTGGGGCATTCAGGAGGCTGAGGAGGGAGGGGGGAGGCTGCACGCTGTGTCCTTGCTCCTCCCCCCAGCCTTTAAATATGTTCTGTAATGGAGCAGGGACAACATCGAAACAACGTTAAGCGAGAGAACGTTAAGTGGGGAATTACTGTACAAAAGGAGCACGGACTCTCGCGACAGGTTGTGAGAAGGACCTAAGGGAGTCTGCCCTTATATGGCTGGGGGAAAGAGGGGCTAAGGCTGCAGGGCATGAGTACTGCCCCTATGGATACTGCTAGGCAAAATTATCCAGCTCTGGTATACTGGATGGACACACACCTAAATAGAATACGTCTGCATCTACTAAAGGAAGAAGGTTTGTTTCAAAAGAAAGTAACATACACCATAATGGGTTGATCAGTATCATTCCCACCACAGGTCTGATGAGGAACAAGCCTCACAAAAGAAGAAATAACTATAGGTGAAATCCCAGTCCCATTGAAATCAATTGCAAACCTCCCATTGAATTCAATGGAGCCAGAATCTCACCCGATGTGTCTATACACCATTTCTAACTCAGTCATTGCTTTAACTTCCAAGCAGGAGACCTACTATTTTCTCTTCACAGAGTCCCTCTATTTCTATTTGTTTATATGATTGGTGAAAATACCTGTTTTATGGATAGTCCTAGACCAAGTTTGAACCTATACTTCAATGAATATTTAGAAACATGCTTGATTCCAAAATCACTGAAAAATTTTCTTGCAATGGATTTTTCTTATTCTGTCATGCACCTGATATTTAATAAAAAGCATGAAATGTCAATTCATATTAAATTAGAAATAGTAAATATGCACTAAAACAATCCTCAAAGTTTTGACTTTACTTTTTTGTAAGGACCTTCAACTCATTTAATTAAAAAAAATGTTCTCTAAGCATATTCTATTAGAAATTTATTTTGTTTCACCCAAGAATGTTTTTGAATAACCTTAATATATTGAAATATTAAAAAATGACTCTAAATATATTTTAAAAGAGAGGAAAGTCCCATTATGATCAGTAAATTAACTATCTGAAATGTATCACCACTAATCCAGTTTTACACTTAATGTAAAAAGTATCCTTGTTCCACTAGTTAATTAAAATGACACTAAATCATGTAGAAGGTTGAATATTCAATGACTTCCCTAACAGACCCAAGCACTGTACCCTACTTCTTAAAATATTAATATCTAATAAAGGATGCAAAAAGTTCAAGTAGAGGTAAGTTTAACATCACCCTCTGTTGCTTACTTTCCACAGTATACACTCAAATTGATTTAACCGTTGTAAGTTAACCTGAGTTAAATTCATGGCACAAGGAAATTCTATGCAAGTATTACTGTTCCTTGAATACTTCACATTGCTAGAAGTTAAGCCCATTATTAAGAAAACTGTAAAATTCATCCTTATATAGTAAAAGCCCCGTCTACAGTAGAGGTACATCAGCTAGGCAACCTGGTTGCAACTCAGTTATCCCCTTACAATTAGTTACAGACATCCAATTGGTAACAGAGACTGAATCTTAACCATCTCTCGTAATCCACTCAGTTTCCACCTGGTGACCAAATATGACTACAGTCCAGTTTACCTAGCTACCAATTACAACCATTTATGTAAGCAGGTTAAGGAACAGCTAAGCTGTAGTAGCCACAGTCCCTAACAGGCATTCTTGTATTTGAAATGTAGACAGGGCTATTTTTTCCTAAAAGTAGAGTTCTATATTTGGGTTAAATGGGTACCTATTTTCTTCTCAAAGCACATACATAATTTCCATTCATAGCACACATTCCACTCATGAACTACAGGTCTTGTGAAGCCTTTGTAACTCAGATTTTCACAATATAAGCTGATATAATTGAAAAACAAAATTTAATTCGCTCCTTTGTGTTCATGAACATTCAGTCAGAATACTTCCCATATCACATATCACTGTCTACTGTAAACTCATCAAAGCAGAAGTCATATTATACATTCATATAAGTAGTCTTCTCAAGAGAATTACTGTTTTCATCGTGTCTGTATTGTAATTTGTGCAGTCAAGCCAAAGCAATATGTTGGAATTTTGTTGTTCTCTTCAATGCCTCTTATCAGCTCTGTACTTTATAATGTGTGTGAAATGTGGATTACTTGTTCAGAGAAGGAGGTCAAGTGGAAGCTGAATAACCTTGACCTTTCTTAGACTGGCAATCAAGACTAACTCTTCAAAGAAAGATAAAAACCATCTATAACTACAACACTGTTCTTCTCATTCTCTTCAGTCACATACACAGTGATCAGAGCATAATCAAAAATCTATTATGAAAAAAATCGGAAAAATTAGAAAATGGGACAATTTCTTTAAAAAATAGTCAAGTAATAAGAGTGCAAGACTTGAAAAAAGATCACTCAGATACTCATCTTTGGTATAAACAAGTTTGATGGATCATTAATAGTAAATGCTTCACTATTAAATTTAATTGTATCCCTATTAATTCAAACCAAGATGTCATTAGTTAATAAGGTTATGAAAATAAAATAAAGACAATCATGTTGTTCAGATACACATAGAAAAAGCTCATTTTCATTACACATTTTCATACAGGACTAGATTGTCATAGCTATTATTCAATGTAAGTAAAGTTTACAACTTAATTTCAATAAGTATTGACTACCTAACATGAGTACAGATTTTGCAATCTGACCCTTACAGAGTAAATGCAGTTTTTTCATGGTTCTACCTTTATTCTTTTTGTGTATTCTGGAAAATACTATGGCATTGCAATGGAGCTGCTATAGAAGACAGCTGCTACTTCCAAAGTATTCACTTTCCTAAGCCTTGAAACTTGGCTTACAGTGGATTCATAACAGTGTATGATGTTGCACAGAACATTGTGCTGCACATATCTTAACTCAAGAGAGTGACTTTAGGTAGAAAAGTTAAGCTGGTGCTGTATATCACATTCTGCTGCAATACCTTGGCTCTGCAGTGTGTAACAATCAGGGCCGGCTCCAGACACCAGCTTGCCAAGCAGGTGCTTGGGGCGGCCACTTCGGAGAGGGGTGGCACGTCCACCTATTCTGCGGCAATTCGGCGGATGGTCCCTCACTCCCGCTCGGAGCGAAGGACCTCCCGCCGAATTGCCGCAGCGGGGCGGGGGCGTGTCTTTTTTTTTTTTTTTTTTTGCGCTGCTTGGGGCAGCAAAAACCCTGGAGCCGGCCCTGGTAACAATAGAAATGTTGGGCTGAATTCTGCTCCTAGTTACACCAGTGCAATCCAGAGTAACTCTACTGACAGCTATGGAGTTACTCCAGTGTGATGGCAAAATAAGAGAGCAAACTGGATTCCTTAACTCTGCATGTTTCCGGCTTATGCTGGACCTTCAAACATGATATTGACATAATTTATAGTATTTAATTCTGTTATGACTGTGTGTCACACCAGAGGTATAAAGAGTAAAAGCAGGCCTAACAATGGTGACACGCATTATTGTTCTCGTTTTTGAGAGATAGCACTATCACATTCCTATGGGCGGGCTGGTAGGACTTGTCACTTTCAATTGCCATTGCTTCCAGTTATCGTGGTCCAACAAGACATGGTGCAAGATCACATGTCAGGTTATAGAGGTTGGAATAATAATGCAAGTGATTTCTTTAATGCAAAAATAACAATATGAAATTTGCATATCAGGGTTTTTTTCTTCAGGGGTTGGGGATGAAGGGAGGCTGTACATATGTCTGATGTTAACAAGTTTTCCTATGGCTTTATAGGCTTTTCCCCCTAGGCTTTATATATTGATTGCACTACAGTGGTTGGGTATTTTGCCTGACAGTACATCTCATTGGGCCAGCTCCTGCGGTATGTGCTCAGGCCAACTCCCATTGAAGTTCCTTCAGAGTTCTGACAGTAAGGAAAGTAAATTGTACTTATGCCAATTCAATAGAACTTCTAAGATGCAGTAGGCATGATAAAGAATCCTATACTAGAGATTTTCACATCACTAGCTTCACTATGAATACATATCTATTTTTTGAAATGTATGAAATAAGCAATAATATCACAGCCCACTGCCCCAAATTATTCCAAAAACCTCTACCAGGAAAAAAATGAATTAAATTCAGATCACCAGTTCCCTGGGAGTCACACTTTAGTGGGGCCCAACAAGTTCAATTTGGGATTGAAATCTGATGTTAGGTCTCCCATTTGACCAATGGGCAGCATATGTGATTGGTGGATTTATAGCCTGTCACAGTGCCCTACTAGTTGTGTGCCTCATCTCTGTTGATAAGCAATAGTCAGGTAGGATGAGTTTTTCTATGCTCTCTTGTGGGCTACTGAATCAGTCAGTCAATCTATCTTATTGACACCCAGACACCATCTTTATTTGCCAGATGGTGGGAACAAGCATATTCATTTAATATACATTTTTTTCTTCCCCCATAGTAGTTATATTTTTTGTTTGAAGTCCAAGCGACAAATTCAGCCCTAGTGTAAGTGTGGTCAGTTCCACTAACTTTAGTGGAATCACACTTATTTGCACCAGCAATAAATTTGGCTTCAGACATTTTGTTCCAAAACACCTTGTAGTTTGGAACTGGCCTCACTTCCATCCCCAAAACTAGCAGAGGTTAGAGAGTGAGGTCACCTAAGAACACGTTGTGAGATTTGACTTTGGTCTTCTGACTGAATTCAAATTTAAGGCAACCTATGATAGCTAAAACTGATTCTTCCTAAAGAGAAAGGGCCACAGTTACGTAATTTAACCATGGAGACTGAATTATAAATCACTGTATCACACCTTCTGGACTTATTAGGTCATTGTTTGATCTTAAAATGGCAATGACAGAGACATTTGGCTGTTTAAATACAAAAGTGATACCTTAGAAATACTCAAGATACATTAGCTGACTGCCTGATTCATAGAATCATAGAATCATAGAATATCAGGGTTGGAAGGGACCTCAGGAGGTCATCTAGTCCAACCCCCTGCTCAAAGCAGGACCAATTCCCAACTGATTATTGGCTGAGATACTATAAGTTATTGCAAAAAACTTTTAGGCCAAAAGGATAACCTGCAGGCTTGTGTCTGTGTGGTTCTTGATCAATTTGGCAGAATCAATGATGATTTCATTGCTGCAGGATATTAATGAACTTAAAGTTAGAGGTCACATGTACCATAGTAATAGGCAAACCTCTCAAGAATGCAAAACTCTGGATGCTTCTCTGAAACTTAATCAAACCTTTTGATCTAGAAATCAAGCAAATAAACTTACATGAATGTAAAACTTTATATTGTAAATCTCATTTCAGAAGATTTTATCTTAACCTGAAGTACTTGTGAACCATCATACTTGTGAGTACAGAGACAGCAATACATGCAAAGTTTCTCAGAGAATGGGAGTGTTGAAAGCCATGTTCACTGATGAATTTGCATTATTAGATTTCTTACAATGTAAAGATTCTTAGGATATTTTTATCCTATACATACTCAGAGGCTTTTATTTTATTTGTTTTTTTATTTTTTTTTACATTTGCTGTCAGCAGCTTTGAACAGCCTACATTAAACTTTTTACATCCTAATTTTAAGTCAAATTAAAACAAAACAAACCCCCACCATCATCATTAGACATGTGCATGTTTTAATAAACTACCCCATGCTGTTTACCACAAGTTTTTATGACAGTAAAATCCACAACAAAATTCCCCTTTCAGAACTTAGAATCATAGAAAATTAGGGTTGGAAGAGACCTCAGGAGGTGATCTATTTCAACTCCCTGCTCAAAGCAGGACCCATCCCAACTAAATCATCCCAGCCAGGGCTTTGTCAAGCCAGGCCTTAAAAACCTCTAAGGAAGGAGATTCCACCACCTCCCTAGGTAACCCATTCCAGTGCTTCACCACCCTCCTAGTGAAATAGTTTTTCCTAATATCCAATCTACTCCCCCCCCCCCAACTTGAGACCATTACTCCTTGTTCTGTCATCTGCCATCACTGAGAACAGCCGAGCTCCATCCTCTTTGAAACCCCCCTTCAGGTAGTTGAAGGCTGCTATCAAATCCCCTTTTTTTTCTTTTCTTTTCTCACTCTTCTTTTCTGCAGACTAAATAAGCCCAGTTCCCTCAGCCTCTCCTCATAAGTCACGTGCCCCAGCCCCCTAATCATTTCCGTTATCCTCTGCTGGACTCTCTCCAATTTGTCTACATACTTTCTGTAGTGGGGGGCCCAAAACAGGATGCAATACTCCACATGTGGCCTCACTAGTGCCGAATAGAGGGGAATAATCACTTCCCTCAATCCGCTGGCAATGCTCCTACTAATGCAGCCCAATATGCCTTAGTCTTCTTGGCAAAAAGGGCACACTGTTGATTCATAGCCAGCTTCTTGTCTACTGTAATCCCCAGTGAGGTATGAATCCACCCAAACAATGTACAGCTGCTAAAAACATACAAAAAGCTATTATCGGATGTGCCTGATTTGACAGTCTCTTCTTGGAACAATGCATATTTGCATCTCCCCAGTTGGTGGTCCCTCAGAGTTCGAGGATGATTCCAATGAAATGATAGCTGTTTATCGCTGGTGGATCCACAGGTGACTAATGAGTAAGGCTAAGATTTAGTTATGGGTATTTTTAGTAACTGTGACCTGTCCATGACTTTTACTAGATCTCTGCTCCTGGGGCCCCATTCTTCTATTTCCCAGTCCATGTGATAAGAAATCTTATTGCTACCTATATTATTGTCTCACAGGGGCATCAAACAAGGAATCTCTGACATTTAAAAATTGGCTCCTGGTATCATTCATTTCTGTACCATTTTGTCTTGTCATTTTTCCATTTGACAAATATTGACTATTCCCCCAGCCTCCGAGTTTCAATTATGAGGCCTTTGCTATTTAACAAAGTTCCTTTTACAGTCATTATATTCTTAATTAACATACTTATTTTATGACAGGATGGGTTTAAAATAAAATATTTTCAATAATCTATTTCCAGCATTACAACTTAGACCAAGGACTACTCCTGTTCAAACAAGTAAGCACATGGTGGTTTTAGGTTACATCATGTAAAAGAGAGGGAGAGCAGAATACCCAGAAAAGTACATTCTTAGTCACTTGGTCTAATAAATGCATGGTACATTTCCCAGAAGCCGCTGAAATGGGGAGGAACCTGAATAATATAATCTACATGAACTTTATTCCTCTTATTGCCAGTGATCTTGGATCACAGAGTCCAAGAACAGAAATTTACCATTTACCAAGAATGGCTCACGTTTGGGAATGTCCCTCACATCCTCAGCCGTGAAGACCGATTAAATGAATTTTTTGCGTTTCTTCGCAATGGCCTTAGCATCCTTGAGTGCTTCTTTAGCATCTCGATCGCCCAGTGGACCCACTGGTTGTTTAGCAGGCTTCCTGCTTTTGATGTATCTTAAAAAATTTTTGCTATTACTTTCTGAGTCTTTGGCTAGCTGTTCTTCAAATTCTTTTTTGGCCTTCCTAATTATATTTTTACACTTCACTTGCCAAAGTTTATGCTCCTTTCTATTTTCCTCACTAAGATTTAACGTCCACTTTTTAAAGGATGCCTTTTTGCCTCTCACTGTTTCTCTTACTTTATTGTTTAGCCACAGTGGCATTTTTTGGTCCTCTTACTATGTTTTTTAATTTGGGGCATACATTTAAGTTGAGCCTCTGTTATGGTGTCTTTAAAAAGCTTGCAGGGATTTCACTTTTTGCACTGTACCTTTTAATTTCTGTTTAACTAACTTCCTCATTTTTGCGTAGTCTCCCTTTCTGAAATTAAATGCTACAGTGTTGGGCTGCTGTGGTGTTTTCCCCACCACAGGGCTGTTGAATTTAATTATATTATGGTCACTATTACCAACTGGTCCAGCTATATTCACCTCTTAGACCACATCCTTTGCTCCACTCAGGACTAAATCAAGAATTGCCTCTCCTCTTGTGGGTTCCAGGAGCAGCTGCTCCAAGAAGCAGTCATTTAAGATGTCAAGAAACTTTATTTCTGCATCCTGTCCTGAGGTGACATGTACTCAGTCAATATGGGGATAACTGAAATCCCCCATTATAATTGAGTTTTTTTTATTTTAATAGCCTCTCTAATCTCCTTGAGCATTTTACAGTCACTATCATCATCCTGGTCAGGTGGTCAATAACATATCCCCACTGCTATATTCTTATTATTAGAGCATGGAATTATTATCCATAGAGATTCTATGGTACAGTTCGGTTCATTTAATTTTTTTACTTCATTTGATTCTACGTTTTCTTTCACATATAGTGCCACTCCCCGACCAGCATGAGCTGTTCTGTCCTTCCGATATATTTTGGACCCTGGTATTACTGTGTCCCATTGATTATCCTCATTCCTTCAAGTTTCTGTGATGCCTATTATATCAATATCCTCATTTAATATGAGGCACTCTAGTTCACCCATCTTATTATTTAGACTTCTAGCATTTGTATATAAGCACTTTAAAAAAATGTTACTTTTTAGCTGTCTGCCATTGCATGATGTAATCAAATGGGACTTTTTTTATTTGAATGTTTCTCATCAGATCCTACCTGTATTTTATCATCTTCCATCCTCTCCTCCTTACTAGGAAATAGAGAAACTCCATTAATAGATCCTCCCCTAAAGGATGCCTCTGTCCAAACCATGTGCTCCTCCTCACCTCTCAGCTTTCCCCCAGCTCTTATTTTAAAAACTGCTCTACGACCTTTTTAATTTTAAGTGATAGCAATCTGGTTCCATTTTGGTTTAGGTAGAGCCCATCCTTCCTGTAGTGATAGCAATCTGGTTCCATTTTGGTTTAGGTAGAGCTCCCCCTTTCCCAAAAGTTTCCCCAGTTCCTAATAAATCTAAACCCCTAATCCCGACACCATCGTCTCATCCACGCATTGAGACCCCAAAGCTTTGCCTGTCTAACTGGCCGTGTGTGTGGAACTGGGAGCATTTCAGAGAATGCTACCATGGAGGTCCTGGACTTCAATCTCTTACTTAGTATAGTAAGATGAGGCCCCTAAACATAAACCAATGTTGTCAGCCGTCACCAGTGTGGTGCTCTGCTCTGTTCAATGATGATAACAGTCAGCTGCACGTGTGTGTTCCCTCAGTGTTCTGCCCCAGCTCTGCAGATCGCTGACACAGCAGACCTCGAGAGAACCCCCAATGATCACAGACTCCGATAAGGTATGAAGGCACCCAGCCAGGTTTATTGTCAAACAAAGCACAGTAATAGTTTCCTGCAAACCCTACAGGATATACTAAGAATATGTACCCCCTGACAATGGACCGGCTCAGTCAGTGGCCAGACAAAGACAACTCCTTAGGGGGCATTCTTATATACAGGTACAAACAAGTTACACATCACTCCTGACGTATTGAGGTACAACCCCTCTACGTGTTAGGGTGCCACCTCTCACCTTGTACATGTTGGTTTAATCAAAACAACTCTATCCATCATATTATCCTTTTGACCCTGTTGTTAGGATGAGTCAGCATGTTCTATATGGAATGTGTTAGTACTGGAATGTTCTGGTACCATCCTGGCACATGTTTATCTTACTAGTGCTTAGTACCTTTTAGGTATGTGTATATGTGCAACATCAGCCTTCTTCTTGCCAGCTTCTGTGAGCAGGGCCTGCCTGATGATGTAACATAGGTTATCATAATTTTTCCATAGCTGGTAACATTTGCCCTACAAGTGATGCTGGGTTCTGTGTGCCTGTCACCAGCAACATTCAAATAGGAGTCCGTGCCTTCTGGCCAAAAAGCAAAGGTGGTACTGTTACTGAAATGATCATCCCACATGAATGCTTACAAGACTTAGAATCATAGATTATTAGGGACCTGAAAAGGTCATCTAGTCCAACGCCCTGCTCAAAGCAGGACCAATCCCCAACTAAATCCCCAGATCACCCCCTCAGGTATTGAACTCACAACCCTAGGTCTAAGGGATCAATGCTCAAACCACAGAGCTTTCCCTGCCCTACTAATCTTTCCACCCCTGTGGAACACTTGCAGTTGGATATACATGATTTGGTGGCAAAAATCCCTAATACCAAAGAATCCCTAATACCAATAACTCAATTGATCCAGCAGCAAATGAATGAAATAGAAAATGTACAAAGAGAGGTGGAAACACCCTGGTGGGCAATTCCAGAGAATGTGACTTTACATCCAGTGGTCCAAACCCTTAGTAGCAAAGAATCCTGTGGCACCTTATAGACTAACAGACGTATTGGATCATTTCCCCCATGAAAGCTCATGCTCCAATACGTCTGTTAGTCTATAAGGTGCCACAGGACTCTCTGCTGCTTTTACAGATCCAGACTAACACGGCTACCCCTCTGATACTTCAAACCCTTAGTGTAATCCTAATCGGAATCCAGACCCTAACAGTTGTTGTTCTCATGGGAATGTGCTGTTATATGTTATGTCAGACCAAGAAAACTAAGATACAGCACTGAGTGAAGAAGGGGATGGAAATGGCAATCAACACTGCACAGAAGCTGGCAAGAAGAAGATTGATGTTGCACATATACATATACCTGGGGGTTCTCTCAGGGTCTGCTGTGTCAGCTATCTGCAGAGCCGGGGCAGCACACTGAGGGAACACACACACAGCCGACTGTTATCATCATTGAACAGAGCAGAGCACCACACCGGTGATTCTGGACAACACCTACCAGCCTAAATTTGGCCTCCATGAACTCTCTCCTATCATTCTCTATGTCATTGGTACCTACATGAACCACGACCACTTGCTCCTCCCCAGTACTACACATAATTCTATCTAGATGTCTCAAGGGATCCGCAACCTTTGCACGAGGCAGGCAAGTCACCATGCGGGTCTCTCGGTCAGTGCAAACCCAGCTATCTATGTTTTGAATGATCGAATCACCCATTACTAATACCGGTCTCTTTCTAATAACTGGAGTTCCCCTGGAGAGGTATCCTCAGTGTGAGAGGATACCACAACATCATCTGGAAGGAGAGTCACAACTATGGGATCGTTTCCTTCTGCTTCAGTTGGATGTTCTCCTTCCCTGAGACTTTCACCCTCATCAACAGCACAGCAGGTGTCAGACTGGGGGTGGGACCCTTCTACTGTGTCCTGGAAAGTCTCATCTATGTTCCTCTCTCTCTCCAATAGCTCCTCCAGTTCAGCCACTCTGGTCTTCAAAGCCCGTACATGGAGACAAATCTGAGGAACTGTTGCAGATTGAGGTCTCATTAGAGGAGGTTTTGGAACAAACTGATAAACTAACCGGATGGTATTCACCCAAGAGTTCTGAAGGAACTCAAATGTGAAATTACAGAACTACTAACTGGAGGATAGCTAATGTGACAACAATTTTTAAAAAGAGCTCCAAAGGTGATCCCAGCAATTACAGGCCGGTAAGCCTGACTTCAGCACCAGGCAAATTGGTTGAAACTACAATAAGAACAAAATTGTTAGACACATAGATGAACATAAATTGTTGGGGAAGAGTCAATGTGGTTTTTGTAAAGTTAAATCATGCCTCACCAATCTACTAGAATTCTTGGAGTGGGTCAACAAGCATGTGGACAAGGGAGATCCAATGGATATAGTGTACTTAGATTTTCAGAAAGCCTTTGACAAGGTCCCTCACCAAAGGCTCTTAAGCAAAGTAAGCTGTCATGGGATAAGAGGGAAGGTCCTCTCATGGATTGGTAACTGGTTAAAAGATAGATAAAAGGTAGGAATAAATGACCAGTTTTCAGAATGGAGAGTGGTAAATAGTGTCCCCCAGAGTCTGTACTGGGACCAGTACCATTCAACATATTCATAAAATGATCTGGAAAAAGGGGAAAACAGTGAGGTGGCAAAATTTGCAGATGATACAAAACAACCCCAGATAGTTAAGTCCCAAACAGACTGCAAAAAACTACAACAGGATCTCTCAATACATTTTATATAGATATATCAAAGAGATTTCATATCTGGAGTTAGGACTATTGGTGATACTTGTGGACTAAGCATATACCCCTCCTTTGCCAAGCTATATTCTCTGCCAATAGTCTTGCATAAGACAATGTTCACTTCTTTCTCTACAGGTTAGCAAGGAAATAAGGGAAAATAATTAATACAGCTCATAAGAAATGTGCAAAGTTTATATGAAACTCTCAGAAGAAGAGAGTCAATAAAACATTATATAAATTATTTCTCCATTTTATTTTGCAGATGCAGCATAATATATTATCATGTGCTAAACACTCGTGTGGTCCCAAAAGCATAAAGATATAGGTAAATATATTGAACAAATTAAGGATCCCACATTGCAATGGAAACCACGAGGCATACTTCTGTGCTAATAGAGATTCCATTGTGGGAATGAGGACTAATTTACAAAACTCACACACTTCTCACTTTGCCTGTATAGCCTTTTATTCCACATGTGTATCAAAAGTAACAAATATATTGCTAAATTGAATAACAGAAACATTCCAATTTGCTAACACAAGTTTTTAGGCAGAATCCACTTGCAAACTTTATAACTTGCAGTTATGAGAATAAAAACAAAATTATTTCAAATTAATGAATATAGAAGTTATGATACACAGGGCTAGATTAACACAGGGGCTTTACGGGCTGCAGCCCAGGGCTTCGGGTTAAGGGGGGCCCTGGCACAGCTGGGCTCAGGCAGGCTGCCTGCATTCCATGGCCCCACGTCGCTCCCGGAAGAGGCCAGCTGCTGGCATGTCTCTGTGGCCCCTGGTGTGGGGGGAGGCGGCTCTGCGCGCTGCCCCTGTACCCAGCACTGTCCCCGCAGCTCCCATTGGCCGGTTCCTGGCCAATGGGAGCTGTGGGGGAGGCGCTTGCAGGCGCAGGCAGCGCAAGAAGACACGCTGTCCCCAACAGCCGGCCTGTGGTAAGTGCCTCCCAGCTAGACCCTGCACCTTGCACCTCAGCCACCTGCCTCAGGTTAGAATCCCCTCCTGCACCAAACTCCGTCCCAGAGCCCGCACCTCTCACCCTCTCCTGCATCCCAACACTCTGCCCCAGCTTGAAGCCCCCTCCTGCACTCAAACTCTCTCCCAGAAAAAAACTAATATAGCAGCTGTTCTAAGGTAAGAAGTAGGCTATTTTGAATTAACTTAACTATATTCTACATGTTTTAAGACTAAAATGTAACCACAGAACAACTTTATGTCAATTAAAGGGCAAGTTTAGTATAGTGTTAATAGCCTTGATGCCAAAATTGTGATCATTTTGTTTTAAATTAGGCAAAAAGCTTGTATACAGGGGCCCCACAAAATCGAATAGCCCCTCGCCCACAAGAGAGTTAATCTGGCCCTGATGATATAGTGTTAAAAATACCATTCCATCTGCATATAAATATGCCTTTTCATTGTAATTGTTCGGGATTACCCAGTCCAGTACACTCTGGGAATTCAATTGCCATCTTTGAAAAACGTTGGATAATAGACTATATATACTAACCACACATCAAATATTATCACTGTTATAGAAGGGCTTTAGAAAGACATTTATATGTAAAATGTGCAATGAGTATGCTTTATCATGCTTCCTTTTCAGACAACTGCAAACAACCTGTGAATAAACTATATTAAAATACTCCCTAGCAAGTAGAATAGAAAATGGAGTAAAAAAAGTATATTAATGCATGTATAGAATAAGCATAGTCTTTGAAGTACTTTTATCATTAGTGTCATCTTACAATAGTCGGCATATATATCACACTCCATGCTGCTTAGAACTCTAATTCCAGTGGTTGAAGTAGTGCAAACTGAAGATAAAATATGTTAAGTACTTTTGCGACTGTACCATACATATGAATAATTTAAATTAATCCTTTTCTTCTGTAATACCAATTCTTGAAGAAAACTATGTTCCATGTACTATCTGCATGAAATATCTGCCGATTAGTCAGGTGCAACACATTAAATGATGTATTTAGCATAGTGTTAAACTTATGATGCTGTTTCAGTACCCTTGCTGCCCTACAGTGACATTTTTTCTGAAGACATTTTCTTTTGATACTTCAAAAGTCAGTGATTACATTATAGATTGAGGCATGACAGGACTCCATAATGGCCTCACTCTCTTTGTAGGCAAATTTTGCAACTATGGAGACTTTAAAGATATGGAAAAAGTCATGCATAGTCAGTTTTATACACCAAGGGATCTTTATAAGTGAAATGCTCTGGCTCAGAAGTAAAGTGTATAAGAATAAGAGGTCTGGCTTAAAAAAAAAAGTTCTCCACAGAAGACATAACTGGACATTGCCATTCAGTCTTTACAAACAATTGAATAATTGCAAAAACATATAAACTGAAATATGTGCTTTCCAAAAAAAATTCTACTCAGTCTTTAAGGCTTAAATACAATGACTAACAAGCTATATTTATACTAGCAATGCCCTTATTAAGCACTGTTTGAAGAGGAAAACATAGTTATGGGATTATTTATATCTTGCCATTGATAACTCAACTCCCCATTACAAACTACTTTGACAGAGACCTATTTACTTGGAAAAAATATCTGAAAATGAAAAAATTCAGGATTAACCAAATTGTATTAAGAGCTCTAAATGTCAAGTGTTATATTGCCTCCAATAAAGTATTGATTTTTCTCTCAATTCAGAATTTAAAAGGCAAAGGAAGACTATATAACCAATATAATATGTAAATATTGATTTTCCATTGACGTAAATATTAATATGCTTTGACTCAGTTGATATTTACCTTTAGGAACAATCCATTTTGATGTTCACTGAAAAAAGAAGTCAGTATAAGTATTGTTATGTACACTCTGAATCTTCATCAAAGACAGTGGGAAAAATCTTCATTATGATTATACATTTCAAGGATGGCAGTTTTCCTTTATAGTTACTGTAACTGTTGAGCTGTTGCTTATTTTGTGACGATGTCTTTTTTGTTGCTGTGCTAATAGTATGTATTTTATTTAATAATGTGCAAACTTAGATGTTTAAATTGGCACTTTAGATATTAAACAACAGATATAATAAAATCACTTCTAAAGGGGAGGTGATGAATTATTGCATCATATACAATGCATGAATAAGAGGAACAATGATGGCATAGGGCAGAGCCGGCTAACCAACCTCTCACCTTGCGCCCTGAGACCTTGACTGTCTAGTGGCTCCAAGACCCTCATGACTTTCCAGTCTAAGACAAAGTCCTGACACCATTGTCTTGGGACAAAGACTTTGCAGCAGCTGTGACATCACAGGGAGTCATCAGTTGGGACTGGAAAAAATCAGTCTTATAAGTTCCGTTTAACTAAATATATATAGGCAGCTAAATCTTAGAAAAATGCTTTTGTAATAGGTGTGATGCAATTCTTTTCTAGAAGTTGTATCACCAGTAAAGTTTTTTACTGCTATATGCACAGTCCTGCAAAAACACAAACACTGGATTTCTTTTTCTTATGGAAAAAACTGATATAATGTATGTGATATAGTAATTATTTTCTCTAGTTACCATATGAGACAAAATACACAGGGAGCAAAAAAACACATCTTGATCCCAGTTAGTATTTGATTTCTTGTTATTCATCTTCATCTCAACTCTCTTATTTTCAGAGATATAGTATGCATTTTCAAAATTAGGCTTCACTTTCATAAATATAATAGTTCAAAACATAAAAGATTTCTTCTTAATGATGTATCCTCATGTTTAACTATTGTGAAAACTACCACTTTTTATCATCTTCCTGTTTCTTTATTCTTTTATTGGTTTTGCTTTGTTATGCACAACACTTTTACAGTATTCTATGTTAATAGTGGGGATTATTTTGTATTTTATACTTGTTCTGGTTTTATCTTCTCAAGGTCAAAACATTTTTTTCTATGCAAAAGCTGCTCTGTGGAGGTTCTCTTTCTCTCTTTTTTTAAAACTATGCTATTTCTTCTTTCTTCCTAATTCCCAGACATGTTTAAAATTCTAATCAGACTGTGAAAATCCACATCCTAATACAATCTAACACACTGAATGAAATTCACCCATCTAACATTACTTTCTTACTTATTTTATGAACCTTCCACAGAAAGTTAATTTCACAATCAATCTGATTAGATTTCCAAGTAATAATAGCCAGAAATAAGAAAAGGGAGAGAGAAAATTCTATTTTGTGATCTATGCCAGTGATTTTCAACCTTTTGCCATTTGTGGACCCCTAAACATTTTCAAATGGAGGTGCTGACCCCTTTGGAAATCTTAGATAGTCTGCAGACCCCACCATAGGTCCATGGACCACAGGTTAAAAACCATGGATCTATGCAATTGGTCCACTATTTAAACAATTACTCATTACCCACAGCCCACTTCTCATATTTTGTTCTTGTCTTGTATTAGTTCAACATAGAAACAACATCAGAAGTCGTTACATCACCCTCCAATGAACATCATGCTTTTTCTACCATTATGAAGTACAGTGTTGCATTGGAACATTTGGAAATGGAGATTATCAGTTGGCTAGAGGCATTTAGCAGAAAAGAAGTTTCAAAACATTCTGCGTGAAATCCTGGCCCCATTAAAGTTAATGGCAAGGCTCCCATTGACTTCAATGGGGTCAAGATTTCACCTCAGAGTCAAATCCTAGACATTCTTATCAGTCCTTCTTCTGGCAAAATATGTGTTTGCATATCATAAATCACTGCTGGACAATATGGTAATTATCACTCTCCATTCCCAGACTCACTTATCACTTTCTTGGCCATCACCCTGCTCTGAATTCAGTCTGTATGCTGGCAAGGGTGGCCATCCTGCCCCCCTCAAAATATACTCTCCCATTCTGCAAGATTCTGGCATCCTTTGATAGCACCGAAGCTTATGCTTAAGTCCACCCCATTCAGAAAAGGGATTGAGCATGTACTTATTTTTGTCTTCAATAGGGCTTAAGCAAATGCTCAAGCAGTTTGATGAATAAGGATGCTTTCCTGAATTGGGGCTTGAGATAGCTACACACTTTTCACATCGGCTTGTTAAAAAGAATCCCCAAACATGATACGGTTAACCACAAGTGGGAGGAATTAAGCTTAGTTATTCAGATCCTATCTCCCCAACGTGGTCATCAAAGACACATTTCCTGAGAATAAGGTATTCTCAATACCCAGTACTATGCACAGAAACTTCTGCAAACATGTATTAATTAAATTGCAAGCAATTTAGCATATATCACAGCTAATTAAGAGATGCAACTAAAGAATCCAGCACACCAAGTGGTTTCATGACCAGCACTAGGGGAGAACTAATCGCATAAACGACACAAAAAAGCTAGTGATCAATGTATATAGGGTTTCTCCTACCTCTCTGAGGCTTATAACATGGGTAATATTCTTCATTTATGGATAAAGCTGTATTAACTGCCCTGAAATTATGCCAGTTTACACCAGTTGCAGATTTGCTCTTATGTATCCAAGTTCAGTCAGCAAAAGACTCTTCTAAGTACAGTACAACCCCCCACCACATTTTATGTTCCTGTTTCAAGCCCCAGAGGTGCTAACGTACATCAAAAGAGTCAGAGAACTAGTTAAAGCAGTCAAAATGGCCTATTTCCCCCCATCTTTGTACACAGAAACAGATGAACTGCCATCACCAAAAATGGAGAATGTTTGACAACATTATAAGCAAACAAGAACAAGGGCTGATAAGCAATCAGCAACTTAAATATAAATGGTTTACTATGTGTTCCCCTATAACCAGTAGCTTAGAGAAAATGAATTTAAAAAGCTGTACTTTTGAAAAACATTCCAAATGATAGAAAACAAAAATTCCAAACTAAAACCCCTTTGTCCAAAAATGTCTGAAAGTTCAGATATACAGAACAGGAAGATAATCCAGAGAACCTTAACTCTGCCCACATAGTTGTATAGCCACTTTCCACCCAAATACAAAAGACAACCTTATGCCTACACAACACACATCTTCAGCATTCAAAATACGCAGCACATACTGTTCCAAACTCAAATGAATACCGTACATACCAGTCACCCACTGTATAGGAGCCATTGACCCAACATTCTGATCTTCTTCCAGTTCTCCAGTAAATATGGGTCAATCATCATTTCACCACATGCCCTTCATATACAAAACAGGGAACAGGCCCACTGCCCCATCCTACTAAAATTAAGATATATGTTCACATATAATATTCAACCACGAACATTCCTTACCACCCATTTAACTATAAAATAAGGCATTTATTCTTTATGGAAAAATCCTGTGGATTTTAGTAGAGAACAATAACTTCTCTTTGAAATTCTATGGCAAGGCTCTCATTCTATGTTAAATTCTACAGCTTTGCAGAACAATTTCTATAGAAATCTATTGGTTTAATCCTTATTAAATCCAATAGCACTTTTCCATCAGGGACCACATCTACCCTCCTTTTAAGGGCTAGCGAGAATTCTAGACAGTGAATGAAGTTAAAACAGTTTGAGAGATATTCCCTATATAACAGGGGATACCACTAGAACTAAGTAGAAATGTCAGAATGGGACAACTTTTCAAAATTCACCTATTGTGCTTCTCCTTTAAACCTCCCAATATGGGTTTGCTATCACAACATCTACAAAAATAACAAGGAGTCCGGTGGCACCTTAAAGACTAACAGATTTATTTGGGCATAAGCTTTCGTAGGTAAAAAACCTCACTTCTTCAGCCACACTAACTCCTTCTACTACAAGGTTTTCAGACCTCCTAATTAGAATTGTCTTTTAATCGCAGTTAACTCATGCGATTAACTCAAAAAAATTAACTGTGATTAAAAAAATTAATCGTGATTAATCGCACTGTTAAACAATAAACTGGGCAATATTAAGACTCTTTGAACTACAGTAACACTGCATTTCAATCCCTCAAATGATTGTTGCTTGTTTAAATGCAACCTTAACTTTGAATTTCTTGGCTTTCAGATGGTGACTTTTTTTCTTTGTTGTTGTTTTTTAACATATTTTAAGGGTAGTTTAAGCCTTAACTCCATCTGCACTATTCATCATTAAATGTGAATTAGCCAAAAATATTTCACACAATCATCACTGATGTACAGCTTGGGAAATGCACGTTGCCTCATTCATGGGTTAAGTACCAGAGTTGTTTGGCATTACAATTAGGGTTGCCAACTTTCTAATCACACAAAACCGAACACCCTTGCCCGGCCCCCTGCCCACCCCTTCTCCGAGGCCATGCTCCCCACTCACTCCATCCCACTCCCTCTGTCACTCACTCTCCCCCACCCTCACTCACTTTAACTGGGCTGGGGAGGGGATGAGGGCTCTGGCTGGGGATGCGAGCTCTTGGGTGGAGCCAGAAATGATGGGTTCAGGGCGTGGGAGGGAGCTCCAGGCTGGGGCAGTGGGTTGGGGCATGGGAGGGGGCTGTGGGGCGGGAGGGGATGTGGACTCCAGGAGGGAGTTGGGCATGGGAGTGGGCTAGGGTTAGGGTGCAGACTCTGGAAGGGAGTTAGGGTGCAAAAGGGGGTTCCGACCTGGGGCAAGAGGTTGGGATGTGGGAAGGGGTGCAGGGTATGGGCTCCAGCCAGGCAGCGCTTTCCTTAGGTGGTTCCCGGAAGCGGGCGGCATGTCTGGCTCTTAGGTGGAGGGGTCAGAGGGCTCTGCGTGCTGCCCGTGCCTGCAGCACCACCCTTGCAACGCTCATTGACCCTGGTTCCTGGGCAATGGGAGCTGCGGAGCCGGCGCTCGGGGCAGGAGCAACACGTGGAGCCCCTGTGGCCGCCCTTGCGCCTAGGAGCCGGACATGCTGGCCGCTTCCGGGGAGCCTACCTTAGCCCTGCTGCGCCACCAACTGGACTTTTAGCGGCCCAGTCAGCAGTGCTGACTGGAGCCGCCAAGGTCTTTTCGACTGGGCATTCCAATAGAAAAAACAGATTCCTGGCAACCCTAATTACAATGCTTGCATCTAAGAGTGTTCTTTTATGAACATTCATCGAATAAGATGTTCCACAACCATACATATTAATTTACAAAAGTGTCTATATTCTGTAACAATGCTTATTCTGTATTGCTGTTGAGGGGCCTTGTTTCTCATACTAAGCAGACTTAATTTTGATTTATATCTGTTTAAATTAATCTCAGCAGTTTACTTGCTTAAAAAGAAGGCTTTGTTTTTCAGTTGCATACCAACTGATTTACTAGTGCTGTTTTGCAAATTATTCTCTACAGCAACATTTCTATTTGTACAAAGTTAGAAGTCTGCAATATCTGCCTGGTGCTTTATTCCAGTTGCGTGTAATTCCTTACATGTTATTTTATACACCTTGGAAAATATACCTGTGCAGGAATTCACTGAAAAACTGTAAATTATAATGTGAAAATGCAATTAATCAAATACAATTACATTTCCGTAATCAAGGAAAAATAATGTAATGACTTGCACTAGGATCATCACAGCACATTATATAATGCAAACGTTTGTGCTTGGGCCCTCAAACCACGACAGCTGCTCTTGAAATGCTATGACTAGTGTTGGTTACATTACATTAGTCCCATATAAGAACTACTCTATCATTGTACCACTTTTTGTCATTAGTGTCTAAGCACTAGGCGCATGACCTTGGTTAGCAGGACTAGTTTGTTACAAGAAATAACCAGATTCATGTATGCTATTTAAATTAATATTCAGAGCTATTAGGATATATTTGTACATACAATGCTCATTTATACAGAGGCAGTTAAAATGCTGCTTCCTGCATCCTCAGAGGTGGTGGTGGTGGGGACTTTGTCTGGGCCGACAGCAAAAAAACGGACCCTTTAAGGACTGCACTGTCCTACTCCCCCACTGCCCGTGGGCACTCAGCCTCCCCTTGGCTTGGAGAAGGGGACTCCTTAACTGCATTCTACATCCAAGAGCAACAGCTCTCCCTTGGACCAGATTTCTGGGCCTGCTGTGGAATCACTCTAATCACCTTCCTGGGGCTGGGAAGTAATTTCTCTCCTCACTGCCTGACCCACTGGGGGATTTTCACCTATAGGCTGTGAAGCGTTTGAGTTCTCACAACTTGGCTAGTGTCCAGTACAGGAATTTGTTCAGTAGGGGTCTGGGTCCCCAGTAAACCAGAATTGGAATCAGGATTGTAGCCCTGTTACAGAAAGTGGGGAGTGAGAGCTGGGATTCAGTGTCTGGTACAGCACAGGGCCACCCCCTCACCAGACCCATCTACTTAACCTTTGTACAAGGGGAGGATGGAGGAGTCACTAAAAGCAGGGCCGGCTCCAGGGTTTTGGCCGCCCCAAGCAGCCAAAAAAAAAAAAAAAAGCTGCGATCGCGATCTGCAGCGGCAATTCGAAGGGAGGTCCTTCGCTCCGAGCGGGAGTGAGGGACCGTCCGCCGAATTGCCGCCGAATAGCTGGACATGCCGCCCCTCTCCGGAGTGGCCGCCCCAAGCACCTGCTTGCCAGGCTGGTGCCTGGAGCCGGCCCTAACTGCAAGGTACTGGGACCAGGTTATGGCGAGGTAGGAATGCAAGTAGGGTGCTTGAGGCAGCCCTCCCCCATGTGGTACAGTCTAAGTAGTGAAGGAAGTGGTTGCAATAATAAATCCATGACCTAGTTGAACTACATTCCTGGGGTGAAATCCTGTCCCTCACTGAAATAAATGGCAAAACTCCCATTGACTTCAACAGGAATAGGATTTCATCCCTGGTTTCATAATTCTGTGGGGCTTGGGATGATGGTTTGTTTTATCTTTAGGCCATTCCTAAGGCTATTAGTGGTAGGCACAGGTTTTTCCTTCGGTTTATGATGCAAACACTGCTACAAATATCACTATCTTAATATCTACCATTAAGATTTAAAAAAAACTTTAACTGTACCTGCAATACACATTTATTATTTGTTAAATGCTAACCTAAAACACAGATCTCAATATCTGCAACCTAAAATGATAATAATCTATGCAATGCTGCAAACACATTGTGTGCTTCGCAGCTGCAAGACATTTTTGCTTCCTACACTTCTTTGAATGCCACCATTTACTGTACTATGCCACCACTGAAGAAAAACAGATTCCAATAAACTTTTTGTGTTGAAAAGGACAATTACAATCCAAAACCCTATTTTGAGAGGTTGTGGAAAATCAAGATCAAAATTTTAAGGGACAATATAACTTGTCTTAGCTGCACGTGCTCATTAATTAGGAGTTCATGAATTCTCTCTGTAGCTTTAGCACAAACTCCTACTCCTGCTGCTTTGAAGCCCTCTATAGGAATGTACTGATAGTGGACTTTGGATCAGGCCATAAGTCTATGAAAGGATTTCAATAGCCCATAACATACTATATTGTGTGGGGTGTCAGAGAAGCGGACTGTTCATCAAAGAGCTAGTCTGTTAAATTAACAGCTATGAAGGGTACAAAGAATCTGCATTATGAAAATTAATTTATTTCACTTGGATTACACTTTCCCATTTTTCCCCTAGTGCCAAAACCATCACTGCTAAGATGTAACTTGCACCTGACAGTAGGGACATCTCTCCTATACTGTTAATTTAGGACTCAGTCCTGCGTGGTGCTGAGTACTTTGGCTCTGATCCATCATAATACGTAAGCACACGAGTAGCCCAACTGCCATCAATGGAATTTTCTATATCAAGGCCAGAGTGCTCAGCACCTTGCAAGATCGAGCCTTCAGATACCAAAGTGATGGTGCACCCTCTCCAATTTGAGTTATAGTAAATCATTGTTGTCTATTGCAGAAAGTGTTTTGCTATGCAAGCAGAGTTTTTTCACATCTAGTACAATGTACATGTACAAAAGATAATAAGGAAATCTTGGAATAGGGAAAAGGAAAGAATCCATCTTGAAAAATAAGTGCCAAATTTTCAATGTCATATTTGACAAGTTAAATGTTTCCCTCAGGTATTCTAAAATTAAACAACTTTCACTTTGATAGTATTTTAATTCAAGGTCTCAATAACCTTAGCCATAAGAATAAGATTTAGATAAGGCTGAACTGTTTTTAAACCTCTTTTCCAGGAAGTGCAGAAAGCATATCTTCTACCATCTACTTTTTATTTCTTGAACAATCACACATTTTAGCATACAGACGAAAGCAAATTGAAACTGGGGCTCTAACCCTGTACTGGGAACCATGCAAGTGGGCTCCTGCCTAAGCACATAGACACGTTGACTCCCACAGGTCTGTGCAGGGACATGACAGGGCCTATATGACTGTCAAATTCCTGTGTGTTCCTTCTGAAACATAGAAGACTGTCAGGAAAAAGACTTTCTACTCCATTAGTTATGCTATCTTTGGAGGATTCCACATTCAGGACACAGATGCAAAAGTGTGACCATACTTATTATAGGCTCTGTATCAGTAGTTTCTACTTTTAGGCTTCGAGATTGCTTCTCTTTTTATGATATGAAGATCCAGTACATATCAATTTTCCCATAACCCAAGAATGCTCAAGACAACCCAGGAAGAGACAATGCCAAGGAAGCAATTTTGTCACAAGTGTAATGAGTAGAGTTCTGCATGAAAATCAATAGTAATACATGGACTTCACTGATCAGATGAGTGCCAGAATCTAGGCTGTGTACTGCTGATGTAGAGAATTGGTACTATTGTAAAAAGGACTTATGCCTTTACAGGGAAACTACATTATAGAGTAAGTTACATGGTAATCACGTTCCCCTCTATCATTTAAGATGTCAAATGGGGGGTGGGGAGGACTGTGTGCATAGGGCTCTGCAGGGGAGCTCATGCATTCTCTTCATTACAGAGAAAGGATTTCTGTGGCAGCCCTTGATACATTCATGTGGAAGGTTCTAATGAAGGTTGACCAGGAGATAATCAACAGGGAGAGCTTCTGGATTCAGTGGTACCAGAACCGCACACAACTAGTTCAGAGAAGCTCTGGTTGCTAATCTAGGCCATAGACTTGAAAAAGAGCTGTAGGGAGGGTTGAGGTTGGAAGTGGAATGTGGAGGATTTCACCTGCTAAACATCTCCATATTCCATTATGAGTCGAATGGATTTAATCTGGCATGCATTTGTACTTGTCCATGTAATGAAGTCTGAATCATGTCACCTTAGCTAAGGTTTCAGGTGACTAATTCTAAGAGACACACATTTTACCACCTAACTTTCCAAAAAAAAACCTCACAAAAACCAAGGCACAACAAAAAGACAAACCCCAAAACAATCCCCGCACACACCACACCCCCCCCAAATAAGAACCCTTGTGTCTTGAAAAATCTCATGCTTAAATGTGGACCAAAAGGGGAGGATTTTGTTTTTAGAACAGGAGGATATTACAATAATTTATACAAGCCAAGTTATGTAGCTGTGGGATTAAAAAAAAAAACACCTTTTTTTTGGGGTGCATTCTCCTGGTGTTCTCATGTCACCTAATAGCTCAGAAAAGTCTCTCTTTTATAGGATTTCTCACTTGTGTTTACTGAATTCATAACCAGCAAACCAATCAACATATTTCATTTGGGGAGAGTGAATATATTTTTTGGTCATCAATTTTATAATTATTTCTCCAGCAGCCAACATTACAATGATTTTCAGAACAGCATGCCAGGCTTTACTGGAGGTCTCTATTTAAAGGTCCTGATCCTTACTGGTACTAAATGCCAGCCACTTCTGTTGACTTCAACAGAACATGGGAGTGCTTGGCACTTTGTAAGAGGCTCTCAGCATCAGCTCCTCATATGAGATAGTCTTTCTATTTTTGCTAAAAAACTGGTATATAAGTCAGATAAACGTTGAATTTCTAAGGCAAGAAACTGACTTGTGACATTTAAAATGCTCGTCTGAAAGTCTGTGACACACCTGGTTTTTCATTTAATTGTAAATAAGACGATATTTTACTGCAGTGAACAGAGATAATCTTTACAAACAATTTAGAGATCTATGAACCATAAGGTCATACACAAGAAAACAGCATTTATTTTCCCCAGTCTTCAAGGAATGTTTGTTAGAGCCACACACACATTTTAAGACTACTAGAATGTTGCAAAATGTGAATTCGACTTATCTGCAATGACAGAATTGCAGCAATACCCAAATGTGGGTTGTCTACAGTCAGCCATCCTGCCTATGTAGGATGTCTGCTAAATGATGCTAGATACATGCTTTTTTATACCAAGTGTACTCCAAGTCATAGAATCATAGAAGATTAGGGCTAGGAGAGACCTCAGGAGGTCATCTAGTCCAACCCCTGCTCAAAGCAGGACCAACACCAACTAAATCATCCCAGCCAGGGCTTTATCAAGCCGGGCCTTAAAAACCTCTAAGGATGGAGATTCCACCACCTACCTAGGTAACCCAGTCCAGTGCTTCACCACCCTCCTAGTGAAATAGTTGTTCCTAATATCCAGCTTAGACCTCCCACAGTGCAACTTGAGACCACTGCTTCTTGTTCCGTCATCTGCCACCACTGAGAACAGCCTAGCTCCATACTTTTTGGAACCCCCCTTCACGTAGTTGAAGGCTGCTATCAAAACCCCCCTCACTCTTCTCTTTTCTTCTCACTAAATAAGCCCAGTTCCGTCAGCATCTCCTTGTAAGTAATGTGCCCCAGCCCCCTAATCATTTTTATTGCCATCCGCTGGATTCTCTCCAATTTGTCCACATCCTTTCTGTAGTGGGGGACCCGAAACTGGACGCAATACTCCAGGTGTGGCCTCACCAGTGCCGAATAGAGGGGAATAATCACTTCCCTCGATCTGCTGGCAATGCTCCTACTAATGCAGCCCAACATGCCATTAGCCTTCTTGGCAACAAGGGTACACAGTTGATTCATATCCAGCTTCTCATCAACTGTAATCCTCAGCTCCTGTAGCAGTGCATGGGACTCTGCACTTGTCCTTGTTGAACTCATCAGATTACTTTTGACCTAATCCTATAATTCAGTGGTGGGCAACCTGCGGCCCACAGGTTGCATGCGGTCCATCAGGATAATCCACTGGCGGGTAGCGAGACATTTTGTTTACATTGACAGTCTGCAGACATGGCCGCCCGCAGCTCCCATTGGCCGCGGTTTACCGTTCCCGGCCAGTGGGAGTCATGGGAAGCAGTGGCCAGCATGTTCCTGTGGCCCGTGCCACTTCCTGCAGCTCCCATTGGCTGAGAACAGCGAACCACAGCCACTGGGAGCTGCGGGCGGCCATGTCTGCAGACCGTCAATGTAAACAGTGTCTCATGGCCTGCCATGTATGGCCCACGGGCCGTAGGTTGCCCACCACTGCTCTAATATGTCTAGGTCACTCTGGACCCTATCTTATCCCTCCACTGTATCTACCTCTCCCCCCAGCTTAGTGTCATCTGCGAACTTGCTGAGGCTGCAATCCATCCCATCATCCAGATCATTAATGAAGATGTTGAACAAAACCAGGACCGACCCCTGGAGCACTCCGCTTGATACCAGCTGCCAACTAGACATCGAGTCAGTATCTAGACATCAAAGTCCTCTCTGAGACACTTCATTCTTTATGCTACGAAAGCTTGATATGAGGAAGAAGATATATAAAGTCCAAAACAGTAATGAAGCAAAATTGCACTGGTCTAAAAATGAAGATTAAGGCTTAAATTGTAACTTTAAATCACAGCCTAATATGGGGGTAGTATGGAGATGCACCACTCTGGCAGAAGCATAATACCCCATAAAGCTCTGGGAAAGACGGCTGCAGTACAGGGTGCGCACACATGCACCCCCTGCACATAAAACATGCAGAGCTAGCTCCACCAGTCAATGGGCAGGTGGATTGTAAGTGTATGTACACACCAACATACATAATCCCCCACCCACACATATACCTCTCTCCCATCTAGATTTAGATTTAGATACTAGACCTTAAACACAAAAATATCGTACACCTCTACCCCGATATAACGCGACCCGATATAACGTGATGAAGCAGTGCTCCAGGGGGGCGGGGCTGCGCACTCCAGCGCAAAGCAAGTTCGATATAACACGGTTTCATCTATAACGCGGTAAGATTTTTTGGCTCCCGAGGACAGCGTTATATCGGGTATAGAGGTATAGAGAATTATATACATTTATATAACATTTTTCATAAAGCAAGATAATCTATAAAGCAAATTTCAGATTTACTAAAACAAAGCACTTAAGAAGCCAGTGTTAGGAAAGTTAAATGTTAAATTTGATATTGTTTCTCATTACTTTGCTTCTAATCTAAAAATCTTGATTAATTTCTTTTAACTTCAGTTAACACACAGTATTTCCTAAGTAAATACACTTACGTGGTCAAACCTTATATGTACTTCCAATTTATATTCTCTCTGTTGGTAATGTGGATTTGAATTTCATGCATTTTTCTTATGTAATACTTTGTTCCCCTAGGTATTTGCTTACTTAAAAAAAAACAACCACTGTACACATTTTTAACCTAATAATTCTATTCTTTAGTGAATGAATGCTAAGGACGTGATTTTTAGAAAGCAGAGCCCCACTTTTTTATTCATTTCTGTATGTATTTGCATGCATTTACTACAATTACCCATGCAAAAAAAGTATTTACACATATTGACGACTATAGAGACAAGCGTCTAGCAATGAGGAAGTAGACACACTGGATTTGTATACATATTCATGGTAATTAAGGGCACCAAAGTAGGTGTGCAAAGCACATGCAAGAATGTATAGTAAACTCTAGCCTCCCATTTTAAAAAATGAGGCTCATCAAGGATGCAGGTGAGTTCTCAATTTCAACTGTTTGATCAAATTAAAACTTATTTCTCTTTCTTTTATTATGCATTATTTAGAAGCAGTTCAAAGAAACTTTTGGTTCTTCAATAGTGAATTGGTAAATGGAAGGCATAAAGTTTAGAATCAGATCAGTGTCACTAAAATCTTGCAATTTGGAAAAAAGCAGTGGATCAAATTCTGTTCTCAGATACAACTGTACAGACCTATTAATATCAGTGGCATTACACAATTGTAACAGAGCTCAGTGTTTTGGCCTAGTATTTCTTAAAATATCAACAAGCTATCTCAGATCATGAACAATTATTTCATGTATAGACTCAGCCCATGAACACTAAATGTAGTTTGCTACAAGTTTTACAACTATCTAAAATACAATCATATTTCTAATGTGTCTCAAATACATCTTTTGACAGCAGATAGGTGGGTCCTTGTGAATGGTTGTGTGATTATTTTTTAAATGGTTACAGCTTCACTACCTCTCATCTAACAGTCTTGACTGGCCTCCATTTACTCAGATCAGATACTATAACCACAGTTGGACAGCAGTGATGCTTTAATTTATTTACATCTAAATATTACAGTGATAGGCACATTCAAATTCCACAGAGGAGTCTTAGAAATATTCAGTAGCAGGAAGTTGTTTTTCTAACAGTTTCTTTCTGGGTACAAAGCCCCTTCAGAACAGGGCTATGAAAAACTTGGCAGTTTACCTGTACTTCTTGGTTACAAATTGAGCCTCCCTGAGTTTTGCTTTCAGTTCTGGATTTCAACTCATCCCAAATTACAGAAAGGGAAACATAACTAAACATGAATTCTGCCCAGGGTAAGATCTAATGATGAAAAACTGTACTGAAATAATAGCCACCAGTTTAAACAAGCAAACAGTTTCATGAATTGTTCTGTGGCAACCGCACACACGAGCTTTCGATACCTCTTTTTGCCTTCACTGATCACTGAAAAAATATGTCAGCTTTAGGTCAGTACATTGGAGCTCTGTCTAACTCTTTCATGGTGTTTTGTGGAACAGTGATCAACACTCGTTTTATTAAATTATAGGGATGCCACAAGAAGGTTGCTTATTAACTGACATTTTATGCTATAAAAGAAGACATGGCAATACACTTGTCTTTTTAATCAGAGCTAGTGAGAGATGCTGATACTGTTGGATCCATTAGCAACCTCTCATTTACAAAAATTGCTTTCTTGGAAGATTGAAAGCTGGATGAATTCCAGCTAGTTAAAACTATTTCTGAAGAAACTGCAGCTCCAGCATTTGGCTGGAAAAGCTGCCTAATACCTAGTGCCAGCAGATTTCTTTAGGACGTTCTTTGATACCTATTTCAACTTCTGTAAGAAATGTGGGAGTTATCTTGGACTCACAGCTTTCTTTTGATAAACATATTAAAAATGTGGTCAAAAACAGGGTTTATCATCATTTTGGGAAATATAGTTTAGGATTTAATCCTGTCTGACTCCTGCAGACTTGGAAATTATGTGGCAGGTTTGCTACATCTAGACAGGTCTACAATTCTGCTATTCTCTTTGCTGTTATGCCAGCATTTTTCCCCCCTACAGACACTGATCCAGAATGAATGAGACAATGATCCTCGGTCCCCAAACAAAGAAGAATAATCCATTCCTATTCTGATATCTTCTCAAACCGATTTTCCATTTCCCTTTTTGTCTCATGTATTTTGGGTCTACAGAATTTCAAGGAAGTTCTCAGCTGAAATAAATCTAATTCCCAGCATTTTCTAAGGGATTTAATTATTCCCATAATTCATGTTTGTAGTTTTTATTGATACGAGGGAGTTACACATACGAATCAAGGAAAAAGTGGGTTTGCTATGTTTCCTTTAAGCTGGACTTCTAGAAATTCCTAACCATGTTAAGTTTTTGTCCAAGAGACTTTGTACAGTTGAAGTGCTCCACTGTGAAAGTCTTTACTGGGTGACATTACACTTCTCTGTAGCAGTTTTAAACCTCGGTTTAAAACTTTAAAAAATATTTAAATGAGCCAATAATTATATTAGGAACAACTGCTATTAAAATATGGAAGTTTTTTTACAGCACATTCAAATTGTTGAGAAAATGTCAAGTGATTAATGTATTCTTATTAATATACTAAATAGAAAGTAGTATTTCTAGACATAATATTTTCCAAAGGATGTTCACACACTGTATATCTAAAACACGTAGTACCCAACAGCTACAATCTATTCCAGAAGGTTATTTCCAAATGCCTGTGCAACATTGCAATACACAGCATGAAGAGATATTATGTGTTCCTTAACTAGTTCATTCACTATAAAGGTTTTTGAAGTACATATTACTATAGTATCTGACTGCTCTTTACATAATTTCAATCAAGAGAACAAAGCATTTTCGCTTATATAGGGAACATATAATTAGTACATCTGCAGTGACAAAATCATAACTGAAATGAAAGAACTGGGGAGTGACCAGACAAGACTTGCTGCCAAGGGGATTCCACATCGAGATAGTTAACAACCTGGGTGTTAGGCCTTGTATCTTGCTCTAAAATGCCCAGGTTCCAGATTCAAGGACATCCAATGGGAGCAATCTTCAGACCCAATGCACTGCAACTGAATATGTCCTACAACCAGCTCCTGCAAGTACCATCCAGCCAACCGACAGCCAAAGAATTTCTTCAAAGAACAGCTACTAAAATGGGGTACATGGGAGAAGCAGTCTCTAAAATAACTGTATTCTAGACCATTGATGGTTTGTCATTCAAGGTGTTGATGGGTCCCTGATGAGCACTAGCAGCCAGTTCAGGGCAAAGAAAATATGTATAATATGCTCATTGCTCTGCCCTCCCTAAAAAGGCATGGATAATAGTGGCAAGGTCCACATTTTCCAGGGAAGAAAATATCTTGGGTTGCCAAAAGATAAGAGGAGGAATTTCTCACCACTGCTGTAATCTAGTAGCAGAGACTAATTCAGTTAAATCCAGAAACTATAATATAATTACAATCCTCAACTAAGAAAGCAATTATAGTTCCTCCCAATTCTTCAAAAGCCTTCCTATTGCAAAAAAGCATCATTTCACTTCTACCTTAATTAAGGTTATAGCTTGGTACAGTATCTCTCTAGCTATTGGGGGTGAGGGTCCTAAACCTATGAGCGCTTCATGTTTTAATCAAAGGAAGTTTCACATATGGAGTGCATACAGGATTGGTTGTTAAGAGAGAAAGGGAACCACTGAGTCAGGACCCAATGCGGAGGAGATGCTGAATGGATTGTTTCCTGTGTACTAACAACACTGTAGTCAATAACACCTTAGTTTCACCAAGCAGTTATGCATATATGGGACTTCAAAAGTGAGAACCCTCAGGGAAGATCAACCGTCTAGCAGATTGCTTAGGATATCTTAGAGAAAATGAATAAAGCCATCTTAAAGTGGCTATGTTTACTCCTACCAGATTTTCCACAGTTTAGTCATCAACAAGTCTGACAAATAATACTGTCTGATCTTATTCCATTGTCCCAAAGATGCATTAACTATTCAAACTAAGTGAACTGTCAGGTCTGAAGACCAAATGATTGGGATCCAAATACAGCTGGTTTGGAAAAGTTTAACTTTCATCTACATTTTTACAAGGGGGGAAAACAAAGTTTTCATTTTCGTCTAAATTTTTGTACATATTTTGTTTTCATTGAAAAAACAAAATATGTTCCAAAATTCTCAATTGTTTTGTTTTGTTTTTGATAAGACTTGTTCAAGGTTTTCTGTCAAAGTCTTTCTAGATGGAAAATTATTTTTTCCATCAAAAGGAAATTTTTGGCCAAAAAAGCCTATGAAAAATTGTGATATTTTGTCAAAAACTGAACTCCCAAAAAAGTAGTGGTGCTGAAACTAGGGGTGCTGGGGGTGCTGCTGCACCCTCTGGCTTGAAGTAGTAATAACAAACACCACATACACAGTTTACATCATCGGCACCCCCACTATACAAATTGTTCCAGCACCCAGTGGTGAAAATGGTGCATCATAGGAAGAATAGTGGACAGGTCATTGGGGGAAAAGGTCCAGCCTGCAGGTGACAGGACAGACCACTCAGAATTCAGACCCTCAATTTGTGAAACTGCAAAAAATAGTGTGATTGTTCACTCCATCTTGAATATAGCTACCATGGTCCCAGAAGGAAATCACCTCATATATGATCAATTTTGTCTGCAGAAAATGGATTTGTAGGTGCCATGTTGGAGGAAAAGACAGGCCTCTGAGGAACCATAGTTCATAGGAGACAGCTGAGGTCAGTGTCAGTCCTATACCACTGATGTACCAATCTGTTTCTCTCTCATACTCCATCTGTCTCGGGCCATTAGGTTCTATGAAAATGGCATTTACTGTCTATTTAAGTAAACTCCAGCTTAATCCATGATGAAGAATATGTAAATCTAAAACTGATGAAAACATCCAGTGTGAAATGTGCAAGTGACACACTAGATGCCCCCTGCAATATCTATATACACATATGTTATAAATAAAAAAAAATAGAGCTGGTATAAACATTTCCACAAAAAGACAATATTTTCATGAAAAGCTTCCCCATTTCTCAGTTAGTTTATATACTTACATGCACACACAAATGAGCTTTAAGAAGAAAAAATATAAAGCTTGAGATCCAGACCATTGTCTATTGTGTATCTGCACTATAAATGATTTTCTAAAATAAAATATAGAACCTATCAATGCACTCTCAGCTGGAAGGCATTTTCAATATCCTTGCTTTTATTCTCTTATTTTCTCATCCATTAACTCCAGTAAAGGGTCCTCAACACCATGATCAACTACAATATTCACTCGGAATTCTGCCCCCTTTCAAAGGCCTGTTGAGACCATTTTCTCCCTCCCATCTCTTTCCTCTCTCTCACTTCCCCACCACAGACCTTGCCAAAGGCAAGGAGACAATTACATCATTCAGAAAATGAAAGTGAAGAAGAAAAAAAACCAACAGCAGCAGCCAGTCAGTGAGGCTCCACAATAATTCTAAATGGGTAATTCTCTGAGGCCACTGAGGACTATTAGTATTAGCTATTCAGCACTGGGTATTAACACTAAGTAATTCTGTACACGAGTGAGAGACAGAATCCTCTTAAAGGGTATGACCAGGCTCCCCCACTAGTTAACACAGCACTCAGTGATCTCAGCTCAGTAATTTTAGCTCTTTTAGCGATTTCAGCTTGTAGTAGGGGAGCCCCAGTGCTGATGCACCATTGGCCCAAAGTGAATTCAGCTCAACAGCATCTATCTAGACTCCTAATGGAATCAAAATTAGCTCTGCTATTCAACAGTGGAGAGAGAAGACAGGGCAATTGGTGTTCCAGGCCCTCAAAAGGGGCCCATACTATCAGGTACACATACTTGCCCCCAACCTCTCTCAATTCACTGGGTTTTGGAACCCATGTCCCTTGTCTAGCAAGTGCTACTTAGGTGATGGTGAGACCCTCTGTCATAAAACAGTTTTATTGTCCTTGATTCACATAATCAGGGTAACAACACTTTATTTCTCCTGCCCCCATAACAGAGAAACTGGGGATCCCACAGCTGCCAAAGTGACCATTTGGGGCTGCCGTGGGCTCATGCTAGGCGGGGTGGGTGTGCCTATGCAAACAAGATCAGCCCCTGAAGTTCTTTTCCACACTCGCCATAATTCACCACCAGATGGCAGGGTAGAGCTCATCCTGACTCTGCTTACAACAGCTACAGCTATAGATTTCAGCCACCTTCGGCAGACAAGATCTTCATGCCTTGTGCGTTTAGTATATCAGATAGAAATGACAAAGTGATAAATCAAATAGTCAAATAAAAAGTAAACATTTGCTGTAGTATAGTACAGATACCGGCTTTAGGAAATACCAGAGTGAAATCAATTCTGAAGTATGTTAAAGGAGACAAGTGAACAAAAATGTGTTCTGGTTATATGCAGGAGCATTGTTTTAATTTAATCTCCTATTTACATACTGTGCTGCATTACAATCCCATGTAATATCTTTGGGGTCCATAATGTATTAAGTTTATATATAACTGTGGACAAGGGATTGTATGCAACTTTGGGGGGCGAGGGGAGAGGGTTGCTATAACTCCACCAGGAACTAAAAACAGTGAGAGGTGATTCAGGTGAATCACTCAGGTTGTAAACACTTCCAGAGAGGTACCATTCCCCTGGGGAAGCTTGCATATATTTGTTCAAACTATGTTTTCTGGAGACCAGCTGGCAAAAAAAAAAAAAAGACTTTTGATCTAAAAAGGCTGGGTTTAAACCAACTCTGGGCCTCTTTTCTTATCCCCCAAATGGACAGGACCTTCTGTCCAAGAAGTACCCAAGCTCTTATGGAAGAGTTATAAAAAATTTGACCTACTAAGGCCCCATAAGACTGATGGCTGACTGCTGCTAAGCTTTTAACATATGTACAAGAACATTTATTTTTGTATATGTTTTCTCTGTAATGCTTTTACCTTTAAGAAGAAATGTGCTTTCTTAGAAAGAGCTGTGTGGTACCTTCTAACTGCTGGCAATACATTGTTAATAACTCTTGGAGGGAAAGCAACACATGTGTTGACATTAGGCAGATTGGCTTGCTGGGGATATCACAGCATAAGGCTGGGCGCTTTACAGATTTAAAACCCTTGGTCAGAAGAGAGTGAGAGAAGGGTCCCTGCCGAGAGACAGGTGATGGCTGGAGACCTGAGACCTGACTGGGCACTCCTGGAGAGGCCCATGGAGCAGGGAATACAGGTGCAGTTATCCTGAAATTGACACATATCTACAAATCTGAGTTTGATTTTTTTGGATAAGACGTATTTGAAGAGAAGTAATTTACTAATTAGAGTGGGAAATTGTATTATTCTTACATTTTTAATTGTAAACAATAATGTATTTGGAGATAATTTAACAGTTGAGAGCTTTTCCAGTCCAACATGCACACACAAAAGAAGGTGATAGATAAAGTCTGAAGAGACATTTCTCTTACACCACCTAACAATATTTCCAAGAGCTAAATTAACCTTAGTCAAGGTTAAATAATTCTTTCTATTGCCATCTATGGATGCCCGAACTGCACAATCCATGCTCTAATCCCACTGAAAATAGCCAAAGGGCAAATGAAATCCTTCATGATCAGCAGCAGGGGTTGAAGGGATGCTAGAATTTAGACTTTAAAGTAACCTGTTATTGGAATTTTGTCTTCTTTCAGTATCAGTGTGATAAGACATTTTATTGTCATCTGCATTCAGAAGAGTTGGTAATAATCTGCTATTTCTGCAGTATGAATGGTATTGCTATGAGATGCTATTCCTTCTACCCGGTTACCAGATCATCCCCAATAATGCAAAATTCTGAGCAATCAGTCAAGCAAAACCAAAGTACCTTCTCAAAGATGGAGAATACATTGAGGATGAATGGATAGATAGGTGAAGGCTGAGCACAATGGCAAAATGGTTCAATTTTCTGTGTAGAATTTAAATATACTTTTATCTTCTGAGGGTCCTTTACCTCTTTTCATCCGTCATCATACCCAATATACATGTAATTTACCAGGTGTGGACTATACAAATCACCCACTTTATTTGCATTTAAAAGATTATGTAATACTTGCAGAAGAACCAGTAGCACATGTTTTTGCAAGTAGTTCTATGCAAAACATATCATTCTCCAGTCTTACAATCTTGGGAAATACAGCAGAGCCATGCTAAGTGCTTCCACCTTGAAAGACTTGAAAGACTCCACTCTAAAAGCCTTGAGCCCCCTTCACTCACTATTTAGATTCAAACTGCAACAATATATTTGAGTTTTAATTTCCCTATAACTGCTAAAAATGCTAACGCCTCCAAACCCTTGCATACCATGAAACACTAACGGTGTCCAATACTTAACCATTTCATAAATAACACGTACTCCTTTTTAAAGTCAGCCCATATCTGAAGTTTAAGAAAAGGAAGTAAAACTTTTAACAAGTGTCACTCCTCTCCAGCTATAAATATCATGAATATCAGTCCCAGGCACTGACAAAGCATTACATTCAGTGAAATTAGAACTTAGACTAAAAACCAATTTAGGATCCCTGGTGGTACAGAGATATTTGAAAACAGAACTGTATTTCATGAGAATAATTCACCCTTTTTATAACTTGCAATTGTCAAAACAATGTGGGTGATAATTTAGTGTATGAAACGTTAAACTTAATTTGCCACAGAAGATAAACTCCATTATCACTGGCATTAAAGGTTATACTTTACAATAACAAAATTTCTCATGAGGATAGGGTGGTAATGTGTACTCCTAAACAGCAGGACCTCAAGCCAGAAGGCAGTGAGTGGACTCTTAAACAGAAGGATTACACAGCATGCTATGAGTTCAAACACTGTTCCACGATCCCTGCTATGGCTGAGCAGCACACAGAAAGAGCACCAATGTGGCTTTCGTGCTCCCCTATTCCTGGGATGGCTGAGTTCTAGACCAGTCCGCAATGCTTAAATTGCAATAGCTGCCTGCCAGCCCTGGTTCCTATACCACAAGTTCAGTGTGGTGCCTCAAACACACCACCTAGTCCTAGCCACACCCACTATACCAGCAGCAGAGTGAAAAGTGACATAGAAGTCACTATGCTGCCTTTACACCAGAGGATCCCCTTATACCGGGGAGATCGTCCCAGGGATGGATATAGATCCAGAGTCACCCAGCAGTTCACTGTAAAGTGGCCACAGAACTCCACAGACAGGATATGGGCCTGCATACTATAACAAAGCTATTGCAATGTTTGGGTTGTCACTGTAAAGTATCTCCCACCGCACACACTTCTAAGAGAATCTGTATAATCAATGATAAAAGCTTTCTTTCCTTGCTGAAACAAGGGCATAGAAAGAACAATAAATACTGGTGTACAGATGGGAGGGGATTGAATTAATTGACTAACAGCAGAGTTGTTTCACTGAATCTTGAGTAGGAAACACTGGAGAAAAAGGAGGCATAAAATAACTGTGATAATTGACATGAAATGCATGCCTATCACCTTATTCTTATTTCACCTACTACCAGATGGATTGGCAATTGTTACTACATAAGAAACAATGGCTATTTCTACTGCATTAAGAAAAACCCTGAAGCATGACAGTGTTAACTAGTACATGGCCTGTGGTAATAAAAGTAATGCAGCAAAGCAGTTGGAATTAGGAAGGTCTTCCCAAGCACCAAAATTAAGCCTCTTCTGGGTCAGTTCAGAAGCAGCTAATCTTTGGGTCATTTCAGTGCTCAGAACCTCAGAACATAAGAATAGCCATACTGGGTCAGACCAAAGGTCCATCCAGCCAAGTATCCTGTCTACTGACAGTGACTAATGCCAGGTGTCCCAGAGGGAGTGAACCTAACAGGTAATGATCAAGTGATTTCTCTCCTGCCATCCATCTCCACCCACTGACAAACAGAGGCTAGGGGCACCATTTCTTACATAAAATTATTTACTATTTGAGACCATCTTCCCCATCTTACATACACTGTTCAAACAATGTATAGTAAAATTCCATTCCCCGTCTGCCTTTGAAAGCAAGACATAGCTGTTGCATGTACGAGATAAAGCTTTATCTTTTGTATTATTCGTTTTTTATTCAACGACAAGCCAACTGAGCTTCTCTGCAGGCTTCTGAAAGACAGGCATGTCTGACAAGCTTTTTATGAAACTCATAGGGCCTGATGCAGGCCTAGTTTACACAAATGTAAATTAGAAGTAACTCCATTCACATCAATGGAGTCACACTGGCATACAATCAATGGGTGGAGGATGGGGACGAAAGGGGAGGGAACAGAATTGGGCCGGGAGAATCCATGTAGTAGATCATGGATGTGAAATTAGATCAAGTTTCTCACAGCTTTAATTTATTTTAACTTTGTCCCACAGATTAAAAGAAATTCTATAAAACAAAGGCAGATTTTCAAAAGCACTAAGAAAAGTTAGGGGTCCACATCCTATTTGCATATTTGGGTCCCGCAAAAAGCTTTTAAATTCTATTGTATGTAACTGGGAATTAATTTATTTTAGGGCATAAATCTGGGCCCATTCCTAACCAGCATTCTGTATTTTAAATAAATAAATAAAAGCACCAGATGGTGCATGCACTTCAAAAGTTTCTAGTGGTTTGTGACATTTTCAGTTCTAATGGTATTCCTGGTTTTAAATAGCAGTTATGCATCTCAAAGGAATGCATAAGTAAGCAAGCAGTCCAGTAAAACAAGAGTTCCTCTCAGCTCTTTTAAACAGGATGCTTTTAATTAGGCTTGTTGTTACGTTATTGAATTAAAGTAAGTCTTCAAAAATACAAACCAGGAAAAGAAACAAACATTCACACTATATCCTCAAAATTGCCTGTCTTATTTCCATAGTATCATATCACAAGAACCTTATTGCTAATGAAACCAGGCATATAAGAATGATTTCCAGATGCAGCAAACATCCAGAACTTATTACAGATGTTTCAGTGACAATTCAGAATACTCAGCTTCAATCTGAAATAACATCTGCAAGCATGCCTCATTACCATTCACTCAAGAGCAAGCAGCCATGTCTGGATCAATTTAATAAGCCTGCTTCTCCCTATGCACACATATCCACCCAAATCTTGAAGAACTCTAAGAAATTAATGACTATGAAATATTTGCTTGCATGGATGAACATCATGTAAGGAATAACATTCTCTTTGACATACACACCAATAAATCAGGGACAGCATTCTGAATTTTGTCATAAAGAAAATATTGCTAGCACATTGCAGAATTTATACTGGATGCTATAAATCAACATTTTCCAGATACTTTTCAGCAAATTCAGTATAAGCCTGCTAGGACTTAACTTTTGTCTTTGGTTTCTTTAGCCAAACAGGTCATCGGCTGTAGGTCCATCCTTCCTCTACTTTAGCATTCATACTGAGTCTGAGGTAAGTCAGTATATTCCCTAACTTGTCAAGAAGTCAGTTTGCCTTGTTTGTGTGGATCTTTCACAGAACAGGAGAGAATGTTATTTTAGTTTTAAAGACGACATAGTACCTGCAACTGCTTTTAACTTTTTTTTTCTCAAAACAACTACATTTTATTTTGGCAATGTCCCTTTAAAGTCTATTCTAAGGACATATAGGTAATCCTAGCCTCATATCTGTTGTTAAACATTGCCATAGAAGGCTTGCAGAAAGGAAACCTACTGTCTCCTTCCAGCTATGGTCTATCTATATTCATACTCATATTGGGACTTGTATCCCAGACGATGGTAAATCTTACCCAATTCATCTCTCTGTTAGATCTTGCTCCAGGAGAAGCGGCCAGATAGGGGTTGCTGCAGAACAGTTCTGTGGCCAACACAGAAGGGTCTGCTCCTTCTGGGATTTGCTTACTTCTTTGTGGATAGAGAGCCAAATGGTATGGAGTTGTGACTGAGCTCTGCACCTGCTCAGAGAAATCAGTATTTGTCCCTACCTCTAAGCTATTGGGTCAAAAAATTATATCTAATTGCTGACCTGTTTCAAACACTGCTCCCAAATGTTTCAGCTATAAATTATTTGCATGCATTTTAAAACCATCAAGAAATAATCAGCACATTAAGTGGGAAAAAAATAGTCTAGAGATTGCATTATTTAGAAATATCCTTAAATAATACAGTCACAATCCCAATCTTTCAACAAAAAGCTCTAAAACAGATGTTTACTGAAATGATGCCCCCGCCTCCATTCAGTAACAAAATACATGTATCTTTTGCTTACTATTTCCTTTTTTGTTGTCGTTTTCATCATCTATTGTGAATCTTCCCTGTTATGTTTCACCTATAATAAAATCCATTATCCATTATCTGGAATTACTGAAGGCACTACATCAATTTAATAATAATTGGCGTATATTTATTTATTTATATTATATATGTGTACTACATTTGACAAAGTTATTAATAGCTAACTGAAAGCTGAATAGCTAACATCAATAGGTGTTTCAACACCGCTGTGGCAACTTGCCAGGAATGACAATGCTAAAAAAGAAGGTCTTTCTTTGTAAAAGTTATTCCTGAAAATAAAGGGGAAAAGAAGGAAAGGAAACCTTCCAAACAATTTTGCTTGGGTAGCCAGTACATATCACTTAAAACTTTGTTGGCAGTGTCCAGACTTCAATACAGGGAAGCCTGCAGTAGCAACGTTGCAAGCACACCAACTAAGAATCCTTTTTTTTTTTTTTTTTTTTTTTTTTAAAGAGTACACATCTGAAAAGCCCTGTGTCTGATCTAATGAGTATCAACGTTTTTTTTCTAGTTCAAACTGAAACAGTACACTGTGTGTTTATTCATATTGCTTCAGCCTGTTAATTGAACTTTAAGGCAAAGCAATAACATGACAAACTTTCAAAAAAAGTAAATTTGGTTCTATATCTTAAAAAACACTAGCTATACAAGCCTATTTGGTGGCACTTCAAATACGTTTCTGTGTAATGTTATTTAGTACCTTTACTAGCCTAAAACCTTCAGTCACACTTAATTATGCAAATATCAGCACTTCAGCTCAAATTAAATTTACCATGGTCTTTTATAAATTGTTCCACATTGTCTTAATGCAATTTAAATAATATTGAGCCAAATCATACCATCATATTTTAAGCAGATCTTCCCCATTTAAATCAATTAGAAAGTCTTTCTGAAAACTGAGGTTATGAAATGGTCTGGTAATTTCTACAGTGTTCTTTATGCTCAAGGATTGCTTTGGCCCACATTCTACCACTCAGTCATTTTAGGTCTAATCCAAAGATCAATGAAACCAATGGAAACTTTCATTGACTTCAATGGGCTCTGGATCAGGCATTTTGGGCTCAATCCTGACAGTTACTGAATGCTCTGACACCAATCCAGAACCCATCCCAAACCACCCGCTCAAAAAAAAACCCCAAATGCTTAAATATATGATTAGTTGATAACTGAAATAAATGGGATTACTCTTAAAGCAATATGCTACTTAGAATGCATAAGGATCTGGCCCTTTCAATATTGTATATAAAGGTATTGCTCACTTGTGTTGCTAACACCCTTAAGATCACTAAAATAAATTCATTTACTTTTGATCACTAAGGTTTGCTTTCTTGTGGGATTTTGCTCAACTTCAGGAATGAAACCAGACTTATCTGGATATCAAGTTTTCTTTTCTGTTTGTAGTCATTCATTTTCTAATACCTGGGCCACTAGCACAATGGGTTTAAAGTTGTGTGGCCAATACTGCAGAGAAATATTTAAACAAAATAGATTTAAAAAAAAAATGAATTAAAAAACATGAAGAAACAAAGTTTGTTCATACTGGATGGGTGGATTTATCCCTGGTACTTTCCCTGCTCCCAATGAATCAAAAAAGGAAAGCTTCTATTGACTCCAATGACAAGATCAACCCCCTATAGGTGTGTTGTGTGTGGGAAACTTCATGGCACTGGGGATATACAAGTACTAGTTTCTTATGGTAACTATCGCCCCAATACTGCAATGTGCTCCACATGGACAGAACCCCTATGACTAGTGGGATTCTATGAGGGTGCAGGCACCCAACTATACAGCACTCATTGCAGGACTGAGGTCTATAATCGCAGAGCAGTATAGTGTGTGCTTATTTATGCACTTTAATTATTTCTTTTGTCTCTTTCAGAAAACTATCTTTTAGGTTTAAACTTTGGTACCAAAAAATTAAATAGAAAAAACTCCAGAACCCAGTCAGGCCCTCTCAAATACTCCCAAAACTGACAAAGTGAAACAATTCAAAATATCTATGGTGGCCCAGGCGCCAAGTACATAATGCTCTGTATAGCTCCCAGTGATCAGATGTCTGGGTAAAGCAGGATTTGTTTACCTTAAAATTTCTGCCACAGTTATTCAACAAAAGCATCTATTGTTAAATAGAACCAAGCATTCAGGACGTAAAAAGAGATGAGGACAAGTACCAATTTTTATGTAAAATAGCTGAACATATGACTGAACTATACCAATTTAGATAAGAAGAGTCTAAAATCCAGGATCTAAAACAAGTGGTTCCGATTGATTTTTACTGAAATGCTTATTATACTGAATTTTTGTTCCCTAGACAAAGAAATATAATCCATTTGAAATGATAAATGGAGGTATAGGAGTCCCACAACTGTTCTTTTGAGCAGATCATTATATAGCAGAGGGCTACTTCTCCAACTCCATAAGGATCCAATTATAAAACTATATTAACTTATTGCCCCTCTAGAAGCTGATTAAAATGTGTCCAGATTATGATGATGTTCACAATCACACATTCAGTTCATGGAGAGAAGAGCCTAATTACTTCAGCTCAGTCATTTACCCCAAAACAAATGAAATGTGGATTTCTTAAAGCATGATGACTAACAGGATTTATAGAAACACACACATGCACACACCCCACCACTGAGAGATACAGATATGTCTCTGTTTGGCATAAGAAAATATATTGGATCTGTGAACTTTGGATTCTTGCTCTTCACCCTCTTCCCTTTCACAGGTGAGGTCACAACTTCCAACATCCCTTCACTACAGAGGATTTAAACCCAGGTCCTGATACTACAAAGCGAACCATGGCAGCAAGACCCCTACACCCATATAGCATGTCTACACTGCATTTTAAACCTGTGTCCATGGAACCCGGACTTGTGGAATTGGTGTTTCCAAGCTCCCGCTTGAGCGTCCACAATGCATTGTAAACCTGGGCTTACAATTAGTGGAGTTGGGTCCTGCATCTACTTTCTGACTCTGTTCTGTGGCTTGAGTTGTGTCTACGATGCAAAATGACAGGGCTTGGACTTGAGTCACAGCAGAACTCTGCCTCTGACTCAGCCCCCTAGCAGGTTGTGAAAACCCAGGCAGTGATTGCTTGCTGACCTGAGTCAGAGTGATGTGTGTGTGTGTGGAGGGTAGGGTGCTTGGCCTCAAACCTGAGTCAGAGCCTGTGCTTAGTGTGTGGTGTGAACATACTCAGAGAGTCTGGCTGACCTCAACGATGCACTCACGTGCAGAGCTGGCTCCAGGCACCAGCGGAGGAAGCACATGCCTGGGGTGGCACATGCTAAGGGGCGGCATTCCATCCATTCTTGGGGTGGCACAGTCCAAGTGGTTGGTTTTTTTTGCTTCGGCAGTCCGAGCGGCTTTTTTGTTTGTTTGTTTGTTTGGGGCGGCAAAAACGGTAGAGCCCTGCTCACGTGGTTCTCTTTGCAGGACTGGGTTCCAAAACCGAAGGTATTTAACATGCCCACTCCAGTTTTATTAGAATGTAGATATTTTTAAATGTATTTATTTTTTAATTTTACATTTGTTACTCACAACAAGATGCTCCAGACTGTCTTATTACTATCAACTCCCCCATGTGTCCCATTACACAGCCAGGGCATGTCAATGGATATGACAGCCCAGACAACCTATTATGTGTCTTAATGTGATCAGATGCTTAAAAAGAACCGTATCAACATTAGACATGTGGAATAATCTCAGTTTCATAGAGTTTAATGCCAGGATGGACCATTAGATCTTCTAGTCTGACCTCCTGTATAACACAGGCCATTAAACTTCACCCAGATACTCCTATATTAAGTCCAATGACTTTAGTTAGGCTACAGCATTTCAGTCTTTAGGAGCAATAGGCAGACAACTGGAGAGACCAAGGTGCCACCAATGCCAGAGATCCCTGCAATGGCAGGGATTTGATTAAGTGAGATATGCCCAGATGATCTCAGCAAGTCAATTGCACCCTATACTGGAGAGGAAGGCAATTGTCCCCACCCACAGTCCCTGAAAAATCTGACCTGGAAGAAAATTCCCTCTTGACTCCAAATATTGAGATCAGTATGACCCTCAACACGTGAGCAAGACACACCAGCCAGCCATCTAGAAAGAGGATTCTCTGTATCACCTCAGACCACTGGCCCAGTCTGAACAATGTCCCATCTCCAATTGTGGATAATCTCAAATGCTTTAGAAGAAGGTGCAACCTCCCATCTCCCACCACTAGAATACATCTAGCCAATTGTGTATGAGAGGAAAAATTCCTTCCTGACACCTACAGGCAACTGCTGAAACCCTGAAGCTTGAAATTTGATTATTGACATTATCTGAAAGCAGAGCTGCAAGTTCTGAGCACTTTGAGGGCAATGCAGGCAATCTTGTTCGCTCTACAGCCCACAAAAGAAGGGGACGAACAGGGGATCAACTCATGGATTCCAAGGCTAGAGGGAACCACTATGACCATCCAGCTTGACACACACACCCCTCCGCACATACACAAGCTATTGAATTTCTCCTATAAACTGGATTAAAGCATCTCTTTTTATTTAGAAGACATCTAATTTTGTGCTTAAGACTCCAAGTGATGGTGAGGCTGTCACCTCCCTGGGAAGCAGTGTCAATATTTAATTATGCCCACAACTAAAAATTTTATTTATCTAGCTTCAAATTCCAGCCATTGCATCTTGTTATGCCTTCATCAGCACAGTTGAAAAGCCACAAACAGATACCTTTTCCATGTGCCTTTTCCAGATATCTATACACAGTGATCAAGTCACCTGTCAACTTTCTTGCTGATAAGCTATATAAGTTGAGCTCCTCAAGCCTCATGTTATAGGGCTTGCTTTTCAGTCTTGATCATCTTTGGGGCCCTCCTTTGAACTCTCTCATTCTTCGTGAAGTGTGAACACCAGACTGTACACAGTAGTCTAACAGTGGTCTTACCAATACTGTATACAGAGGCAAGATCACGTCCCTACTTCTACTTGATATTCCCCTTTTTTATATTTCTATTTCTAACTTTTTGCCAGAACAGTAAAATGAGAGATTAAGTTAAAGTGATTTTCTAAAATGAATCTTAAATCCTTCTCTGAGTCCCTACTTCCCAACACAGGGTTTCCCATTTTGCATTCTTGGTTCCCAACTTTTCCTTGCATTTGGCTGTATTAAAATGCATAAAATGTATAAAATGCTCTGCTTTGACACACTATTCTTTTTCTAATGGTAACTTGATTTCATTCTGTGCTAGACTCTACTGTACGAAACTGTATCTAGTAATTGAGGTGTGTAAATTATGTAAATAGATTTAAATACATGTTTTGAAATGCTCTGCTCCTTTTTAACTATAATAAAAGCAAGCTCTCAGAGAGCAAAATAGTATACATTAAGCAGGATTTTTTTAATAGACTATAGCACATGCAGTTGACCTCACAATGGGACAAATTCAGCTTTGATTAATTCAGGTGAAACTATTGATATCATTGGAATCACACCCACTTACACTAGGTGCAAGTGCACCATATATGTTAAAAGTAAGTGTAGCAAGGAGGCATGGCCTCCCTCGGAGAGTGACAGGGAGGGACCATAACACTCCCCCTAGTGGGCCGAGCCAGGAGACCCACGTCTACCCCACTGGAAGTGGAAAGGTGGGACAGGAAGGGGAAGTACAAAAGGTGGGCCCTGCAGCTCAGTTGGGGTTGAGTCACCACAGGAGATGGATGCATCCTTCCTGCTGCTGGAGCCCGCAGAGGAGCTTCCAGGGCACTGGCTGGATCTCCCTGGGCTGCCAGCTGACTGAGATGCTGAGGAGCTGTTGGGGCTGCCACCTGCGGACTGGCCAGAACTCCCCAAGACAACAGACACAGGTACACCTGAGGGGGAGAATAGGAAGCAGCCCAGGGAAACCAGGAAACAGTCTGGTTGGGAGCTGGCCTGATACAAGGTCAGCATGTTGCGGGCGGATCCCTGCTGACCAGTGGTGGGCCACTCTGCCACTGTTAGGGCCATGGGCTGCGACGCAGTGGAGTTGGGTGTGCCCGAATCTCTCCTGGGATGGCAGTACTTCCCCTCCTTAGGCCAGGAAGCCAGTGCTCCTCACGCAGCCCTACCAGAGCCTCATAGGCTCCCCTTAGTGCTCAACTCTACCTAGACTCTCTTGGTGCTCACCCTTACCTGAGCCTCTAGACTTTATGGTCCTCACCCCTACTGGGACTCAGACTGCTTAGCCGCTCTGCCCTGATTTCAGGCCAGAGCCTACTCATTGTTTTGCTGCCCCACCCTGACTGGGCCTAGGGCTCATAGACTGCCATACTGTTCTGCCCGGCCGGAGGACCGGAGCACTAGATGAAGCTAATTCCCCAATTTGAGCTCACCTTTACAGGTTTACAACAGCGAGGGGGCATGGCATCCCTCAGAGACTGACAAGGAGGCATGGCCATGCAGCCTACAGTAAGCAATATTTTTTTCCAAAGGACTTTCTTCGGTGATTATCTCCATCCAGACTTCATTTCATCAGGGTATTTCATTCATTCTCATACCCATTTCTTGGAAGCTTCTGTTTCTCCATCCTGACCATATGTTGTCTTCAATTCCCTGTTTGATCCCACTGACAACACCCTCTGCTTCATCATTCCCTCAATAGCTTCATCCCCTACCTGGTCCCTCCCCTGGATATTCATGATCTTCTGAAGGTATTTCTGTTCACAGCTCTCCAAACTTCCTTTGGCTGTCTTTGAGTTTGCTCACTTCTGCAATCTACATAGAATTTTTGGGATGATATACAGACATGAATCCCTTATCCTGATTCTGGTTCCAAGTAAGATTTCATTGCCCTAGTACAGGCTTCTCGGGCTAGCATAGTATATATACATCTTCTCTCAGAACCACTATCTCAGACAGATGAAGTTTCCAGCCTGATTTTTCCATAACATTAACATATTATTAGTAGATATTGCAGAACAGTGTTTTGAGGATGGTATTAAAAATAGTTTTTATATCTTACAGTATAACTATGCAAGACAACATTAGCACTACTGTAAATCTGTAGCCATAGTCCTCCCAATTTTCTCCTCTCTCCACACCCCAAAACAGCTTAGGTCTCCTAGGTCCCAGTCCACTACCTATTAGACCATGCTGCCTCATATCCTTCTTTCCTGTTTTACTCCCTACTATAAGTGACCTACATGCTACCTCATGGACAGACCTGCTCTGAGATGCCACGTTCTGAATGAAAATCTATCAGCATAAGGAAATGAGTCTTTCCCTATTCCTCCAACTATGAATAAAATGATTGTATGCATGTTCCTGTGAAATAAGTGCTTTAGACTTTATGGTATTCTGTCCCTTTGGAAAGCAACTCTTACTGGTATTGAAAATCAGCCTAATATAGAAGGACCTGTATTCCTGAACTAAGATAGCCTCACAAATTGAAAAACAATGCAATTAAAAAAAATCACAGATCATTGTTTTGCATACTATACTAGTAGAGCACATTCTAGTTAATCAGGTCACAGATAATCAGGAAATCCACTTAATGAGGACAGTTCCCAATGAAACAATGATTCCTAATAATATTTAGCAAAAAGGACTGACACATAATGGGGAAGGTAATGACAGTTTTTTGGCACATGCAATCTGTGGTATTGCAGGTCTGTGCTTTTAAGGGCTGTGCTTTGTTACAAGAGAGTCTGGGCAGGGCACTCTGAAGCTTCTATTATTTTTATACACAGCCAGCTGGAACCGCACTCAGAATAACACAGAGCCCCTGAAAGCACCTTAAGCACTACACCATATGGTACCAGGAGTAAAACAAACTAAGAAAATACCCCAAGTGGAATAATGGAGCAATTAAAAGCCCCACCAGATTTGAAACGCTCTGGAAATGTGGAAGACAAGTGGAGAAGGTTTAAATACTGCTGTTCTCTGTATCTGGAAGCAATGGCTGCCAGGAAAAAAGGAAAACAGTCAGACGGCAGCCTTATAAATTCTGACAATAGCTGGTTCTGAAGCACTTGAGGTGTTTAATAGTTTCCAATTAACTTAGGCAAAGGAGGCTAACTATGAAACTACATTAAAAATATTTGAAAACTTCACTAAACTTAAAAATGAAATGAGAGAAGTTTTTAAACAGTACCAAAAAAAAAAAAAAAAAAAAAAAAAGAAAAACTATAGAAGAATTTTTGACTGACTTAAGGCTGAAGAGACCATCTTGGGGTGTTAGAGTCCCTGATAAGAAATCAAATCATGATTGGAATCAGAGTCAAACAACTCAGACTACTGGAAGACCCTGCATTAACCCTTGACATGTCACCCAGCACAGAATGAAGTTTAAGAAGGGTCAACAGTGCTCTCACTCTGAGACTTGATAGAGAACCTAAAAACACTATAAGGAAAGAGACATGAAAGATGCACATCAGTCAGAACTGTAGTCCAGGAAAAAGAGCACATGGAGCTGTACACCATGGCAAACACAAGCCAAGACTATGCCTGGAAGATGGGAAAAAATTTCAAAACTGAAATGGATTACTTCACTTTGCAAGAGTTGGCAAGTGCCAAGAGAGTGCAAAACATTGATAAACAGGATGATGATGATCCACTGGCCCAGAGGAATTCTTCATAGGAACAATAGACAATGTTGCAGCACAAGATATATGGTCAATCACCCTGAAAACAAATGGGACATTTATTGATTTTGGACACTGTTGATACAGTGATAGTAGCACTGAAAGAAAAGCCAGAAGCAGAAGAAGGTAAACAGGTAAGGGCTTATAGAGGTGAGCTTCTAATGGAGTATGGGAAATAAACATATGGGTAAATAAATTGGGGAAAGATACAATTTGTAATAATACTAGGAAAACAACATTAATGACTTAAAAATGTGTCAAGCCCTTGGTCTCATCAAGAGTGTGAACTAATTGGAGGGGGTAGGATCCAAAAAAACTGAGGAAGAGTTTGAGGATGTCTTTCAAAAGGTAGGAAAGCTCTCCACACAATACAGAATAGAGCTGAAACAGCCTAACCATCCCACAATTCATGCCCAGAGGAAAACTCACCTCACCCTAAGGAAGAAGCGAAAAGAGTAGCTGGAGAGGGTTGTTGCTCTGGGAATCATTTAGTAAGTAGAAGAACTAACAACGTGGGTACACTTGCTGGTCATTTTAGGAAAAAAGGCTAAACCCTATATATAGACCCCAAATAAATGTTAAAGTGAACACTTTCCACTACCAGTCAGAAGAAGAAATTTAGGGGAAGAGGGGAGGAAGTATCTGGCTTATACCAAATGCTTTTCTAGGCTTGATTCATCAGCAGGTTTCTTGCAGGTGCCTTTAGAAAAAACAGAGCCCACGTTTGCGCATGTTCAACACCCCCTTTGGGAGACACGATTTCTGCAGATTGCTGCTTGGGTTGTGTTTGATACCCACAGTGTTTCAGAGGAAACTACAACAATTTTTGACTGAATAGAGATTACAAAGGTTTACACAGATTTACTCTGGGGGGGGGAAACAGAAGTCCATGACCAGAGGGTTCCCCGAGCAGTTCTGGAAAGAGCCATATCGGCTGGCTAAAGCTGAACAAAAATGTAAGCTCTACGTAACAGGAATACCTTACCTGGGCAGAAATTAACATTTCGGCATGCACAGGTAGACCACAGTATGGCTGAGGTCATCACTAATGTTCCTGCTCCAACAAACAAGTGATTCCTTGGAACAGTGAACTATGTAGGGAAATTTGTGCCAAACCTAGCCACCCAATCCAGCAAACAGAGCTCTACTGTATAAAGATATCCAATTATGGACATTGTATGCAAATCGTAAGATTTAGAGAAACTGAAGGAATTAAAGATGCCCCAGTCCGGAGGTACTATGACTAAATGCAAAATTAAGCTGTCCATGGATGCCTCTGTGGCACTGGCAGACTAGATGCCAGCTCATGCCAAGGCCCCAGACCTCACTGAGCACTGACAAATGCATAGCTGGAAACTAGTCTGGCTCACCTTATGTTAGTATTGTTAAGATAGATATTAGATTTGTAAGAATGTGTTTGGTGTTTAGACGTTATGAATAGCTTGTAGGATGCTGCATGTATTATGCTCGCTTATCTGTACCCCATGTTATAAAGCCATAGCAAATGTTTGCATTGTGAACCTTGGTAACTATGTAAACACATCAAAGAGGAAAGAAGTCTTCTCAAATGCAAATGCTAGCTTCTGACTGAAGATGTTAGGTCCTGTGGAACAATAAGGCCTTTGAAACCAAATGAGCTATTGAGAGACATCAAAAGAACAAAGGCTTTTTAAATTGCACCCCTAACCTCCTCCAGGAAGAGGAGACCAGCTCATGAACTCATCCCATCAGCTTAGGCTCTGGAGAGGAGGGGATAAAAATCTCTGACAAATAGAAACTTGGTTCTTTTTGCTGCCTGGACTCTAAACGAGCAAGAATCACTAAGCATAAGCAAAAGATCCCAGCTGTTTTGCCTGAGTTAGCCCTAAAGGACATATGGACTTTGCTTATTATAAAAGTTTCTATTATCTTTTGGCATCTAAGACTAACTCATTTGTGTGTGTGTTGGCCTGCTCTAACATTGTAAATAACTATCTTATTTCCTTTTTTTTAGTTAAAAAATCTTTAGTTAGCATATTACAAACAAAACTGAGTGTCTATGGGCTCAAACAGAGGAGTTGGCTGTGGCCTTAGTCCATGGGTGTAAATAGTTTCATGTCTTTATTTAGCTGAAACTGACCATAAATCACGTATTGCTATTGCCAAAAGGGGGCAGGAAACATCACCTGCTCAAAATACAGGGTTTTTTTTTTTTTCAGTTAGTGCATGATTTGCAAATTGAATACAAACCTGGGAAAGATTTGGGGGATGCAAACACACTCGTTAGAACACTTGACAAAAGTGCAGAGGAGCAAAGTCAGAGCTAGATTTTGTACAAGTCACTCTGGTGGAAAAAAAAGGTGGACTATGATTACCAGAGCTACTGCAAGGTACAAGACCCTGTAAGAAGCAAATAAAGGTATTAGCACAAGGCAGCAAGAGCATCCCCTAACATCAGTTCAAGAGGGACCTGTCAGTACTAGAGGGAATTTTATTGAAAGGCATCAAGATGGTGAAACTTAGGATTTTACAGAAAAAAATATCTTAAAAAAGATACCTGAAGATCATACATGAAAGTCATTTAGGGATTGAAAAAAATCTAAGAATGGACACAGATCTCTTAGGGTATGTCTACACTACCCACCGGATCAGGGGGTAGCGATCGATCTATCGGGGATCGATTTATCGCATGTAGTGTAGATACGATAAATCGATCCCCGATCACTCTCCCATCAACTGCTGAACTCCAGCTCGGCGAGAGGCAGAAGCAAAGTTGATGGGGGAGCCGCGGCCGTCGATCCCGCGCCGCGAGGACGCGAAGTAAGTAATTCTAAGTCGATCTAAGATACGTCAACTTCAGCTACGCTATTCTCATAGTTGATGTTGCGTATCTTAGATCAATCCCCGCCCCCCCAGTGTAGACCAGGCCTTATACTAGCTTGAAATGAACATTGTCATTGAGAAAGCTGTTAAGGCTTGTCACATATGCTACAAATACAAGCCCACTTGACTGAAAGAGCCCATATGTTGGTGGCATAGGAAAAATTGCTGTCCTCTCCTCACCCCCCAAGCAAAGAAGGCATAGACTTGTTTCTGTTGGCTGAAATAAATATGTACTTGTCCTAGACTATTATTCTCACTTCCCTGAAATAGCTTTACTAGAAGATAGTAAAGCTAAATAAGTAATTGTGTATATCAAAACTATTTTTGCTAGACATGATATACTTGACATGGTAATGTTTGACAATGGGCCACAGTTTAGTAGGCATAGGTTTAAGCAGTTTAGACACATAACTGCTAGTCCCTATTAACCCAAACCAACATGATGGTGGAATAAAGTATCAGAATAATAAAGCACCTACTGTGGTGTCAGACTCTGGTCTGTATTTAGCACTGTTAAATTACAAAATGGCACCAATGAAGCATGGACCATCATCAGCTGACATTTTAATAGAAAACAGAAAACAAGAATGTCTGCAGTGTCAAACTAATGTCAGAGTCACTGGGGACACACAGATGTATAAAGTGGCAGGTAAGGCAAAATTTAAAAAAAAAAAGATCTGGGAATCCTGGAACCTGCCATCAGTTCATGAAAGTTATGCTCTGAACATCTCCAAAGGGAAACAATGGCTGCAAACAACAGTGGCGTCACAAGAGGCTGCCAAACAGCCATATGAGATTATCAGCTGATACAAGAGACACCATGGAGGAATGGTCAACACCTTCTCCAAGTCCAAAAAAGAATAAGGGTCTTTGAGTCTCAGATCCTCTCAGACAACATGACAGACAGGCAACAACTCACCAGGTTGAGACAAAGAGCCTGAAGACATGAACCACAAGAACAAATGGACTTGCTGCCTCCTAACAGCAGTAGTGCTGATGTTCCAGAGAGTCCCCAAGGTCCAAGTGACAGTGCAGGGCACTTCAAAAAGTAATGGATTATTATTAATTGTATGTTTTTATTAATGTTAGGTTTTTAAATTTTGTTACTAAGGCATGGTCTAAACTTAAAACTTTGGTCCACCTAGCTACAGTGTTTGGGATGCATGAAGAATCTACATCTGAATGCAGCAGCTATGCTGACCTAAATCCCCAGTGTACATGCAGCTAGGTCTAAAAAAGCATTTTTCCATTGGCCTATGTACCGTCACTCGTGGTGGTGGAGTTACTACAGTGACAGAAAAACCCCTTCTGTTGCTGTAGTCTGTGTCTGTACTATGGGGTTACAGCAGCATGGCTGTGGCATTGTAGGTATGCTGCTGTAACCTCTGTAGTGTAGACAAGCCCTTAGTTTGCTTGGAAGTGATGATGTGGTATTGGGGGTCTGTGCCTTTAAGGGCTGAACTTCGCAGAAAGAATCAGGGGGAGGGGCACAGAGGCACTGTGAAGCTCTTGTTATTATGCACAGCCAGTTGGAACCAGGCACTGAATAAACCAGATCTCTTGGAAGCACCTTCAGCACCACTGAGTGATCAGTGAACGCCACACAATCCTTTCAACTGAATGTCTCTCGGTTTCCCAATTATACACGTCATTGATTGCTATGCTAGTTAGAAGCTGGATTTGGCCCATAGAATGAATAAGAAGAAAGCCGGACAATAATATTTTCAAAGGCCACTTTTCTCTATTTTTATTCTGTCATTTCTGGTCAAAGATACAGTAGATGGTAACAGATTTTGAAGGAATGGTGGTGGGAGAAAAGAAGGATCTGTACTTGCTAGCACACTACTACTCTTGTCAATGTTCACTTTTTACTCCATGATTTTCATGAACCCCATGAGGTATAATCTGCACACTTGCATTATTGAGCTTAAACAAGTTGGGCATTGGGCAGGGGTCGCAAGCTGGAGGATTCTCTGTGACTTGAAGTCTTTAAATCACAATCTGGAGACCTCAACAGCTGAGTTAAGGGAAAGTGGGTGGGTCAGCTTTTGTGGCCTGCATCATGCGGGAGGTCAGACTAGATGACCATAATGGTCCCTTCTGACCTTTAATTCTATGAGTCTATGAGTCTATGAGAAAGCTGTGGATTAAGCAAATTGTGCTTACTAAACAAAATACAATGCACAGAATTTAACTGATAAATAACCAACATCAAGTGTACTGAATTCTGTTCTTTGTTTTTCTCCCAAACCAAGCGGTTTTGTTAGCAATGATGTGCCAATATGTTTTCTCTTTTAACCAGTCTACTTTCTTTTACCTCTTACAAGAGAATTTGAACCAGATTTGTTCCTTAATGTTACTGTATTGAAACTTGTGAACCCCAGTGCAGCTGGAAGTTAGTCCAGTGCACAAGTTGTCAGAGCTGTAGGCGTGAACTTTACACTCTGCTTACAGAAGAATATTAATCTTATTCCTGTGTGTGTACTTTGATTACATCCCACAAGGTACTGTAAATGTGTAATTAAAGACAGCAACAAAACTTCTAGAACCAGTAGCTTCCAGTTCAATATGGGTGTTTGGGCTAAGTTGATATAAGTGTACATTCTGCAAAGGAAGAAGAAATTGATGACCAAATCTACCCCAAGAAACAGTTCCGAATGTAACACAGTATGCTGTTCATAAAGGACCAAATTCTGGATGCAACACATAGCTTGTGTAACCAGGTAATGGTAGGGGTGCTGCACTCACCCTAGACAGGCAATTCAGCAGCCCTACTCCAGGGTTGCAGTAGCAGTGATGTGCAACATGACACCATCCCCGGCCTCTTCTCCCATTTTGAGACTAGCAGCCAATGGATTCACATAAATCAAGGATCTGTTAGTTTTTGTTATGCCTTCTAACCACTGGCGGATTAATAATTTTGCCGCCCCTAGGCCGGGAAATAACACTGGTCTACAATTTTTGAGAAGTCGTCTGCTTCAGAGATAAAATGTGCTATTTATTATGTATTTTGATGTGCTGAATTCAAATATGACAATTAAAACAACTGATTGGCTACTGTTTCTAAGATATTTAAGTTTTTACATTTTATGCCTATGTATATTGTGTAGATAGTAGAGTTTTAATCATAAATTGTAAACCTAGGTCTTTTCATGTGTTTATGGTTGCTTTACATGATAATATTTCACCTGTCCTGTTTATGTAACACTTTAAAAATCAGCAAAAGGGTTATATAAATAAAATTTATTATGAAACAAAAGGCAAAAAACTATTCTGTACATAGTTTAGTACTATTCAGTGTCTACTCGGCGCTTCTTGGCTCGTCTCTTGTATTCATTAAATGGAGCATCTCTTGTCACTGTCCAGCAATAGTCTGCAAGCATTGATGGGCTCCATTTGCCCTGATAGCGTTTCTCCATTGTTGCAATGTCCTGGTGAAATTGCTCACCGTGCTTGTCGCTCACTGCTCCGCAGTTCGGTGGAAAAAAATCTAGATGAGAGTGCAAAAAATGTATCTTTAGTGACATGTTGCAACCAAGGCTTTTGTATGCCTTGAGGAGGTTTTCCACCAACAACCTGTAGTTGTCTGCCTTGTTGTTTCCGAGAAAATTGATTGTCACTAACTGGAAGGCTTTCCATGCCGTCTTTTCCTTGCCACGCAGTGCATGGTCAAATGCATCATCTCGAAGAAGTTCACGAATCTGAGGACCAACAAAGACACCTTCCTTTATCTTAGCTTCACTTAACCTTGGAAATTTTCCACGGAGGTACTTGAAAGCTGCTTTTGTTTTGTCAATGGCCTTGACAAAGTTCTTCATCAGACCCAGCTTGATTTGTAAGGGTGGTAACAAAATCTTCCTTGATTCAACAAGTGGTGGATGCTGAACACTTTTCTTCCCAGGCTCCAATGACTGTCGGAGTGGCCAATCTTTCTTGATGTAGTGGGAATCTCTTGCACGACTATCCCATTCACAGAGAAAACAGCAGTACTTTGTGTATCCAGTCTGCAGACCAAGCAAGAGAGCAACAACTTTCAAATCGCCACAAAGCTGCCACTGATGTTGGTCATAGTTTATGCACCTCAAAAGTTGTTTCATGTTGTCATAGGTTTCCTTCATATGGACTGCATGACCAACTGGAATTGATGGCAAAACATTGCCATTATGCAGTAAAACAGCTTTAAGACTCATCTTCGATGAATTAATGAACAGTCTCCACTCATCTGGATTGTGAACGATGTTGAGGGCTGCCATCACACCATCGATGTTGTTGCAGGCTACAAGATCACCTTCCATGAAGAAGAATGGGACAAGATCCTTTTGACGGTCACGGAACATGGAAACCCTAACTTCACCTGCCAGGAGATTCCACTGCTGTAGTCTGGAGCCCAACAGCTCTGCCTTACTCTTGGGTAGTTCCAAATCCCTGACAAGGTCATTCAGTTCACCTTGTGTTATGAGGTGTGGTTCAGAGGAGGAGGATGGGAGAAAATATGGGTCCTGTGACATTGATGGTTCAGGACCAGAAGTTTCATCCTCTTCCTCTTCCTCATCTGACTCAAGTGAGAATGATTCTGGTGCATCAGGAACCGGCAGTCCTTCTCCGTGGGGTACTGGGCGTACAGCTGATGGAATGTTTGGATAATGCACAGTCCACTTTTTCTTCTTTGACACACCTTTCCCAACTGGAGGCACCATGCAGAAGTAACAATTGCTGGTATGATCTGTTGGCTCTCTCCAAATCATTGGCACTGCAAAAGGCATAGATTTCCTTTTCCTGTTCAACCACTGGCGAAGATTTGTTGCACAAATGTTGCAGCATATGTGTGGGGCCCACCTCTTGTCCTGATCTCCAATTTTGCAGCCAAAATAAAGGTGATAGGCTTTCTTAACCATAGTGGTTATACTGCGCTTTTGTGATGCAAAAGTCACTTCACCACAAACATAGCAGAAGTTATCTGCACTGTTCACACCAGTATGAGGCATCTCTGCTCACTTTGGCTAAACAGAAATGTGTCCCTTTGCAAAATCAAACACTGACAAATAAGAGAGCACGACACTGTATGATTTCTAGAGCTGATATAGGGCAATTTGTTCAGCAGAGTGATGTAAGCTTCATTATGATTGCATCATCCATGACTTCTAGGAATAACATGATGCAATTCATATCATGTATGACGCAATACCAGCTTCAGATTGCATCATTCATTGTTTTGCCTAAAAAGCAAGTACTGTCCAAACCCAGTCATAGATTTATTCATAGATCCAGTCAAAGATGTATTTTAGTCATTTCTGGTTTAAATTGAGATCCCTTCCCTTTATAACTCACTTATCCTCCGCCATTCCCAAATCAAGGGTCATATATACTGACCCAATAGCATATCTTGAAAACTAGAGCCAATCAACAATTTTAAGCATCATTTTTGTTCTCAGTGACCCAGAATTAGTAAAGTTTGACTACATTTATTTCAGAAGCATTTTGGCTGTAGAGCAGTGTAATTGCCGCCCTGGCCCCGCTCCGACTCCACCCTTTTCCCGTCCCCATTCCAACCCCCTCCCCAAAGTACCCGCCCCAACTCCGCCCCCTCCCTTCCCCTATTGGATCCCTTCCCCAAATCCCCACCCCGGCCCCGCCTCTTCCCCAAGCGCGCGGCGTTCCTCCGCCTCCCCCCTCCCTCCCTGCCCCGCGCAAGTGCTAGGAGGGGAGAGAAACAGGACGCGGCGGCGTGCTTGCAGAGGAGGCGGAGGTGAGCTGGAGCAGGGGGGCGGGGTGCAGAGGGGAGCTTCCGCCCCTGCAAATTTGCCGCCCTAGGCCTAGGCCTTGTCGGCCTAGGCAATAATACGGCGCTGCCTCCCACCACATCTCAAAAAGCCCCATGCAGGCTCCTTGGGACTTGCTTCCACCAAGCATCTGTGCTGACAATCTACGTTGATGGGCGGCAGTATAGAATCCTAAAATGGAAATCCTTCACCATCATCCCATACAGCAGAATTTCGGTTACAGCTTTGTCAAAGGACCTCTTCATGGAAGGATGGGAGAGGCAGGATTTGACCCCAAATGTATTTGATATCTTTTAAGGAGAGGTTTTTCCATATGACCTTATAAATACTAGTGGCTGAGCTTTGTGACTTCGTTCCCATCCACAACCATTTCAGATTTGGGACAACTTATACCTTCAAGTCACCAGCACTGCTATGGGTACTCGTATGGCCCCACAGTATGCCAACATTTTTATGGCTGACTTAGAACAACACTTCCCCAGCTCTCGTCCCCTAGCGCCCATCCTCTACTTGTGCTACATTGATGACATCTTCGTCATATGGACCCACGGGAAGAAGGCCCTTGAAGAATTCCATCTGGATTTCAACAATTTCCACCCTACCATCAATATCAGCCTGGACCAATTCACACAAGAGATCCACTTCCTAGACACTACAGTGCAAATAAGTGATGGTCACATAAACACCACCCTATACTGGAAATGTACTGACTGCTATACTTACCTACATGCCTCCAGCTTTCATCCAGACCACATCACATGATCCACTGTCTACAGCCAAACCCCCAGATACAACTGGATTTGCTCCAATCCCTCAGACAGAGACAAACACCTACAAGATCTTTATCAAGCATTCTTAAAACTACAATACCCACCTGGGGAAGTGGGGAAATAGATTGACAGAGAGAGATGGGTACCCAGAAGTCACCTACTACAGGACAGGCCCAACAAGGAAAATAACAGAACATCACTGGCCATCAAGTACAGCCCCCAGCTAAAACCTCTCCAGCACATCATCAACGATTTATAACCTATACTGGAAAATGATCCCTCACTCTCACAGACCTTGGGAAGCAGGCCAATCCTTGCTTACAGACAGCCCCCCAACCTGAAGCAAATACTCACCAGCAACTACACACCACACCACAGAAACACTAACCCAGGAACCAATCCCTGTAACAAACCTTGTTGCCTACTCTGTCCCCATATCTACTCTAGTGACACCATCAGAGGACCCAACCACATGAGCCACACCATCAGGGACTCATTCACCTGCACATCTACTAATGTGATATATGCCATCATGCGCCAGCAATGCCCCTCTACCATGTACATTGGCGAAACCTGACAGTCTCTATGTAAAAGAATAAATGGACACAAATCAGACATCAGGAACGGTAACATACAAAAGCCAGTAGGAGAACACTTCAATCTCCCTGGACATACCATAATAGATTTAAAAGTAGCCATACTTCAACAAAAAAACTTCAAAAACAGACTTCAAAGAGAAACTACAGAACTAAAATTAATTTGCAAATTTAACACCATTATTCTGGGTTTTAATAGGGACTGGCTGGCTCACTACAAAAGCAACTTTCCCTCTCTTGGTATCCTCCTCCTCAACAATTATTGGGAGTGGACTACATCCACCCTGATTGAATTGGCCCTGTCAACACTGGTTCTTCACTTGTAAAGTAACTCCCTTCTCTTCATGTATAATAATGCCTGCATCTGTAATTTTCACTCCATGCATCTGATGAAGTGGGTTTTTTACCCACGAAAGCTTATGCCCAAATAAATCTGTTAGTCTTTAAGGTGCCACCAGATTCCTTGTTGTTCTTATAAATACAGTGCTGTAAAATTATATGAGTTATAAATGATATACTGGGTTAATATGACACTTGTATGTACAGAGTCATGCAGCTAATATCGTGAATGCCATTATGGGAAGGCAGCATGTGTGAAAGAATAACACTGCATTGTTAAACAAAAGCTGGAACACATGGGATGATGCGAGCTATATTAATGCTTCATTTACATAAAGAACAAGTCAGTGACATATGATACATTTATAATTCTCTTAACTTCCTTTTTAAAAAAAATCATTCAGTGAATAGTTTTAATGAACCATCAAGCATCTATATATATTAAAAAAACACCCCTAGTAGCCTAACTGTAAGGTCCAATGAATGCTATCAGTGGAGGGACCTTAATTCACTTAGGACAGACTACATAAAACAAATGAGCTATGGAGAAATGCTCTTTCTGGTTGTGAGTATCTAAGCACTTACAGTATCTCTCATTGGAAAAGCTTATCTTATTCTGGTGGCAGAGATGAGTGAAGAGACATTTCTGGACATTTGTAAGTAGTGCAATCAAACCATTCAAATTATTTGGTATCTAATATAAAGCTGAAACAGCAAGATTTTCAGTATGGAACGAAGACTAGTTCTGTCCAACTCCTGGGTATTGAGTTCGGCAATGTTACTTGGATACCAAAGGGCCCAAATTCTGTAGTCTTCACTTAGCCAAACACCCAGCATTATAGGGTCTGATCCTTAGCTCCACTGATATGACTGGAAATAGGCCAGTTTGTAACAGCTGAGGACCTGGCCCACCATATGTAAACTTGGAAGAGTATAGAATGTAGCCTGAAAGCTTGAAGCCTCCCACATTGCATTTCTGCTGGACTCAGGTCACCAATACACCAACTATATCAACTGAAACTCATTGAGCCGCCACTTGTGAGCTGAGAACAAACACCTAAGGGCAGATCCTCATCTGGTGTAAATGGTCATTGCATTCATTTAAGTCAGTGGAGCAATAACCATTTACATCAGCTGAGGATCTGCCCCAGAAACTTTACCAAAGCCAACTTATAACACCCTGCTTGCTTCTTAAATCTTGCATAATCACAAGATCAGTTCTGAATAAGAGTAACTGCCTTTTAAAGTAAAACATGGTTTTCAATGTCTTAAAAAACAATTTTTGAGATGGCTCCAAGACTGATAGAAAGCCCCAAACTCCATTGGCCTTTTTTATTGGCATATCACTTCTGAAAGTCAGATATAATTCACAGTCCACCATCACTCCTACTGTAGGTCTTTTTCAGAATGTTCTCTTTTCAGGTGTCTTCTTCCTTCAACACCATTTTAGATTATTTTAATCCCAATGTACCAGCCTGATTTTTTCCTGTCATATTGAAAGCTTGCTTAGATCCTCCTCTACTGTTTCTCTTTCCTGACAGATATTTGCCCTGAACCTCATCATCCAAGATTAAAAAAAAAGAAGCCTTACAGCACCACACTAGATACCTCGTCATGCCTTATTATTAATTAGGGGGCAGATTCTAAAGCAATAAAGCCATATTGGTGAGCAGTTGCTCAGATACTTTCAGTTGGAGTACTCATTAGGGGAACTGCTCATCATTAATAGTATGGGCTTCACATCATGGACCAATTTTTGTTTAGCATTGTCCAATAGACAAAGTTATGTCTTTGCCCTGAAGCTGTTACAAGCTAAAAGGCAGATGCATAAAGGAGAAGATGTTGATGCACTGGGAAATTGAGTTTAGTTTGTTTTTTTAATTATAAATTCTGTTTTCTGGGCCTCACAGAAGTGTTTAGAGAGAGAGCTGAAGAAAAATGCTCATTAGCAGCTATTGACTTCAATGGCTTTGGATCAAGCTCTTTGTGATGAGCAATGAGTGCGTTCCACATGTAGGGGGATACAGAGCCACGTGTCATGGAGGTGACAAATCAAGCTGGACTTCACAATGATCACTGAGTACCCCCTAAACACCTTCCCACAATGCAATGTTATTTATCATTAATGTAACTCATTGGTTCCAAAATTTTTACTAAGACAACTCACCAGCTGCATTTTGTCTTTTGCAACCAATGCAGATTGGGGGCATAAATTCATGGGGGCATAAAATTATGGGCCAGTCTCCTCCTCCGCTGCTGCCCCCTCCTCGCTCCATGGCACAGCAGCACCCTTCCCCCAGCACCATAACCCTAATCCATGCCTGGGGGAAGGGGGTTTGGAGAGTGAACTCATCCCACATCTACCCACCAGGGGCAGCTCCTGTCCTGAGGGGATTGGCCCACCTCCCCACTCCAGGCATTACAACCTGCCACAAAGGATCACAGCATCACTCAGAGTTGCCCCAACTCTCCCTCCATCAGACAGAGGGGCAGCCAAGTCAAGTTTGAATAAGCGGTGTTGCAACCTAGCCACCACTCATGATGAGGTGTAGCCAGGCCAAACCTGAATGGCGCTGCGATATTATGCACCAAGTTGCAGTGTCCAGGGAAAAGAGTTGGGCCCAGATCTGTGGGGCAGGAGCTATTGCAGCAGGGGGAGCTTGCTCTCCAACTCCTCTCCCACCTGGGCCCACAACTCATCTACAAACTTCCCACGACCAACTGTTTGAGAAACACTGATCTAACTACCTTAGGATTTTGTACTTGTGCCCATTGCTGAAGCATCTGAGCATCATGCACATAAAATAGATAGGTAATATTCAAGTCCCTAAGGTACTACATGGAGTCTCTGATTCATGTCCATCTTTACATTAATGACATTATATAACTAGTTTCAGTAGAATTCTGCATACATGAGCAATTTTTTTTAGTCTCTTTGTTGGCGAGCCTGGTATTGATTTTTCTTTCTAATGGTAACGTGAAGAAATTCCAAAGTACTTCTGACCTCATTACAATTTCCATAAACATACCTGGGCTTTTGTAAGTAAAACCATTGTGTGTCTTCTAATAAAGAAAAGGAGAAACTTTCTGTTTAGAACCATTGCTCCCAGGCAACCTTGAAACAATTCAGAGCCATTTAATGTCTAATTTATTCAAAATAAAAGAATTTTTACGCAAAAAATAGATCAATTATGCCAGGAAAGTAAGTACAGAAGCTACAGCTGCCTAAACAATAGTTATAAAACCCTTTTTTTATCATTGGAGTAAACAAAGCACATGAGCTCTATTGTAGGAATTGTCAGTATCAGCAGTATTTTTTACATCTTGCTTATATTGTTTTCTTGTATTGGCATGCCAACAACAGCTTTTGTAAGCCAGATAAACAAGAGTACAGCTGACAGTAACTCACAAAAGGAAACCTCTCGATCAAATGCACTCAGAGTCTCTACTTAGTAGTGGCATTAAAACAATTAAAACATGGAACACAGTTCTCACATAAATACAAATAAGATGAAGTAGGACAAAGATAACATTTTATATGTGAATGTACAGGTTCCATTAGCATCATAATATTGAAGGATTCCTGATCTCCAGAAGCTGCTGGATGTACTTAAAAGTCAGTCTATGACAACAATATAAATACAAGACCCTGATTGCTTAACTCAGTTGCCACCTGCTATTCATAGTACTAGCAGAAAACACTGCTAAATATGCTCATGCTGTCCCAGTGTCCTAAAATATAGATGAACTCTTCCATATAATTGATGTAAGGAACAGACATTATCCAACCAAGTATTCTTCAAAAGGCAAATATTTCTATTTTTTACAATTTAAAAATTGTAAGAGAGCAAAGTTACATTCCAGAAGGGGGTGTTGAATAACTCCTCTCTGAAGAGTTCATTGGGAATTGCAGTTCTACATATAGTGCAGTCACAAGAAAAAGAGGTTACTTACCTGTAGAGGAACTCATATTCTTCAAGATGTGTAGTGTGTATACATATTCCAGAGTTGGTGAATGCATATCCAGGGTGCACATGGAGAATTTTCTCATCAGCAATATCTATCAGGGAGGTGCACACACCCTTCCTCTCCTTGTGAGCTTCTCCAAGGGTATAAAAGGCAGAGCCACCCTGCAACACTGCAGTTCCTTTGCCACCACAAGAGCATGGGACATCAGGACTCCAAAGTAGCAGGGATATCAGTTATTGCACAGGTAAGTAGCCTCTTTATTCTTTGAATGCTAGTCATACACGTATTCCACAGTTGGTGACACCCCAATAGTAGCCAGCATTGGAGGCGGGTGAGTGCAGTCTCTATAAATATGAATTGTAACATGGATCTTCCAATTCTTGCATCATCCCTGGCTGATTGCACCAGCGCATAAAGCTTTGTGAGCACATGTATGGATGAAGTTGCTGTTCTTCAATTATCCTGGATTGGCAAATTAGTTAGACACACCACCAAGGTGGACTGCACCCTCGGGGAATCACAGAATCATAAAAGAGACCTCAGGAGGTCATCTAGTCCAATCCCCTGCTCAAAGCACGACCAACACTAACGAAATCATCTGACTCTGCTGGGCAGATGTCTGCCCACTACCTGGTAACATGACTTGAGGCACTGGACAATCCAGTTTGATATTCTCTGCATAGACACAGCTTGTCCATTGACTCTCTTGGTGTAAACCAGAAACAGCCTGGGTGATTTCCAGAAGGATCTTGTCTAGGTAGAACAATATGACTCTGCATATGTCCAGCATGTGCAAACTTTGCTCGCCCAGCATGAGGCTTGGGGAAGAACACAGGTAGATGGAGGACATCGGTGATGTGAAATTCTGATAGCACCTTAGGAAGAAAACTGAGATGTAGCCTCATGGCTACTTTTTTCCCTATGGATGAGTGCTAGGTGCCTCTGCCATCAGAGCCTGCAGCTCTCCACTCTTCTGGCAGACATGATTATGAAGTGGAAGGCTACTTTCACAGAGACAAGGCAAAAGGCATTCATCAGTTTCAAGAGGACTAGGTTAAGGTCCCACACTAGGTCCAGATCCTTTACCGATGGCTACAGTCTTGATATGCCTTTCAGAAACCTCTTTGCCATGGGATAGAAGAAAATTAAGAATTGCTTCATAAATACACGGGGCACTGTAGAGAGCCCAAAGGTCAACACCTAATATTGGTAGTAATAGTTATCACACACAAACTCCAAGAAGTGCTTCCACGATGGGTATACCACAGTTATGCATCTTGAGGTCAAGGGCACCATACCAGTCTTTCTGATCTAAGGAGGGGAAGATGGACAGAAAGGAGACCTTCTTAAATCTGAGGCATTGAAGGCTCTCATGTTGAATATTGGATGAAGCTCACCTGTCTTCTTGGCAGTAATGAAGTCCCTCGAATAGAACATCCTTCGCCTCATGCCCAAAGCAGGAAGGACTGCACTTCTTTTTCAACCAGGCTCTTGAGGAGGGGTGCCTAAAGAGGGATGTGGAAGGCTTCAGGTGTGCGGGGGAGGGGGGAGGGGAAGGAGAGGAACTAAATGGCATTGTATCTCTGGACCACCTCCAATAACCAGTGGTCTGAGACTATGCTGGACAAGGCATGTTGGAAGTGAGTCAGACAGTTACCAAGAGGAAGAGAGGGCAAAGACCGTGGAATGAATGGTATGCCATCCTTGAACAGTGAGCCAAATTTACTGCCTGGTCAGTGCTGAAGCAGAGTGAAGCAACTGATAGACCCCTGGTGGACTTCCTTCTCAAAGGCCTGTGCTTGTGGCCTGGGTGCTCACATGGCACATGCCAGAAGACTGACAGTTGCTGAACTGGTTGTGGTCTGAAGTACCTTCTTCTGGAGGATAGATCCCCAGGGTTCTGGGGGTGGCACTAGATCTTTTAAAGGATCTCATTATCTCAAAGGTCTTCTTGTGGAAGAGTGAGCAGCCTTAAAACAGCAGGTCCTCAAACGTTGTTTATAACTATTTAGGAGGAATGGCACATCGTGACCACTGTTGTCAATGCCCTTGTGGCCGTGTTTGCCACGGCCACCTGCAGTGTGGTTCTGGCCACTACATGGACCTTCCAATAGGACAGTCTGGAAATCATCCCTGCAATTTTTTAAATTTTTACTGAAAAGTACTCCATATTTGCCACAACTGCCTTGTAGTTCAATATCTTCATTTGGAGGCTTAAAGCGGAGTAAGCTTTCTTGTCAGCAAGTTGAGGTGCTTCATCTCCTCTCTAGGGGTACTGATGGGTTCACTCATTGGCCACTCACCCTGATCCTGGGAGCGGATAGAACTGGTATCCACAATTCAAGAATGAGGTTGATAAATCAGAGAGATTCAGAGAAGAGCCACAAGAATGACTAAAGGGCTGGAAAACATACCTTATAGGGATAGACTCAGAGTTCAATTTATCTTATCAAAGAGAAGATTTAAGGGTGACTTGATCACAGTGTAAAAGTATTCACGCACAGAACAAATATTTAATAATGGGATCTTCAGTTTAGCAGAGAAATGGCTAACACGATCCAATGGGTGGAAGTTGAAGTTAGACAAATTCAGACTAGATATAAGGTGTAATATTTTTAAAACTGAGCGTAATTAACCAGTGGAACAATTTAACAAGGGTCATGGTGGATTCTCCGTCACTGGCAATTTTTATATCGAGTGGATGTTTTTTGTAAACGATCTGTTCTAGGAATTATTGTGGGGAAGTTCTATGGCTTGTATTACACAGGAGGTCAGATTAGATGATCACAGTGGTCCATTCTGGCCTAATATTCTGTGACTCTGTGACTGTGATATCTGGTAGTCAGGATCTGGTACCAACTGTCTGCTCATGTGGACACCTATGCCAATGATACTGGTGGTTCTGGCCCCTCATTGATCAGGATCACTGTGTGTTCCCATAACAAGTGTAGGATATCAAGGAGATTGTGCAGCATATCCTGCACCTCCTCAACAGGTATCGCCAAGGCCACTACTACCCAACTCATGAGAATTTGGAACATCTTGTAGTCCTCAGGAATGGTAAACTAAGTGATCTGGTGCCAGGGCACCTAGAGATGATGAGGTCATGGCCGGAACTGTCCGTCCCTCACCATGGACCTTTTGCACGAGAGCAGCCCACTCATGGCTGTGGTCTGTGGCATGGATCCAGTCACTGGTGCAGGGGTTATTGTCTGTGCCACAAGTATGGTGGAAAGGCCAGTCTTGAGGTAGTACTGAGCTCCTCAGGGGGTCACATGCTACACACACAATGATGATATCGCACTGGACCCCATGATGTTTGGTACCGGTAGTCCCCAGGATTGGGCTGAGTTGGTAAAATACTATGCCATCAACAATGGATTTGCTCTTCTTATTCCCCACCATGAGATCAATACTGCTGAGTCTAGAGATCTGACCAGGGATATTTAATAGCTTTCCTGCCAGTCAGAAGATGAGAGGGAACAATTCTCCAGGAATGGTGGTACTCACCTTGTTAGTGTAGGGGAACCTGGCTGAATGGTGGAATCAACAAAGTCACTGGGTCCAGGAACCTGGGCAGCATCAGGGATGAATTTGGCTCCAGTAGCCACATGGGCTCTGCCAACATGTCCTGAAGTGGTGGAGTGCCTGCAAATTGCTGCGGAGGAAACCATGCTGGAGCCAATGCAGGAACCAATAGAATGCCCAGCACCAGAATCAGGCTTCTATCCAGTACCATACTAGCTGACCTTTTCTCCAGTTGCCTCAGTGCTAATGCTAAAAGACTGTTGAGGCATCAGGCAGAGCAACTATTATGTCCAGGTCTGCTCAGCTATTACTGGCTCTGGTGTTCAAGGAAGTTTTCCTAAGTTTTGAGGCACCTTTAATGTCCGACAGCCTAGTGATCTTATGTAGCCTTGAAGTTGGACCTAGAAAGGTAATTTTCATCTCTTCTCCTTCGAGGACCTATGGTCCCTGTCTGATCTGTATATCTGCTTCCCAGAGGAGGAAGCTGCAGACTTGAGTGTCCCTTCAGCCAGTTTCAATGCTGAAGCCAGGGTTGATTTTGACAGCCTCCAGTCTCCCAAAGATGCAGATACCTGGAGCTAGGAGTCAGAGACCAGCCTCATCATTAGCTCCATAAGGAAAGCCCTCAGGTGCACCTGCCTCAAGCACCTAGTCCTCTTTGAAAAGGGCCTGCAGATTTTACAGTGCTCTGTGACATGTCCCTCAGTGAGGCAGAACAGAAACCTTGTGTCTGTCATTCAGAGGCATGACTGCCTAGTAGTTTGGGAGTTCTTAAAGACCTGGTCATCCCTGGCCACTAATACAGCCAGTGACCACATATTCTGTAGACTTAAATGAACTGCTAAACAAGCAGTTGCTAACACGGAGGTAAATCCTGACAAGAGTTGATCTGACATGCACAATAGGCAGTAGAGAAGGAACTGGGTGTGGTGGGGCAGCTCTGCCCTCTATATCCTCACACAGTGCATCAGGAAAGGAAGAGTGCATATGCTGTCCTGATAGATAGTGCTGACTAGAAAATTCTCTAGTGCATGCACACTGGACGTGCATTCGACAGCTATGGAATATGAATACAGACTAACACTCAAACAATGTAAAGATTCAAAATATCAGTGCTTCAAAAGGACATCCAGATCCGAAATTTGGCACCTTAGCAAGAAAATGCCTACATTGTGTTTCTAAATTCTGATTTAAGAATTCAAATTAGGATCTAGATGTCCTTCTAAAAGGTGCCCATTTCTGAAAATTGGACCACAGTGTTTATTACTATAATACTTATATGCAATATTTAGAAATAGTAATAAAATAATTTGGGCTCTTTTTACCAAAAGTAAAATAAAAGTATTACAACTTCCTAAAAATCCATGTTTACGGATGTTTATTAAGTGATTAATAACAGAAAAATAAAATGCCATACACCTCTACCCCCTATATAATGCGACCCGATATAACATGAATTCGGATATAACGTGGTAAAGTAGTGTTCCGGTGGGAGCAGGGCTGCACACTCCGGCGGATCAAAGCAAGTTCGATATAACGCAGTTTCACCTATAACGCAGTAAGATTTTTTGGCTCCCGAGGACAGCACTATATCAGGGTAAAGGTGTATTTTAAATATCTGAGGCCTGGTCTACACTACGACTTTAATTCGGATTTAGCTGCGTTAATCCGAATTAATCCTTAACCCGTCCACACAACGGAGCCAGTTAATTCGAATTAAAGGGCACTTAAAATCGATTTCTGTACTCCACCTCGACGAGCGGAGTAGCGCCAAAATCGATTTTGTTAATTCGAATTAGGGTTAGTGTGGCCGCACACCACCGAATTAATGTGGTTAAATTAATGGGGTAGTGTGGCCGCACACCACCGAATTAATGTGGTTAAAAACCGAATTAATGTGCTTAGTGTGGCCGCGCACAATCGAATTTATACAACCTGTTTCCCAAATTCGAATTATCTAAATTCGGATTAATCCCGTAGTGTAGACATACCCTGAGAGTGCACATTTGTAATCAATTAAACAATTTATTTATGAGATTTTATATGGGGTAAACATTTGTATGTTAGCAATATACCTTCATTATTTAATGAAACTGAACATCTAATCCACTAGAGTGAAGCATAATTCCATGGCTTTAAAAAGATTAATCAATTTTATCTGCATTTCTCTCACCTTCTTGTAAATATGTCTTAGTACTAGTTATAACACTTTATAAATCTGAGAATATAATCATCACCATCATCAGTCTCTGGATAATTCATATTATTCTCTAATATGACAACTAAGGGCCTGATCCAAAGCCCACTTAAGTGAATGTGAGTCTTTCCATTTCTTCACTAGGCTTTGGTTCAGGATCTAGATATTGTACATTGAGTATTCTCATCAGTAGCTCTGGATAATTGGGTCTTTGTTTATACCTGGTCTATTCATCTGACAAGAACAAACTCATCTGTACAATGCCAATCACAACCTGGCCTAGAGATATTAGGCTTAAGACTGTACGTAAGAAAGGAGGGGCTGCACAGAGCATTGGCACAATCACAGTCCTTGACCTTGGAGTCTCCATGGACTGCACAAGATAGGGCACTCCTACAGACTGCTTAAATCAGGGGTAGGCAACCTATGGCACGTGTGCCGAAGGCGGCACGCGAGCTGATTTTCAGTGGCACTCACACTGCCCAAGTCCTGGCCACCGGTCCGGGGGGCTCTGCATTTTAATTTAATTTTAAATGAAGCTTCTTAAACATTTTAAAAACCTTATTTACTTTACATACAACAATAGTTTAGTTATATATTATAGACTTATAGAAAGAGACCTTCTAAAAACGTTAAAATGTATTACTGGCATGCGAAACCTTAAATTAGAGCGAATAAATGAAGACTCAGAACACTACTTCTGAAAGGTTGCCGACCCCTGGCTTAGATGAACTTTCACAGCCAATACCTTCTCATAGCTCAGTTCACTAACCTTGTTTTATACTGTGTTGTAGTCATGCTGGTCCCAGAATATTAGAGACAAAAGGTGGGTGAGGTAATATATTTTATTGGACCAACTTCTGCTGGGGAGAGAGACAAGCTTTGGAGCTTACACATAGCTTTTCTTCAGATCTGAAGAAGGACCTGAAGAAGTTGGTCTAATAAAAGATATTACCTTACCCACCTTGTCTTTCTAATAACTTTGTTTTAGTCATGCTAGCTACATGGAAACAATTAGAGATCACGCATTAACTCCACTACCAATTAAGCCCTACCACTGAAATACTCATTCTCTCTGTCAAATTCTGTGCAGAAGTGTGACTTACCACTCTTGTTGCATAATTATGCCTCAGCTTACATAAAATTGACACCAAAAGTCAATATTAATTAATATAACAACACTTTCCTCATCTTATTTGGCTATCTCCCCGCAGTGCTAGGGAGAACATCCATCGGTACTAGGGTTGCCAATTTTCTATTTGCAGAAAACCAAACACCCTTGCCCTGCCCCCTGACTCTTCTTTCCCCGAGGCCATGGCCCGGCCCTGCCCCTTCCTTAAGACCTCACCCCTGCTCACTCCATTCCCCCTCCTTCTGTTGCTCGCTCTCCCCCACCCTCGCTCATTCACTAATTTTAACTGGTCTGGGGCATGGGTTGGGATGCGAGAGGGGGTGAGAGCTCCGGCTGGAGGTGCAGGCTCTGGGGAGGGGCCAGAGATGAGGGGTTTGGGGTGCAGGAGAGGGCTCTGGGCAGGGGGTGTTGGCTCCAGGATGGAGCCCGAAATGAGGGTTCAGGGTTTGGGAGGGGTCTCCAGGTTGGGTCAGGGGAGGGGTGAGGGATGCGGGCTCCGAGCAGCACTTACCTCAGGCGGCTCCCGGAGGCGGCAACATCTCCCTCTGGTTCCTAGGTAGAGGCATGGCCAGGTGGCTCCGCGCACTGCCTCTACCTGCAGGTGCTGCTCCTTCAGACCCCATTGGCTGCAGTTCCTGGCCAATGGGAGCTGGGGAGCCAGCGCTTGGGGTGGGGAAGCACGTGGAGCCCCCTAGATGCACCTCCACCTAGGGGCCGCAGGGGCATATTGCCACTTCTGGTGAACTGTGTGGAGCTAGATAGGGAACCTGCCAGCCCTGCACCAACCGGACTTGTAACGGCCCAATCAGCGGTGCTGACCAGAGCCACCAGGGTCCCTTTTTGACTGGTTTTCTGGTTGACTTAATTGGTACCTCTGCAGAGAATATAGAACTGTCACATGACTCATATGCCAAGTTGCAAAGATATCTTACAGTGCTAGTAATCACAGCTGGCTCCCCGCTAAGGCCTATCATAGTTCAGGCCATAGCCTCTGAAGAAGTCTCTGCGACTATCAAATAATTTGACTGCCAACTAGCTCCCTAGACTGCCTTGTTCTTTTGCAAATCAAGAGTTTTATTTGATGAATACACCATACAGGCAATCTTACCACTTCTGCAACAAGAAATCCATTTTTATGTACACAGTAGCATGAAGGCTATTGACAGCTCCCTGTGGTAGTAAATGAATGGGGGCAAGAGGGCTGGCTGCAGGAGCTCCATGGACTAACTATTTTTTTATATTAATCTGTGGATTGCTGCTAAATCCACTTCATGGTTTACTACTTCATTGTTATACACATATACCTTGCATAACTCCACTCAACTGAATCACAGTAGATCTCAGCAAGGCAACAAAAATCATTAGAGTTAGGTTGAGCTGTGCATAGTGAATAATGACAAATTAAAAGAACTAAGATTCAGTAGCATGAAAAAAATATTAGACGGTATTTAATTTGGGGGTAAAAAACTGATCAGAAAAATGACTCTTAACATACATTAGGAAATTATTTTCCATTGAGATTAATGGCAGGTAAATTTCAAGCACATAAAAAGAAATAAATTTTCTCATATAACCCGAAAACTCCACTGATTTCAATGCAATTGCATTGTCTTACCCTCGGGCTGGATGTGGTTCAAATAGTATAGCTGGATTTTAAAAGGGGGTTGATTATTTTGTGGCCACTAATAAGCTTTGTAGTTACATGTGCCAAAATAGTAGCAATGAAATCTCATAGGGGGAAGCTGACCATCACAAAGGTCAGGAAAAAATTCTCCCTGTATATGTCACAATAGGCTAGGCACTTGATGGACAGGTTTGCCTCTAATGCACCTGATGGCCACTGTTAGAGGCACGCTTCAAACATCATGACCCAATGGTGAATCCTATATCCCACCGTTGTGTTAATATCCTTGCAATGCACGACCAGGTATCGTACTGAGTATTCCCCAATATATTTAAAATACAGGGTCCTAGATTAAAACATCGAGATTTACCAAAATAAAGTAAGATCTGCTCTGTACCAGAGCACATTATAGAAGGAAAATATCCCAATTTACTATGTGATATGGTACATATTTCAATCAGATAAATGCTAACTTCTGTGTTTGTACTACTATATATATTTATTGTATTAACCTAAAACACTTACATTCTCTTCCGAACTAGTGATCACCTTTTGTTTTTTCCCCTTACATCAGCATCCTTATGCTTTGTTATATTAAAATTTATGTAATACAGGATGCTAAAGAATGCATAGTCCAGTGTGGTACAGTATAGATTAGATGATGCATGAAAGATAATATATATGGATGACTGAAAACTTCACCACTCCTCAAATGAGACACCAGATTTGTTTCCCAGAATTTCTGACAAGTACTAGCCTACCAATATCAATGAGAAAACAGTTGCTGGCAACTATGATATGGAGGTAATGCTGAGGTACATCCTGATGAAGAAATAAACCTGGACCAGAAGATAGAAAAATTCTCGAATTGCTCAGTGAAAGCCAAACATACATCTAATCCTCTAGAGAAGGCACTAACCATATCAGCTTTCATTTGTCCTTTGACAGTGGTTTTTCTTTCTCAAAATAGCTTCCCAGTTAAAAAAATGCTGATGGAGGATAAGAGAATCTTTTTTCTTATGTATAGACATGGTTCTTCACACGCATAAATGAGCCAAATGATGAGCCTACTAATAAAATATAGGACCTTAGAGTTATTGCCACTCTTAGAGAAGCTGTTTACGTATTTTCAAAATTATGGACACTCTTCTGCTTCTGATAAGAAAGACTTAAAACATGTAACATTTAATACTTTTTGTTGAACTTTATTAAAAATTTCCATTTTGAATGTGATTTGAGTAGATCTTCCAGTCACACTAACATAAAGTTCTGTTTGTAAAGTGTTTATGATGGGTTAAATTATTAAGGGATTATAAACAAAAATTTGTGTTATAGATGTTCTAAGAACATCTGTAGGTGTTTAAATTATTATAAGCAACCTATTAATCTGTTGGACTATAAATTAACCCTTTATAAACTATAAATGAAAGAAACTTTATAAGTGTAAGACTAAATTTCTTAATAATTAGATAGGATTCTTACAAAACCTTGATGGCCATCAAGGGGCTGGATTTTCTTAAGTGTTCACCCTTAACCTAACTCTGGTGGAACTCTGATTAACATCAATGGGAGCAGACCAATGCTGAAAGCTGTTGAAAATACTACCCGAAACATCCAGTCTGTCCCAAAAGGAACCAATAAATACTAAACTCAGGCTAGCTAGAGGGACTACAGTTATTGGTATATGAAATAGTTTAATTCCAGAATACATGCAGCAAGTTGGTGGTGAGAAGTTGGTGCAGGATACACGAATTCTAGCAACAAAGGGGTTAGTAAGTTTACCCACATTCTACTTTTTGTCATGTGACTGTGTTGGGGTTTTAAGTATCAGAGGGGTAACCGTGTTAGTTTGTATCCACAAAAACAATGAGGAGTCTGGTGGCACCTTAAAGACTAACAGATTTATTTGAGCATAAACTTTCGTGGGTAAAAAACCCCACTTCTTCTGTTAGTCTTTAAGGTGCCACCGGACTCCTCATTGTTTCTGTTGGGGTTTTGTTTGTTTTAAGCTTTAGATAAACTACTGCACTCTTGGACATTCCACTTTTTAAAATTCTAAATGTTGCCAAGGAATAGAACAAGAGTTATATCATTACAGAATTTTGTCCCTCTTTTACCTTAGTGAAATTACACACATCTGCACAGGGACCATCCCTATCAATTACATATCTGTGGGAGATTGCTTGAAGAAAAGGCCAATGTCCCACTGGGGAAGAGGAGGTTCGGGGTAACTTAGACAACACCACAAGGTATAAATGTGGGATATAGTAACCAAGACTCGTTACTCTCTAATCCTTTCAATAATGTCCAGTGTTGCCTCCTCAAGATGGACAACAAGCATTTCTGTTTTGAGTTCAATACAGCATATTTACCAGTTGCTACAATCGGGCTCTGAGTGAATCCCTTTAATATTAGGTTTGCCTAGGCTCTTTCAGAATTCACCACCCTCACACAGTCCTTGTAACCTATCTGCTCCAATTTGCAATAGAAAGTGAATTAAATCATTTGTTTTGGCTAGACTAGACATGTGCAAACTAGGTATGGTTCAGGTTTATACCCACAAAATTCAATTAACCTAAAATTAGCCTAAACCTAAATTAGATTATAAACTGGGCAGCAGCAGTCTCTTCACATGTACACTACCTAGCAAATATAGTCCTGATCTGTGACAGGCGCCTCTAGAATATCACAATACAAATAAACTTGAACCTATACCAAGTCATGAAAAAAGCACAATCATATTACACTGACAGTCTTGTCATGCTGTCTGGAGTGGCTCACAGTTGTGAGTGCCTACCTCAGGGCACACTGTCAGAAAACAAGGGCAGACACCCCAAGCTGGTGGTATGTTCTATAATTAAATATTACCAAGCGAGCAACAAATGCGAACTCCTGGATCACTATACCATCTTACCATAGAGTCACAGACAGTCCCCTTAGACTCTCCAGTCTATCTTGCCACCCAGACAAACTGGACTTTGTGATAAAAGGGTGCTTAAATCTAAAATGACACAAAACAGGTTTCTCCCTGTCTCAAGAGACCAGTCACTTACCCCAGATCAATTGATACTCTGGATCTTATACCAAAGACAATGCTGGCGGCCAATTCTATAGTAAACTAACTAAAGGTTTATTAGCTAAGAAAAAAGAATGAGAGTTATTGATAGGTTAAAGCACGTAAAATATATCTACAGGTGAATCATAGTTTGTAAGTCCAAATGGTGGCAGTGCTGTAATAAACTGCCAGTTTTCTAAAAGTATTTCAGGGCTACCCAGAATAACTCTGGGGATCTCCATCTTCTCATTCATTTATTCTGTCCTGTTAGAATCCAAACAGTCCAGAGATAAAGGATTGTTCTTTGAATCCATATTTATATCTTCTTCTCACAGAAGACAAGCTGACAATCTCTCTACCCAACTCAGTTTTTCCTTTGATGGTGATGAGTGAGGAATGCACTTTGAGTTTCTGACCTCAGGTCATCATCACAATGGCCATTCTGATAAAGTCCTTCATCAGCATTCCACGTGGCTTCTTTGATGTGTGATAAGTTATTTAGTTATATAGGGTATTTACCATGTAAGTGTTTGCTATTACATTATAACAGGAACAGATAAGTGAAAACAATATTTGTAACATTCCATTAGTTTTATGAAATTTTAAACCCTAAACACTAATTGCTTTGATCTATACTAATACATAAGTGAATTGAACTGAATACACTCTAGCATGACATGGTCATTCAGTGTCACAAGTCCAGTGAAGTCCACACACATCATGATGTTCTCCTTCATCCAATGTTGAGCTCTCAGAGCACAGGTCACCTGGACTGACTTCACAAAACACCATGAACTTCAGGTGCTTACTGTGGAAGCAGATGGAGGATGATCATCTCAGAATCATCCTGGCTAAATGGGTGTGGTATCAACTGAAATATTTAAAGTGATTTTCACAACTTCCCTGCATCTTATTCCACTGAACATTGGAATGTATTAAATAAGTCTAGTAGTACTGCAAAAACTCATATTCCACTGATGATGTGCTTGTTATACCTCCCAGGACCTAAGCAGTGAAACAACTAACTAAACCCCCACAGCAGTGCTAATATCTTTATGTAAAAAAAAGTCTATTTTTTATGTAGCTTCAGAAGAATCTGATTACAGAATAACCATTGGACAATTATTGACAATTATGTTTCATAATTAAGGCTCGCTTTACTTCTTAATGTAATTAGCTGGTAGCCTTTCATATTTAGCCCTATTAATAAATCCCCATAAGCATGGAAAGTTATAATCAATACAACAGAAGTTCCGTAGCAAATTGTAAATAATCTAAGAATTCCTTAGATAGTTTGCTAGTGACTAGTCATCAGATGCATTGTTAGGACATGTTCTGATTTGGGAGCAGAAAAAGGCTGCTTTTAACCTATAGGCAACTACCCTGTAACTCCATCTCCAAAAAATGTTTTTAATTGCACAGATACTCAAAATAGGAGTCAAGACTTTGGTTGGCAAAAAAATAATTAGTCACCTAGGATCAGATTCCTAAAAACCTGATTTTAGCCTTTCAATTATTTGTTCAGCATATTGCTCTAGAGATAGCACTAATTTTAGCTCAGGCCTTGGCTACACTTGCAAGTTACAGTGCAATAAAGCAGCCCCGGGCGCCCTAGCTCACTCCCCATCCACACTGGCAAGGCACGTAGAGCGCTCTGACTCCGCATCTACAGCGCTGCTGGTACTCCACCTCGGCGAGTGGAATAATGTTTGCTGCGCCCCCGCTGAAGGGCCGCGGTGCCAGTGTGAATGAGGTGTTGCATTACTGCGCTGTGATCGACCTCCGGAAATGTCCCATAATCCCCTTAAGTCAAGTGGCTACTCTTGTCATTGTTGTGAAATCGGCTGCAGGAATGCAGAAATGCCCTTTCAAAGCTCCGTTTCGGAGAAGCTGGCTGCTTATCAGCTCCGAGGAAAAAGCAAACATTTACTGTTTGCTTTGAGTGAGAGAGAGGCGGGGGGAAGAGGGGGGTCTGAACTTACAAGACAGCATGCTGACATACTATCAGTACCCCAAAAACCCACTCTCTCTCCCCCCACATACACACATCACACTCCCTGTCACACTCCACCCCATCCCCCCATTTGAAAAGCACGTTGCAGTCACTTGCATGCTGGGATAGCTGCCCACAATGCACCACTCCCAATGCCGCTGCAAGTGCTGCAAATGTGGCCACGCCAGTGCGCTTGAAGCTGTTAGTGTGGACAGACTGCAGCGCTTTCCCTACTGTGCTCTACGAAGGCGGGTTTAACTCACAGCACTCTACATCTGCAAGTGTAGCCATGCCCTCAGTCTCCACTTTCAGCTGTTTAAGGAAATTGCATTTCAAAAGTTTCTTTACATGGCAAACCTTATTAAGAAAGATCCCAGCAGGGTGTGATCTAGCTGACTGAAATCATGGCACTGTGTCTTGGCTAAGACATAGTTTCAAAGTTTGTTTTTAAAAAGATACGATTCATGTTGCAGAGTTTTTGGAGGCCATTTTCCCCCTCAATGCTTACAAGGTCCACAAGTCTCTCAGCACCCTGAAGCGCTATCCTAGCCCTTATTTGTGTAATGGAGGCAACATTCTCAACAAATTCCGTCAATAAACCCTCATCCCTTCCAACCGACTCCTATTTGTTTTTCTGAATTTCCACATCAGTGTACATCATAAAGCAGTACTGATCCATAGGCTTCTACCCAGTATAAAAGCAGCTGTTTCAATTCCTGTTTCTCGCTATAAGGAATAATGGCCTGTGCTCTCTCTGGCATCTGGTTGCTTGTCCTGATTCTATTCTCAGCTCTGAGCAATCTGAAAGGGATCAGTGCTCTCCTCTTGGCCGCTGCCTTGCCATAGAAGGGTTTGGGGGGGCATTTACAAGAGCACTGCGCAAAGATAGCCATCCAACATTAGCCAGTACAGTTCTGTTCTTGAGAAAATAAAATGTTTTGCAATGTTGTGTCCAAAAAATGAAAAACAGGACTAATGTACATCTAGCAGAGCCAGTTTTTTTTTTAAATGATAGAACAATAGCTACAGAAACAAACAATACCAGTAGCAATATCATAGCATACATTTTATAGGCATATAAAAAAACACCCTTATAATTCCTCCTTCCCCCCCTCCCCCCAGCTGTCTTGCAGGCTAACTGGGGAGAGATTGCACAAGATGACTCCACAGCAGCACTTCATAGGGTAGGGTCAGAGAGGGATTGAATGTGGCTGAAGATATGGTCAACAGATCAGCTAACCACACTGACCCACTGACCAAAACCACCACGTGGGGGTGTTAGGAGGACAGCAGCTGCTACCGCAATGCAGAAATTGCAGTCTTATTCTCAAAGAGGCTTCATTGCTGATAGGTGGTTCACATCACGGCTCTGGACTAAAGAGAAGGTTCCAGACACTCCACCCCTCATATAAAGACCTTTTACTTGTGATTTGGACAGGGAATGAGAATTTGGCCCAGCAACCTAGTTATTTTCCTTTTATTGCATGCATGTAGCTATGGGGGTGGGGATGGGGAGGGAAGATGCAGGTGTTGGGAAGAAATGTGTCTGGTTAAATGGGAAGACATTTATTTCCATATTTGGGAGCTCATATTGGTCATAAATGAACAAGAAGTAGGGATATTTATATCCCCATGTATTATATCCCCCATGTAGCTCTCATCTACTGTTATATGTTCTGTTTATTAACTAAGGACAGAAATAAAGAAAATCATAATAAAAATTAAAGACTCAGACATTTTGTTCCATACAGGACCACGTACATCTGGGGTGTTTCTAACTGAAGCAATACAGAGAAAGATGCACACTACATATGGATGCTATATAAGCAATTTTGCATTTTACTTTTCATCATGAAGTGATTGTTCACAGTCAACTGTTTTCATATCTACAAATCACTGAGAACGTACACGACAATTGTAAAATAGTCCAGCATTAAATTTACATACTTGAAATTAAAGGCTTGTTCCTGCTCCAATGAAATCAATGGCAAAACTCCTACACAGCTGACATGGTGCTTCTTCTTCTTCAACGCTTAGCCAGATGTCGGCCATAGCAATCATTAGCCATTTGGTCCATTCCTGCACAACCGCAAAGGCTTGAGGACCTGAGAGTCCAACATCGGAACAGACTTGATGAACCCATGTAATAGGGGGTCTGCCTCTGGGCCACCTTCACCCCTCAGTTGGTGGAATTTTATCCTGGATGTTACAAGCCACCCAGAGTACGGCGTTCGCTGGAACGTCTTGTGGCATCCTTGCAACATGTCCAAAAAGCATAAGGTGCCACCTGCGGACAATGACCCTAGTAGTCAGTAGACCCAAGTGACCATAAACATCTGCATTACAGATGAAGTCATTCCACTTTATGCCCAGTATACGACGTTGACATTTTGTGTGGAAAGCCTCCAGCTTTGTCCAGTCTGTGCAGTGTAATGTCCATGTTTTGCAGCCATACAGCAGTATGGGAAGGATATAGCTCGAATAAATCCTGAACTTGGTTGTCATATTAAGATGATGTTGATTCTATATCCATTGTAAACGGCCCATGGCAGATGCTGTGAAGCCAATCCGATGGAGAACCTCCATGTGAGAATTGGAGGAGGTGGTAAGTATAAAACACAGCTAGAAAAAGCTGGAAACTAATTTGACAATTTCATTGTTCAAAGAGATTGGAGTCACTGGTGGACCTGGTCCTAGATTTTGCAGTTCTGTCTTTGACCATGAAACATGGAGACCAATCTTAGCTAACTCCTCCTCCATATGCTGGAGTGCTTCACAAAACCTGTCGGGGCTGAATCCTCCCTAACTGAATAATTTATGGTTTATCATATAGTATCCAGTCCCGCAAGGTACATATTGCTCACAACTGCAACAGAAGGTAAGGATCACTGGAGGTGGTCAGGACTTCGGTTGTTCAGACTTGACTGTACTTGCACCTTGTGTAGTTATGATCATCGGAGCCTTAGGCGCATGGGACCCCAGTAACAAGTGAGTGCTGAGAGAATGCGGAATTGGTCAACACTATGCTCGGCTGATGCGGCAACTCCTGGTGTTAGATGCCATCAGGTGATCGAGGGACATCTACATAGAACACATCACTGGACATTGGCAATACCAGGAGGGATGAGCTGGAGTGCCGATGAGAAGCGCAGTTAGGAAAGGAACAAATACTTTCCTCATGGATTGTATTTTCTAAATGAACAACCAACCTAATTGTCAAGGAATCTCCAAAGATGGGTTGATATATTTTGCTTTCCACAACCAAATCTCCGTACAACTTTTCATGAGTGATGTACCCAAGAATTCGGATTCTAATATCTAAACTCTATTGTTAAATCTATTCACCTAAATTTGGGTTATTGCTGATTATGTATTCTATGTATCATATGACTTTTAAAAAATAACTTTATATTTCTGGATAATCTAAGCATTATACCCAGATGTACAGACACTCTTTTCCCAACCTATGTATTATATATATATATATATATATATTAACATTAGCTTTAATAAAAATTTTAAATCTATTCTACTTTTTTACAACTGTGCAAAGTGGATGAGAAAGCCACTTATTGTGCACAGCTGTAAATAGTTACACAAGGTAGGGAATAATTAAACAAACATTGATCATTATGAGTCTATTTAAAGACTAGTTTCAGAGTAGCAGCTGTGTTAGTCTGTATCCGCAAAAAGAACAGGAGTACTTGTGGCACCTTAGAGACTAACACATTTATTTGAGCATAAGCTTTCGTGGGCTACAGCCCACTTCATCAGATGCATAGAATGGAACATATAGTAAGAAGATATATATACATACAGAGAACATGAAAATGTGGAAGTAGCCATACCAACTGTAAGAGGCTAATTAAGATGAGCTATTATCAGCAAGAGAAAAAAAACTTTTGTAGTGATAATCAAGATAGCCCATTTTAGACAGTTGTGAGGATACTTAACATGGGGAAACAGATTCAATATGGGTAATGACCCAGCCACTCCCAGTCTCTATTCAAACCCAAGTTAATGGTACTGTAGTAGTCTTGGCCGAGGTTCGGCCCTCAGCGGGGCTGTGGGGTATCCCACCACCTTGCTCTGGTCCGCCGTCCGTCCTGGTCCAGCGGTAGTATGGGACAGCAAACACACGGTTAGGGGCTCAGGCCCTTTAGCCGGGGCTGAGCCAATAGATCAGAAAAAGCCCTGGGCCCTCAATCAGGGCGGGGCAGCAACCACGCAGTCTGGAGCTCAGGCCCTCAAGCAGGGGCTGAGCCAATAGTTCGGGAACCCAGGCCCTTAAGCAGGGGCTGGGTCAATGTTTGCAGCGGCCCAGGCTCTAGGTCAGGGCAGGGCAGCAACCAAATAGTCAGTCAGGAACCCTGGCCCTTAAGCAGGGGCTGGGTTAAGGAGCAAGAGGTCCCAGCCTCTCTAGGCCAGGGAAAAGGGGGAGTCTGCCACCCAAAGAGTGGGTGGCAGGGAGGACGCAGGCCCTCCCACTCCACTGCGTCCCAGCCCGGGGCCCTAGCAGCGGCGGAAACTCGCTGCTGTCAGTGGGGATCCTGGCCGCAACACACGGACGTAGGCTCTAGCAGTGCTGCAGCCAGACTGGGGTCGGCTGCCCCCGGGCTACTTCCACACTCCCCCTCGTAGGGTACCTGGGCCGTACTAGTGTCCTCGGTGCTCTCCACCAGCATCGGTTCCTCCGGGTAGGTAGCGAAGGGTGTGCTCAGCTCCTCCTCAGGGTAGCAGGAACGGGGCAGGCTCGGCTCCTCCTCGGGATAGCAGGAAAGGGGCAGGCTCGGCCTCTCCTCGGGATAGCGGGAAAGGGACAGGCTCGGCTCCTCCTCGGGATAGCAGGAAAGGGGCAGGCTCGGCTCCTCCTCGGAATAACTGGAAAGGGGCAGGCTTGGCCAGTCCTCCTCAGGGTACCGGGCGAGGGGTAGGCTCAGCTGGCCTGGTGAGTCAGCAGGCCGGTCGCGGCCTGCTGCTGTCTCCCAAGCGGGAGCTCGGCCACAGACGTCTGCTCTCTCCACCGGCTTGTTCTCCACTGAGCTCTGCCAGCGGGCTTTTATACTTCCGGGTCGGCGCCGTGACCTTTGAGGGGCGGGCGCCGGACCCGGTGGCTCCGCCCACGTTGGTGTTAGGGGAGGTTCGGCCCTCAGCGGGGCTGTGGGGTATCCCACCACCTCGCTACAGGTACCTAGTTTGCATATTAATTCAAGCTCAGCAGTTTCTCATAGCAGTCTGGTTTTGAAGATTTTCTGTTGCAAAATTGCCACTTTTAAGTCTGTTACTGAGTGACCAGAGAGGTTGAAGTGTTCTCCTACTGGTTTTTGAATGTTATGATTCCTGATGTCAGATTTGTGTCCATTTATTCTTTTGCGTAGAGACTGGGAGTGGCTGGGTCATTACACATATTGAATCTATTTCCCCATGTTTAGTATCCTCACACCTTCTTGTCAACTGTCTAAAATGGGCCATCTTGATTATCGCTACAAAAGTGTTACACTTACAATTTTAAACAATGTTATTCTATTATACTTGAATTGCCTAGAATAGGCAGAAGAGGAGTCAAGCTCTTGAGGGCTTGTCTTCAACAGACGTGCTATATTGGCGCAGATGCATCGATGCTGTGTGGACACAGCTTTAAGTCAATCTAACTTATGTCACTCAGAGGGGTGGCTTTTTTACACTCCTGAGCGACGTGAGTTGCATCGATTTAAGCGGTAGTGTAGACAAGCCCAGTTATAATCCTGTCATTGATTTCCAGTATGTACACTATCTACACAATGGGAATATTGATATTTACCTACTCAATACACAGCTTGGAAGTTCTTATGTAAGGTTTAAAGATCTCCAACTTTAAAGTGCTACTTTAAGTATTACTAATGTATACACGTAAATGAAGCTTTTTCACGCTTCTTTATAGAAAACTGTCACTTGCCAGTATTAGAGGGCCATAATACAATGGAAATTCACTTGGAATGGGAAGAAGATCACATTTATTTAGATTTCTGCTATTATAAATGAAAGTGCTCTTCCAATGGATGCCCTTGCAGTATATCCCCACCGCCAACCCAGATCACAATACCCTGGCAGCAAGAATAAGTCCCATCAACAAAATCCCCAGCAGGGTGCCCTTTCCATTCTGCCTTGTGCCATCCCTTTATCATCTCCTCCCAGGCCAGGAAAAAGTGATGGGCACAAACAAGTGACAATATAAAAAACAACTAAAAACCTAAGTGAACAAAAGAACACAGCTAACTGGACGAGGAACAGTGCAGTGTAGTTAATTAAACAATACACAATAATTAACTTCAGAAAAATAATGAACACAAATTATCCAAGGTCTAATTTTAATAAAAGATTCAAAATTTCATTTTATCTGATTAATAAAGCAGATAACTCCAAAAGGATCAACAGTCATATAATTATCAAATGCCAAAGACAATTAAACTCTACCCAAGCACTACCAACAACATCAGCAACTTCAGAATTATAGAGAAGGAACTGGGAAACTATCAATAGACTGTCAGCCCTTTGGGGGCAGGGAATGTCTGTGAAGAACTTCAAAAAGATCTCACAAAATTAAGTGATTGGGCAACAAAATGGCAAATGAAATTTAATGTGGATAAATGTAAAGTAATGCACATTGGGAAAAATAACCCCAACTATGCATACAATATGATGGGGGCTAATTTAGCTACAACTATTCAGGAAAGAGATCTTGGAGTCATGGTGGATAGTTCTCTGAAGACGTCCACACAGTGTGCAGCGGCAGTCAAAAAAGCAAACAGGATGATAGGAATCATTAAAAAAGGGATAGAGAATAAGACGGAGACTATCTTATTGCCCTTATATAAATCCATGGTATGCCCACATCTTGAATACTGTGTACAAATGTGGTCTCCTCATCTAAAAAAAAGATATACTGGCATTAGAAAGGGTTCAGAGAAGGGCAACTATAATGATGAGGGGTTTGGAACGGGTCCCATCTGAGGAGAGATTAAAGAGATTATTAATGATCTGGAGGATGGTGTGGACTGCACTCTCAGCAAGTTTGCAGATGACACTAAACTAGGAGGCGTGGTAGATACACTAGAGGGTAGGGATCAGATACAGAGGGACCTAGACAAATTAGAGGATTGGGCCAAAAAAAACCTGATGAGGTTCAACAAGGATAAGTGCAGAGTCCTGCACTTAGGACGGAAGAATCCCATGCACTGCTACAGACTAGGGACCGAATGGCTAGGTAGCAGTTCTGCAGAAAAGGACCTAGGGGTCACAGTGGACGAGAAGCTGGATATGAGTCAACAGTGTGCTCTTGTTGCCAAGAAGGCTAACGGCATTTTGGGCTGTATAAGTAGGGGCATTGCCAGCAGATCGAGGAACGTGATCGTTCCCCTTTATTCAACATTGGTGAGGCCTCATCTGGAATACTGTGTCCAGTTTTGGGCCCCACACTACAAGAAGGATGTGGAAAAATTGTAAAGAGTCCAGCGGAGGGCAACAAAAATGATTAGGGGTCTGGAGCACATGACTTATGAGGAGAGGCTGAGGGAACTGGGATTGTTTAGTCTCCAGAAAAGAAGAATGAGGGGGGATTTGATAGCAGCCTTCAACTACCTGAAGGGGGGTTCCAAAGAGGATGGAGCTCGGCTGTTCTCAGTGGTGGCAGATGACAGAACAAGGAGCAATGGTCTCAAGTTTCAGTGGGGGAGGTCCAGGTTGGATATTAGGAAACACTATTTCACTAGGAGGGTGGTGAAGCACTGGAATGCGTTACCTAGGGAGGTGGAGCAGTCTCCTTCCTTGGAGGTTTTTAAGGCCCGGCTTGACAAAGCCCTGGCTGGGATGATTTAGTTGGGAATTGGTCCTGCTTTGAGCAGGGGGTTGGACTAGATGACCTCTTGAGGTCCCTTCCAACCCTGATATTCTATGATTCTATGAGGCTAGGACTTTTCAGCTTGGAAAAGAGGAGACTAAGGGGGGATATGATAGAGGTATATAAAATCATGAGTGGTGTGGAGAAAGTGAATAAGGAAAAGTTATTTACTTGTTCCCATAATATAAGAACTAGTGGCCACCAAATGACATTACTGGGCAGCAGGTTTAAAACAAATAAAGGGAAGTTCTTCTTCACACAGCACACAGTCAACCTGTGGAACTCCTTGCCTGAGGAGGTTGTGAAGGCGAGGACTATAACAGAGTTTAAACGAGAACTAGATAAATTCAGGGAGGTTAAGTCCATTAATGGCAATTAGCCAGGATGGGTAAAGAATGGTGTCCCTAGCCTCTGTTTGTCAGAGGGTGGAGATGGATGGCAGGAGAGAGAACACTTGATCATTGCCTGTTAGGTTCACTCCCTCTGGGGCATCTGGTATTCGCCACTGTTGCCAGACAGGATGCTGGGCTGGATGGACCTTTGGTCTGACCCAGTATGGCCATTCTTATGTTCTTATGTCTGTTACCCTAAGTCTGTACAGTGCCTAGCACATTGAGGTGCCTTTCTCCATTGGCCTAAGGAACTGCCGTAATATATATATATATATATAAAAAAAATTATAAGGATTTTGAGGCCCTTCAGCATTTAAATACATTCTCTTTCTTTGAAAATCTCGATACACACATGGAATATACTAGACATATAAACTATGCCTAATAGAATTTTTTCTTAGCATTTCAAAATACTGTATACTGAATTACCCTCTTCTAACTGCCACTTATAAAATCTGTTTCTGTCCTATTTTTGGTCATGTTATCATCATCTATCTTTTGGAACCACACAGTATGAAGTCTAAATACACGCCAATGGAAACAAACCATAATTCATCCTGTACCATATTATTTAGAGTATGAAAATGTGCCTACCTAGAAAAAAAGTGTCTGGACCCAGCTAACATAGTATCATAGCCAAACACCAAGTAGATACTCATAAAATCTTACTGGAAAGAACCCAATAGTAACTATAGGAATTCAAGTAGCTGAATTCCAGAGATTAGTCATAACTAATCTATTCCATTTGGCTAATCAGAATATCCTTTCATCACCGCACTCTTGGGGGTAGGGGGAAAAATCTCAATTTGGATGTACTGCTCAAATCACTAAGGGAAGCACTCATTAATTTAAGTTTCAGAACTGATGTCTCCAAATTATATTTATTCAACTCTGTGCTTTTCACCATAACATTAAAAATATAACAAATCCTGGGTACTTCCAGGGAGGATGGGAAAAAATGATAGATTCTTCCCAACATTCAGAAAAGGAAAGCACTTAGGTATTAAAAACGTTTTGATCGACAGTGGCACTGAGGCTATTCAGTGAATTTCAGTTATTTTGTAATTTGTCTAATACATGCTAAGGAAATGGCTGCATTTTATTTAAAAACTGCCCCATATAAAACAACATAAATAGTTGTTAATTACATGCATTTAATTCTAATTTAAACACCATCCCCCTCATAATATTATCAGCCAGCTACATTTTGTTGTTGCTGACATGAATTATAAGATTGAAAAGATTTTTAAAAAACAATATTATTTAAACATAATAGTGTTAGTTTATTCTTATCCCGAAGAGTTTAAAAGGTGGGGGAGAAGTGGTTTGCTTGAATTTACACAAAGCATGTACATGATATATGTTTAGAAGTGTGTGCTATGTTTCCACTGACAAAACAGCATAGCAAATATGCAATTCAGAAGGTGTACCAGTTAAATTAGCAAACAGGTTAAGCATATTGAATGAATACTGAATTGGCAGAGGCAAAGCTAGAGTATGTGCATTCAGGTTTATTCAGTGTTCTTCAGAGAGGGTGAGTGTGATGGGTTCGGTCACAGAGACCCCCTTGGGACTGTCACCTGACGTGCTGAAATTACCTCTGAACCCGTTTTCCCTGCCAGCTTGGGATTCCAGAACTCTGCCTTGTTGAGCCAGACACGTTAGCCTGCTGCAACACAGAGTTCATTAATAAACAAAAGTGATTTTATTAAGTATAAAACATAGGATTTGAGTGGTTTCAAGTAATAACAGACAGAACAAAGTAAGTCACCCAGCAAAATAAAGCAAAATCACACAAGTCTAAGCCTAATACATTATGAAACTGATTACAGGTAAATCTCACCCTCAGAGATGTTCCAATAAGCTTCTTTCACAAACTAGACTCCTTCCTAGTCTGGGCCCAATCCTTTCCCCTGGTGCAGTCCTTGTTAGTTCCAGCAGACATCTCAGGTGGTAAGCAGGGGCTCTCTCACGACTGGCCACCTCTTTTGTCCTGCTCCACCCACTTTTATAGCTTTGGCACAAGGCGGGAATCTTTTGTCTTTCTGGGTCCCCACCCCTCCTTCTAAATGGAAAAGTACCAGATTTAAGATGGATTCCAGTATCATGTGACATGGTCACATGTCACTGTAAGACCCCTAGTCTCCATTCTTCCTGGGTTGGGCCACATGTATACAGGAAGGTTTGCAGGCAAATAAACTATTTACAACCAATTGTCCAAGTCAATGGGAGCCATCAAGATTCTAAACCACCATTAATGGCCCCCACTTTTCATAATTACGATAGGACCTCAGAGTTATACTTCATATTTCTAGTTTCAGATATAAGAATAATACATGCAAACAAATAGGATGAACACACTCAGTAGATTATGAGCTTTGTAATGATCCCTTACAAGAGACCTTTTGCATAAAGCATATTCCGGTTACATCACATTCACATTCATAAGCATATTTTCATAAAGCATATGGAGTGCAACATCACAGGGAGTACAAGAGTTGACCCAAAATCTGTATTCCAGAAAGCTTCCTGCACAAGGCGATCATTAAAGCACAGCCAGCAAAAAATTAAAGAAAGAACAATTTTTAGGCTGAAGACCCCTCGGAAAATACACATTGGCACTCCCAGCCAGCGTCCCCTCATGCTCCTTCCTCTGTACATATAAATACATGGTATCCAGTTGAGTTGAGCCAGCATGGTGGGTCAGGGCTCCAGGCATGCCATGAAACAGGGACCTTCAGCGACTCCACCCTCACAGGACTGTCCCTGCACTGTGTGCCCATACCCACTACACAGCAGGATGGCCTATCTCCCAGAAAGGCAGAGCAGCAGCATGAGGCCCCAGAGTGGCAGCAAGGGCCTCTCCGCTATCAGGAGAGAGACAGGAGTGGCAGCAGGGCTCCCACCAACACTTAGCCCAGAAACTGAGGTGTATCTTCTTGAGTAGGTGGTCTAAGGCTACTAAACTCTTCTCCTGACACATTCAGGACTTGTCTATGCACAAACCTCTTAATTCAAAATAAATGTCCACACAAAGACTTGCACTGCAATACCTACAGATGTGAATTCAACCCAGGTTAGTTACTTCAGGTCCAGTTTTGTGTAGACAAACATGCACAGAGGCATTGGCAGGGTTCCACTACTCGCATATGTACATAACTCATTGAGATGAATGAGGCACTTCATCTCTTTCAAAGCTATTGTTTCAGGCTCTCTGCAGACCCAGGCAGATGTCACCGCATCCATTATGCCCATGTCACATTTTCAAGCTATTCTTTGCAACCACGAAGGGCAGAATTTTTCATTAAAAATACAATAGGCTGAGATCAAATGAATCCAGGAGTTGAGGCCCTATGCACATGCCTGCAGTATCTATGTCTTAAATCAAGACTCAGGAAGGGTAAGTAATTGGTGACTGGGGTAGACCAATAGTAGATTCCCTCTTCCTTTTGGGTAAGCGTGAGAGGACAAGGGAATAACCAAGCAGGATTTTGTGACTGAGAATCACAATTTCCTCCTGGGCTGATGCAGCTATGCACAGCCCTTTACTTAGGGCTCACTGAGACCTTACAATATCACCCCATGCCAAACCCCCTTTCTTAAATTCCAATCAACCAGTATTATCCTTTCTTCAGATTTTACAATGGTAATTTTTGAAGGAAATTTTTTTAAGACAAGCCTTAATATATATATATATATATATATATTTCAGCAGAACACAGACATGCCCTTACATGACGTCATTTCCAATTGTTTCCTGTACTGTACTCTATGCCAAAGTCATCTTCAACAATGGTAGTGATGCAGTTTTCCTCAGCAACTGCCAATAATTTCTATCTGCATGACTATATTGTAAAAATTCAATTAGTCAAAATTCACAAGACTAGAAGCAAGCCATTTTAGTAACTCATTTTACCATTTCCCCTATTTCAGTAAATTTTCAATAGCTAGAGTGGAGAAGGCTAATTCCCTGGAAGCATAATTTACTTGTTTAATTAAAAAGCACTCTACTCAAGGAAAATGCCCCTTTGGAGCTCATTTTGTTTTTGTTTTTAGTGTACAACATTATACAATGAAAATATATAGGTGAGACAACTACTGCCAAACCGAAGAATCTTTACAATAAGATTTAACAAACTTTTTTTTAATTTAGGCAGCAGACAATTTATTAACACTATTTTGATTTCAACTTTTGTATTCTCCTCACTACTTTTATATTTATCTTATTTCTAAATTGTTTTCAATAACTAGAGACATGCACAGAACTGAAGTCCTCACTCAGTCCTAACTCTCAGTGAATTCAATAGGAATGTTACCTGAATAAGGAATGAGCAAAACTGATGCCATGCATCCAGTTGTCACATGGCCCTCATCCCCATAGTACCTGAGCATCATACACTGTTTACAAGATAACAGTGTGCGTGTTTTTCTCTGCAACCAAGAAGCAAGCTTAGTGCGTTTGAGCTGTTTGCTTTTTGATGGGTTGATTCTCCACTTCTGCAGAAAATCTGTTAGAGGGGCTAAAAAGGAGGGAATCTCTCTCCTTGTTCCAAAAGGAGGGCAAGTTTTAGCTTCCCCTTCCTAGAAGTGGTTGGCAGCTGCCTCCATAATTTCTCTTAAAGGTGGCTATCCCTCTGCAAAGAGCAACAAGGGGACAGGGATGTGTAATACACCCACAGGCTACATCACACTCCACCCTGAGCTCCATTGGAGTTACATGGAGATGCATATCCCTTCCCAACAGTTCCTCCTGTATTTGCCATTTGGGCTTTGTGAGACTCAACAGTAGAAGTCCCAATGTAGCCTTAACCATAGTTGTTATTGTGAAATACATATATTTGTAAAGATGTTCTGGGCCAGATCCACCTGGTGTAAATAGCTACATTGAAGTACCTGGATCTATTTTGATTGATGTCAGCTGAGGATCTGACAGTTGAAAAGTCTTGTACATGTTTCAAATACTGGAATATTTTATGAGGCACTAATCTAAAGATGCAGTGGTAGACAAAGTTAGCTATCACATATAGAACAATGAATGCAAAGGATAATTTATAAGACAAAGTTCTTCACTTGCATTTATTAAACAGTCATGCCATTTTAAATTAACCTGTGTGTATTGTTCAGCAGTTGTTTCTTTTCAGCACTGAATATCAAGATGCAGTCCACCGTACTGAAAGCTGCTAGCTTTCCAAAAAATGAAAGCACTTGCCAATAAATCACAACTGTTTTACCATATGCCACTTTGTTCTGCCAAGCATCACCAGCCTGTTCTACTTTTAAGCAAATTTCATTATATTATAGCTCAGAGCAATGCTCATTAAAAGTATTACTGAAAAATGTCAAGTTGTTTTTATATTAAAAGTGACTATTTTCACCAAGAAGTCAGTCTGATATTTATTGAAAATGGATATTTTAAAGAGCTAATCTCAACCTCATAACTCATTTCTGAAACTGTCAGTATCATTCTTGAGCGTGAGGGATTAAGGCACTGTTTGCAGCTTTAACCATCTCCTGCTAATGTTGACAGCTTTCATAGGATTGTCCATTCTGTGACATTCCAATGGACATTCTCCAATTGCCATGCACTAATCTCTCTAGAGATGCCTTTTCCACTTGGTTTCTTTTATTATATCTCAGGATATACTCCTCTGCTGTTGAATCACTCTGTTGTATACAAGAGAATCAATCCAGTCAGCTGTTGAGCATATCCTGAAAGGTGTAGAGTGCATTCAAACACAACATAGTAGGTATTCAGCACCCTGCAGGATTAGCCCTTGGCTGGTGAGCCATCTAAAGACTGATCCAAATTCTGGGCTGACAAACTCAATGTTGCAACACTTGACTCAGTGTGTGGAACAGTGTATAAGTCAGCACAGATTCGGCCCATGCTTTGGGTTATGGTCAACAAAGGGAATCACTATCAACTCCTGCTGTTTATGCTAAATTTAATAGTTCGATGATTCATTGTTGAATCTATCAAAAAGGCTGGCAAAATTAACAATGAACTTCCCTTAGAATAAATTAGATTCATCCAATGCTTTCCATGGACAAATACTTGTCAGCAAATAGTCTATATATAAAAAACACACACATCCAACTTTGTCACAGCTTTACTGGGCGATTTAAAAACACTTTAAGGGTTTAAATATTTTCCCATTTCAAGGATGGTAAAAATATTGCCTGTAAGCAAATGAAAAATATGATTAATTGTTGTTTACAGCATATGAATCACACAATCCAATATGCAAATGACAGACCAGGATTGGTTTTTCAACTGATGGAAACCTGCTTTATGGGCTCTCACAAATTTTGAACAATCAGAATGACTTGGCAGTTAACATTTAGTGGTTCAGGTAACTTTGAAACAAGACACTGAAAAAATATACTGTGTATTTTTACTGTTGTTGTATAGTTCTTCTTCCATAGTGAAGTCCAAAAACCAAAACCAAAACAATTACCCTCTTCACAGCCTCTAGCATGGTGCTTCTAGGGATGCAGTACTCACCTGCTGTCCAAATGTTGATTTTCTAGCTATTTAGAAATAAGTAAAAAAAAAAAAAAAAAAAAAACCCACCAGACTTGCTCTATTTACTTTGTTCCATAATGGCCATGGGCTTCTTTTTTTACTAGAATAAAGTTAGACCAGTTCTTATAACTTGCTAACCATTCTGTGGCCAATCTGCACTCTTCTATCCATGCAGTCATGTTCTCATTGCTGGTTCCAAAGATATAGAAGAAAAAAACAACTTTTTTCCTTGCACAATTTTAGTTAATTTTTCTGTCTTGGACAAATCCTGTCACCTTCCCTTCACAAGCAGTCACAATGAATTTAATAAGGGTCTTGAGGGACCAGATCTGAATAAATGCTGCCCTTCAGTTATAATGGCCTCAATTCTTTATTTTCCACTGTCCCCATCTTTTTAAAAAAAATCCAGTGAAGAAACTTCTCCGAAATGGCTCCTTAATCTTCTAGTATTGAGAAAACTTTTGTTAGCTATAGTATTTTATTTTTTTAAATGTTATTTATATTGAGTAACTTTCATACTTTGGTATATTTGGTACAAATTAAAATCATTTTATAGGTACATGGTTTTAAAACAATTTTAGTCTATCATGTCAGATATTCTTCTGTTACTAGATTCATATCTACATATCATTTTAATTCACACTGGGGAAACAGGCAGCAAATTATATTTGCCCACTGTCATATGAAATGTTTATCAGAGATGAGAACAAAATCATGATCTTAAAATTGCTATTCCTGGGAATACAAGACTTAAACAACAACCATCAACCAAAAAAAAAAAAAAAAGTAGACAATTTCCCCCACTAAAATGAAATTAGCAGAGAACTATATTTACAGCTTTTCATTTTTGTTTTGTTTATATTTATAATTTAAACTGTAATTAATAAAATTCACTGGAGCTAATGTGAAAGAAAAGCAAAATCAACAGTCTGCTCACTTTATATTTAAAATAATAGAGGATTACTGAACTTTCAAGGCAGTATATTTGATTTGAAACACTTACTTAGTCCCTTTTTACGTATCCATTTTGCAGCCAATGTTTGAATCGTTTATTAAAAGCATGAACAAAAATATGCTGTGACTGAAAGACTGATCAGTTGAAGTCTTCGGAAGTTTTAATCCAAGTTGAGTAGATATTGTTAAAGAACAAAACCAGACAGTAATTAATGTTTGTATCAAATTGTTAGGTGGCTGCTTAATAACAGGTTTTCTTTTTAACTTGTCCTTACTAAAGCCAAACAGCACACATGTTTTGGATATCTGACTTACAGTCCAAAAATAATTATAACCAAAAGGTTTCCTGAAGTGGAGTATGGAATATTTTTAAAAATAAGTAAAAAAATAAAGTAGGACGTTTTCTTCATAAAACACTAGATGAAGGTGGTGCACTGTTGTCACAGATGCCTTAAATTACTTCTTTTTTTATTGTTGACACAAGAAACAGAAGGCAGCATCTCAGAAACTAAAATACATTGTCCTCAGGGAACCTCGAGTTATATTTTTAAAGGAATTAAACATTGCATATGAGTACATAATTCAAGCACAAGGCCCACGTGAACTACATGACAATATTTCATAGGAAGATGTAAGGAACACTAAAAAGGCTTTGTAGAATATTCTTGAATATCAGGAAGGTCAGGGAAAACAATAGATGTGCAGTGGCATCTGTTGGCATATTTGAGAAGAAGAGGATACACAATATATAGCTGTAGTATTACATACTTCAACTGAGAAGAAACTGCTGAAAACATTTACAAAATCAAGATTATAAAACAGTGAGCAATATACACCTTAGTTAAAGGGGAGTTACCAAGTGTTTGCAAAGGGCCTAATACTGCTACTGTTACTCAAGCAAGTAGTCCTTATTCATGTACTGCTAAAGGAGTCCCTTGAAGTGTCAAGAGTGCAAATTAAACAAAATTGTTTCTATTACTGATCCATTCTCCACTCCACTTATTACTCTTCACACCACAAAATGTTTCATTTCATTGACATTCCCTGTTTCCAATCAATAAGCCAAATGTTTGGGTTTTTTTGGACTTCACTATGTTATAGGATATGCTATAGGATGCTTGTTACTTAGATGACAAGCCAGCTAGCAGCATAGTTAGGTGAGAAGGCCTGCAAGGACCAGGAAGAAACTTGCAGGGGACCTACGACCTGGGAAAAGACTGGGAAAGGATCCCCCCACCACCCTTGGTCCTACTCCAGCTAGGTAGGTAGACCACCTGGTGGAGATTCCTGCAGTGTGGACAACAGCAGAAGCCTTATGAGGAAGAGGCTTTAGGAGGGGCCAGGCTGCAAGGACTGCTGTATCTGTTCTAGTTTGTGTTGTATTGTTTTGGTGTTGGAAAATAAATCCATCCCTAAAGAAAAGGACTGAAATTCTGCTTCTGTTCTGGACGTGATTTGATGTATTGGGAACTCTCCACTGGCTTAGAGTTAAAAATGATTCAGCAGCAAGTATAGGCACATCAAACCATATTCATCACCGGGCAGCAATTTGTCAACATATCCTAGTAACCTGTCCCTACCTTGAGCACCTACACGGGGAAGGACACACGTGCGCTTCAGACTAGAATCACTCTGATTTAAGTGTTTAAATGCTACTCTGATTAATGTTGCCAGTGTCTCTGTATTGATTCTGATTACTCTTCCTTTTATACACTCTTCCTTAACTTTTGATGCCCTAATGGGCTGAAAGTGTTGCAATGACTTTGAGCTATCCAGCTGCCTTTAAAAACCAACTCTTAGAACATCTACCCACATAGGCCAGAAGATTAAGATCTGTCCCTGAAAAGCAAACAACCTTTTCCCCCCCTCCTTAACCTTTTTTAACACCACATTTTAATCTTATTTCCTGAAAACTTCTTCATTTTCTAATTATCTGTAGAATTTTCTAAAGATATTTATTCTGGAAATCTAACAATAAGATTTTGATCTTGATTGGAGGAGACTATGGGAGTCAGCCCTTCTCATGCTGTCTTCACATAATGATTTCAGCACATACCTAATAAAATAAAGGTGCCACTTTATTTTTCAAACCTTAAAATATGCTCAGCTTTGGTTCACTTTGAGTTTTGGGTAATGGTTTAAGTTAATACTCAGCATATCTAAATGAATTTGTTCACCTGAACCTCCGAAATGTAATCAGTGTCTGCCCTTGTGCCGCTATTGATTTTAACATAGCTGCTTACCCCGTTTATATATCTATTTACTTGTTGATGCCCCAGTGAAGGATCGGGGTCTGATTTGTGCAGGTGCTGCACAAACATGAAAATAAGACAGTTGCTGCCCTACTGCATTCACACTGTAACAATATTCCACCCAGTTTTAACACCATTTACTTAATGCTGATGATGATTTCAGTTAGCAATAGTTGTCTCATGTATATGTTGAGTAGGAGAAGGGAAGTAAGATAGATCCCTGTGGGAGTTTGCAAGTGAGCAATTTTGGGGAGGAGGAACAGTTACCTGTTGTCACATTCTAGATCTCATTCGAGAGTAGTGACTGAAGCTTTTAACATACCTACTAATATCATATTGGCACATGAATAACAGCTTGCGGATGACAGTCAAAAAAGTAGAGTTAGAAAATAAGTATTTTCTGCTAAAAATATAGAAATGTGGAAAAATATTTCACATGGTGGTATGTTTCCATATACTGTCTCTATGAATCCTCAGTTTTCTTTAAAGATCTTGTCAATGTGTGCTGCATTTACTATTATTATCTTTCCTATAAGCTATGTGTTGTAGGCCAGTGTTGGCTAACATCTCTTCATGGCTCAAATTCCCCAAACAGTTTTATATTTGTCTTCTGCTACCCCTTTGCAAACTCAGAAATATCCTTCCAATATAAATGACTGAAGTTGCATATATGGGTCAGATTCGTCCCTCTGTTACACCCATGCAACCTCCAATGACTTCAGTGAGGACTTCATGGGTGTAACGGAGGGAATAATTTTGCCTACATGCAATTTAAATGGAGGGATATAGTTGGGGGGGGAAGTGCCTAGGTTCTGCATACAAATTACAGATACTATTCATTGGTTTACTGGGTCAAAAAGTACTTTGAACAACACGGAAACAGTGGAAAGGCAAAGTGTAGGGGTGCACTCCATGTGATGAGGAAGGCGTCCCCTCAAGACCGGTGGCCTAGTCCCGCTCTTGAGCAGAATTCTGGACATCTGGCTTTGTTGGGTACAGCGAAGAGATCGATGTTCAGGAACCCACAGGGGTGGAATATATGCTGTAGGGCTGTTGTGTCTAATTTCCACTCATAGTCTTATGAGAAACTCCTGCTCAATTTGTCTACCTTGGAGTTCTGATGTCCAGGGAGGTACGTGGCCGAGAGTTTGATGTCATGCTGGATACACTGGTTCCACAATTTCAGTGCTTCTGAGCCTAGGGATCATGACCTGGCTCCCCCTTGTCTGTGGACGTAGAACACGAAGGCAATGATGTCCGTTATTATTCTTATGGTCCTAGGAGGCTGATGTGCAATGTGGATTCTGAAAGGGACTATCTGCCCTACACAGTGTGGGTCTGTAGACTTACTCCCCAACCAATTAAGGAGGTGTCAGTTGTCAGTATCAAGGATGGTGTTGGTTTTAGAAAAGGGACCCCCCCATGCAGACATTTTGGGGTTATGTCCACCAGTCTAATGAGTCCTTGATATTGATTAGTATTGATAGAAGTTTGTTTAGGCATGTCAGTGGGGCATGTACACTGTTCGTAGCTGTACCTGGAGACAGCGCAGGTGTAGCCTAACATGTTTTACCATGAACATGGCCACTGCCATATGGCCAAGCAGTTGTACGCATGTCCTGGCAGAGATCTGTAGGCCAGTTCTTATTGTGGAAATAAGATTCACGACTGCAGAAAATCTGTGAATTGGGAGGAAGGTTCTGGCTTGAATAGTACCCAACTGGACCCCAATAAAAATTCCAGATGCTGCACTGGAGTCAATATTGATTTTTTCATGTTTATCTGGAGGCTGAGATTTGAGAAAAGGTCCATTGTTTTTCTCAAGGCTTCAACAGCTTTGACTCTGGATGGAGCCTTGAGGAGGCAGTCATCCAGATATGGGAATGTTACAATCCCTTGTTTGCATATGTGCACCGCCACCACAGTGAGGACTTTGGAAAATACCTTAGGTGCTGCCAAAAGGCCAAAAGGTAGCACCTTGTATTGGTAATGGTTGGACCGCATGATGAATCTGAGAAATCACCTGTGGGAAGGGTGTATGGTAATATAAAAGTATGCATATTGGAGGTTGATGGCCAAGAACTAGTCCCCCTGTTCCACTGCTGGAAAAATTGTTGATAGAGTGACCATCTTGAACTGTTGTAGTTTGATGAACTTGTGATGTTCCTCAAGTCTAGAATAGGCCTCCACCTGCCAGATTTCTTTTGGATCAGAAAACAGTGGAAATAGAAACCCTTCCCTCTGTGCTGGGATGGGACCAGTTCTATGGCCCCCAGTCGCAGAAGGTGGTTTCTCTCTTCGTTTAGTGGATCTTCATGAGAAGGGTCCCTGAAGAGGGAGAGGTAGGGGGTGGGGGGGAGAGAGATTAACTGTATGGCATACCCTTTGTTGACAATTTCCAAGATCCACTTCTCCGAGGTGATTTCTTGCCATGATGGATAGAAATGGGTCAAACGGTTGACAAACAGATGGTCTGTTGAAGATGGTTGGAGCATCTGGACCAGAGGGAGGCATCTTGGGGCCTCGACCATTTACCAAACTATAATAGAAACACTACTATCACTGCTAATACTAAAGTCTAAGGATGACTGAAGGGCTCTGCTCAGGATTCCGTCCTAGACCAAAAGGTGGTTGAGAAGGAACTGAGGGCGGTTAGATCGCACAGCGCTATATAGACACCACTCACAGTGCGAGACAGTGAGGAGCGCATGTCCAGCCCAACGGGCACTGCTACCAAAGTTCTCCGATCCCAGGCGCAGGAGGTGCTACCACTCCTACAGAGGAGAGTCTGCAGAAGAATAGGTTGTTACAGTAACAAAAGTTTGTTTTCTGAATCATTCAACTGCTCATAAAGAAAAAAATTGACTGTGCACCTGTTGGAGCTAATCTTTCTTTTTTTGTTTTTAACAAAGCATTTATCACACTGAGTATCTGCTCCAAAAGCTCCTGCTTTTAATAGGTCAGGTTATATTTGGTCTTCCAATATCAGGTAGGTGACCAGGTTATATTTGGGTTTTGCATATCAAGCAATAAGATAGGATCATATTTCTCATTAAATTAAAATTAAACTTTCTCCCACAAGGTTTAAATCACATTTTATTTGGCCCCTGATCTCAAAGGAACATTTTGCATTCTGATAAAATAAAATGGAAATAAACGTATTGATTAAAAATAATCAAATACGTGGCAAAAGGCAAGCAGAAATTTGCCTTCTCCATATTTGATTTTTCATAGTGTTCCACATTCTTCAACTGGACGAGTCTACAGCTATGCAGAAATTGAGAAACAAGTAACCACAGGATCCAGTTGCCTGGAAACTGCCTGATTACAGCAGCCACTGTAGACTATGAGGAAATTCTACCTGAGTTTTTAGGATCATTTGCCAAGGCTCATCATGGTGACAAGAAAATTTACACTTCAGTCAAACCTTTACACCAAAATAAGAATAAAACCACCAAGACTACTGTCTCTCTTTGGAAGAAACAAACTTAAATATTTGAGGGCAGAACCACCAGAATTTTCCAAAAGTCAAACAGAACAACAACAAAATCATATCAGTATCCTACTCCAGGAATGTTCGGAATCAAGGGGCCAAGATACAGTCTACAGCAAATAACCTATGAGAATGCAGTGGCTAACACTGTGGTGTACAAACCAACAGAAGCCAGAGAGAGGAACTAATAATGGATATTTGTATTCTGCTGCAGTGCTCCTTTAGCTAGCACTTACATGTACATCTAAAGCACAACTTTCAATCAGACATTACCATTAACAGCTGCTTTGAAATGAGCACCCGTTTGTTTCATTTTGCCTTGACAGGCTGGAGACATTTAGCCAGCTTTTCACAGGTGCAATGTAACAGAAGGAAAAAATCTCCAAAAAGGGTGAGGAGTTAAAATAAAAAAATAATACCCAGTACTCTCATCCAGGGGTCGGAGGAAGGGGAAGAGAGATAGGGAGAGATAACAACAGCTACCATCAAATAGCTCTCTTTCCTACAACAACAGATTAAATTCATTTCATTCTTAATGCCTTATGTTGGTATCTTTTTTAGATGAAGTTGCAGCAGAAATATAAGGCTACACGGCCTGGCTGTAGGGCTGTCAAGACGTTAATCAGGGCCAGATTCTCCTGCCCTTACTTATATGAAACAGACCCTTACTCCATGAGTAATCTCACTGAAACCAATGTGACTAAAATAAGAGCAAAGTATAACTCAGGGTTAATAAGGGTGGCACAATCTGGCCTTCAATTGCATTTCATTAGATCGTTACCTATATCAGAGTTTTAGATGGTGGACAGAAAGAGACCTCTTGAATTATATACTTCAACTGTCCTTTATGGTGCAAGATTTCCATCTGCTCTGGTTTCATAAGTATTTTACCTAGCCAACAAATACACCTCCTCATGATCATGTTTCAGATATGTCTTAACAAATCTTTCCAATGCTTGTTTTCCCTGGTTGTTAAGGCATCTACTCTCTATGCTGTTCAGTAACTTCTTCAGTATTTGTAAAAAACATATTACCTATACAAGATCCACCTCTTATCAATTTCAATAGTATTCAGTCTCCTTTGGCTTTCCTTATGTGTCACACCTCCTGACCCTCTCTCTAATCATTTGCCTTTTTCAGGAAACCAGTGTACCAATATCCTTTAACCAGCTACCCAAGATAACAAAGGTTTAAAGAAGTTTCTAAGGGACTTAACCCCACTGCAATTTTCAAGATAAACAGTGGAAGTGAAAACTGGATCCTAATGAGTTGATATGAATTATCTTGTCTCTGATCAGGAAATAGATATTTAAAAAGAATCAAAAACAAACCAATGGTTTATGCAGAGAATTAATAAAACCCGAAGCTGAAATTTTCTGCAATATAATAGCTAAGCATAGCATCAAGTAAGTGAGTTAATCCTGTGTTCTCTGAGGCTAACACCACAAATCCCTTCATGCTTGTTCATAGGGGTGAGGGTTGCTACCAAAAATCCACCTGTTCTCTAACTTCATCATACAGGTGGGGGTCGGTCTTTCCCGATCATTTTCTCCCCAGGTACAGGCTAAGGGAAAATGGATGGATGAAGGAGCATTTTAGTATCCCTGAGCTGTGACACACTGCTGGAGATATACCTTGCTCAGTAAGCATATCTTGCTAAATTCACAGCAACGCAATTGTCATCGCAGGACAATGCTGGAAAAAAGCAGTCCCACTGCCACTGGCATTTGTTGCTTTGTAGGTTATGAAAGGATGTATCTTATGAAGAGAAGCAGCAAGGCAGACAAGTCATTCTATTTAATACCACAAGGCAACTGTTAACATTCTAACTAGCAGGCTCCAAATACAGATATCTAGTACCTCAATCTGCCTTTCTCCCAGCCCTAATTTGTACACAAGTTTTAAAATAAAACTCCAGCTTTTAAAATGTGTGAAGCTAAAGGCCATATGCTAAAGGCCTTGAGGTCTGTACTGTTCCATTGTTCTCTCTTAAGTGAGACACATTGATTTTTCCTATTTTTGATCCTCTTGCTAAACTCAGTTCTGCAGTATTTGCAACTAATACTCACAAAGCATTTAGAACTTGGTACCAGTTTCTCAACAGAGGGCATCTTTATATCAGGCATTTTTGATGGATAAACTGCATCTTTTCTCCAACATTTTGGATTATAAGAATGTTGTAGTAATTGAAACCTTGGCAATACTAAACCCTTTTTATTATTTTAACCGCACTCAGTTCTAATTACATATTCAGTTTCTCAAACTTTCCAATACTTTTAAAGAGATACTCAACCAAAATTTAGTCAAGTACAGAAAAATGAATTAAAAATGCTTTCAGGTACTACTGCAGATTCCTCCTGTCAAATGTTGATATTTTACTATTATATTTTCCTATTTTATTTAAAATTGTTTTATCATGTTCTTGTCTCTATGTGAAATACCTACACAAAAAATAGAGGAAACTGACTGACAATATAGATGAACAGTGAAACTGACTAGTCACAAAGGAACACAGTAAACAAAAATAGAGAACCTTTCTCTGCTAATGATTTTTAACCATCTTCCTCTTAGCTATTACTAGTAACAAAAGTAGGTTCAATTATTTTGAATAGAAGTACGTATTTTTTAAGTTTGCTGAGTCCTTTTAAGGATTCTCTTTCCTTCAAACTAATTAGTACTGTATAGAAAGGACATTGAATAAGAAGAATACACTATTAAATTGCTCAACTTTGTCATAAGGCCTATACTGCTAAAAGGCAAACAATTGTCCCCTTAAGTCAGGCAATAGGGATCTGTGTTCTCAAGCAATACAATCTGACTTCCAGTTCCTCCTCAAGCCGTTTAGATCAGACTTCCATGGTGTACAATGCAGTGACAAGGACTACAGATTTTTCTTTATACTATTCAGTAGTTATATTGTGCTATAGAGATACTGTACACTGTACGCTGGCACCGCCTGCCCTCTGCGTCTGTGGGAGGCCACGCCTCCTTGCAGTTTGGTCTACTAGAGTCTTCTCAACACAAAGAAAAAAGGGGGGGAATTAGCGGTTATCAATGGGTCCCGGACTTCAAGCGGGGCAGGCCCGTAAACAGTCTGGGCTCTGGCCTGCAACCAAGCAGAGCAGTAGTAGTTTATTCGCCCGGCCATTAAGCAGGGTGGGGCAGCAAACAGTCAAGGCTCTGGATTGCAGTCAGGGAGAGCTGTAGCACCAGCTCAGGCAGGGGTGAGTGCCAAACACAGTCTATGGGGCTCAGGTAGAGACACCCGAGGAGTGCAGGCCTCCTGGCCTAAGGAGGGGGAGTACTGTCACCCCAGAGGTGCAGTGGCAGGGAGGACGAGGGCCCGCCCAACTCCACCATGATCCAGCCCAGGGCCCTAACAGTGGCAGAGTGGTCCACCACTGGGTCAGCAGGGATCCGCCTGCAAAACATTGACCATTTATCAGGCCAACTCTCAACCAGACTGTTGCCTGGTTTCCCTGGCCTGCTTTCTACTCTCCCCCTTGGGTGTACCTGGGTCCAGGGTTCGTCCTCAGTCTCCCCAGGATACACCGCCAAGGATAGCGGTAGCAGCTCCTCAGCATTGGAAGTGGCAGGGCTCTCTGGAAGCTCAGGCTGGTCTCCGGGGCAGCAGTGGTTCTCCTTGGCATCCCACTCCAGCAGCAGGGAAGAAGCATCTGTCTCCTTCGGCAGCTCCCTCTCAACTGAGCTGCTGGGACAGCCTTTTATACTTCCCCTTCCTGTTACACCCCTCTTCTTCTGGCATGTGGGGCATGGAGCTCGTTGCTTCAACCACCAGGTGGCTTGCGGCGTTCCCTCCTCATCTGTGTCTGAGGGAGGCCACGCCTCCTCGCTACACCCCCCACTAAGCCCAGCTACCGATCTTCGGAGCTGGTCTGGTCCCCTTCTCCGAACTGCGACAGAGCATCCCCGTTGGCATTCCCCTTACCAGCACGGTGTTGAATGTAAAGGCAAAGGGTTGGAAAGACAGGTATCAGCACATCAGCCGGGTGTTGGTGTCTCATTTGCTGCAACCATTTCAGGGGGAGATGGTCAGTCACAATAATTAAGGGCTCCTGAGGAGGTAATAACAGAGGGCTTCTAGTGCCCATTTGATGGCCAGAACTTCTTTTTTATCACTAGGAATGGGCAACAGGCGATGGATCACTTGATGATTACCTGTTCTGTTCATTCCCTCTGTGGCACCTCGCATTGGCCACTGTCTGAAGACAGGATACTGGCCTAGATGGACCTTTGGTGTCACCCAGTATGACCGTTCTTATGTTCATCAAAGAATTACATTCTCGCAGAAACAACTTCTGGCTAATGCACAGCATGGGGTGTTCTTCGACTTCGATGTTCTGCAAAAGGACAGCCATTAAACTGACTGCCAATGCATCGGTTTGGACTTTGAAGCTGCACATAAAGTCCAGACTGTAAAGCATGGGCTCATGGCACAGGTGGCACTTCAGCTACCGAAAGGCTGCCTCGCAGTCTGGAGTCCATCGTACCTGCAGGGGCTGGCCTTTCGTGAGCAGCCTGGTTAAGGGAGCAGTGATGAATCTGGGATGAAGCATCTGTAGTAACGCATGAGTCCTAGGAATTGTCGGACTTGCTTTTTAGTAGTGAGAAGCAGGTTGTTCTGGATTGCCTGAACTTTCCCCATAAGTGGGCACAGTTTGCTTCATCCCAGGGTGTAACCCAGATAGGTTGTTTCCTGCCACCCAATTCAGCATTATTTTTGGGTTTGCGGTGAGCCCGGCCTCCCAGAGGATTCTCAAGACGGCTGCCACCTGATTTAGGTGATCCAGTGACAACTGTAGATTACTACGTCATCGGCCACCGGCGCCGGGAAAAGTTGGCGCCTATGGTATGGGCGGTGGCACTTCTCAGGGGGATAGCCTCAGGAAACCGTGTGGCATTGTCCAGCACTACTAGGATATACTGGAATCCAGCTGCGCTCTTTGCAAGAGGACCCACCAAGTCCACTGCTACTCTTTCAAAGGGTGTTCCCCACAGACAGAGCAGCTTGCTGGCATTCTGGATAGGAGGCGCAGTGGTCCGTAGTGTCATGGTGTACATCTGGCCAAAATAAATGGGACAGAACCAGGGCCAACGTCTTCTCCAGCTCGAGATGGTCGGCTGCCGGGATGTCGTACGCCAGCCTTAGCACGGCTTGTCAATGGCACCTAGGGACTAGTAGTTGGGACCAGGGCTTGCGGGTCCAGGGTACTTTGCAACTCGGTATAGCTGATCCCGGGTGAGCTCAAACTGACGCCACTGGTTGGTCCTCTGCCCATCTACAATAACCCCATCCATGCAGGACAGCTGCTCGTAGGCGCGGTTCAGTGTGGGGTTGTCCTTTTGGTCCTCACATAAGTCTGTCACCGTGTCTAGTCGGACTCGGACATCTCTACCCTCGGGAGGGGTTGGCGTGCCACTGACCCTGGCAACTGGATCCTCCAGAGGGGCGGGCAGGCCGCCAAGGCCTGGTTTCCCTGACTCCGCCTCCCTATCGTCAGGAATGTCCCCCTCAAGGTCCCCTAGGCATGGTTCCTTGGTCTCCATCTCCATATTGTCGGTGTTGTCCCCCTCGAGAACCATCTCGTTGGGGGTATCTCAGAGACTGACAGTGAGCAGCACCTGGGGGAAACCCAGGACCGTCTTGGCCAAGGATAATGGGATAGGGCAGCACTCAGGCAACCCCCCCTGCATTTCCTGTGTCACTCCGGCCACTGTCAGTGCCACCTGGGCTGTGGGGTACACCTTTACGTCCCCATGCATGCAGCAGAGGCTAATCTGACCTGGTATCTGGTTGGGGGGATGGAGGGAGGAGATCAGCTCCTGGCAAGCATACCAAAGTCTGTCCACACTCCAAGTCAACTAAGGCTTCAAGGTATTGCTTACCCAGGACTACAGAGCTGTTCTCAGTGGTGGTAGATGAGAGAACAAGGAGCAATGGTCTCAAGTTGCAGTGGGGGAGGTCTAAGTTGGATATTAGGAAAAACTATTTCACTAGGAGGGTGGTGAAGCACTGGAATGGGTTACCTGAGGAGGTTGTGGAATCTCCATCCTTAGAGGTTTTGAAGACCCGCCTTGACAAAGCCCTGGCTGGGATAATTTAGTTGGGGCTTGTCCTACTTTGAGCAGGGGGTTGGACTAGATGACCTCCTGATGTCTCTTGCAACCCTAATCTTCTGTGATTCATCTATGATTTTATGATTCTATGATTGTCACCTTGGGGCCAAAGTGCTGGTGGGCGTGGGTCTCTCCAGTGCATACCTAGCCATAGGATCCAATCCTCACAGGCCATTTGCCCTGTAACAGCCCAAACAGGTTGTCATTGCAAGGCAGGCCCAGCCTCTCAGTCGGCCAAGGGTTGAAGGGTGGCACCGCACAGCTGGGGCTTTCTGCCACCAGGAAGTCCCCCTTACTGCCGCAGCCAGAGTGGGGGGCTGGTGTCGCATGACCCGTGTTCGGCCTTGGGGCTCCAGTCTCTGCTGCATCCGCTGCTGCCGCTGGAGCTGAGTGGCATGTTCTCGCTGCTGGTTCCTGGCCCACCGTCTCACCAGTTGATCCCAATCCATGGTGGCCTCTGCTGGGGATGGGTTAAGAAGCAACATGGTCCCCCTTATGTTCAGGGGGGCGGACACTGCCCCCATTCTCCACTACATGTAAGCTGGCGCGGCCGGCCCTCTGCATCTGCATCTGAGGGAGGCCATGCCTCCACGCAGTTTGATCTGCTAGAGTCTTCTCCACACAAAGGAAAAAAAGGGGGAGAATTAGTGGTTCTCAATGGGCCCCGGCCTTCAAGCGGAGCAGGCCTGTAAACAGTCAGGACTCTGGCCTGAAATCAGGCAGAGCTGTAGCACCAGCCCAGTCTGGGGCTCAGGTAGGGATGAGGGCCAAGAACAGTCTATGGAGCTCAGGTAGGGATGTCCGAGAAGCACAGGCCTTCTAGCCTAAGGAGGGGTGCGGTGGCAGGGGGGACGAGGGCCCACCCAATTCCACTGCGTCCCAGCCCAAGGTCCTAACAGTGGAGAAATGGTCTGCCACTGGGTCAGCAGGGATCTGCCCGCAACACGCTGACCTTGTATCAGGCCAGCTCTCAACCAGACTGTTGCCAGGTTTCCCTGGGCTGCTGCCTACTCTCCCTCTTGGGTGTACCTGCATCCAGAAGTCCTCCTCAGTCTCCGAAGGATAACGGTAGCAGCTTCTCAGCATCGGGAGTGGCAGGGCTCTCTGGAAGCTCAGACTGGTCTCCGGGGCAGCAGTGGTTCTCCTTGGCATCCCACTCCAGCAGCGGGGAAGAGCGTCTGTCTCTTTTGGCAGCTCCCTATTAGCTCAGAGGCTGGGACAGCCTTTTATGCTTCCCCTTCCTGTTACGCCTCTCTGCTTCTGGCGTGTGGGGCATGGCCCTCGTGGCTCCACCCACTAGGCATCTTGTGGTATTCCCTCTGCATCTGAGGGAGGCCACGCCTCCTCACTACAGATACATTATATCTATTCCAAATATATTTAGCTATTCAAAAAATATATGCTATAGAAATATGCAGTATCAATGCATACATATTATCTATTATTTTGTACCTTCAAAACACTGTACAAACATCGACTGATTCTGAAGGATGAGTGTTATTTCCACTTTACAAATGGAGAAATGGAGTCATAGGCAGATTACTCAAAGACACACTACGTCCAGGTCAAAGCTAGAATGTGGGCCGCAGGAACTTCTGAGTTCTCAAACCCTGCACTCAGACCACTCAACCATGCTGCCTTGTCCTGTTAAAGTTATAACTGATGCATTTTAATAATCAGACAGCTAAAGATAAGGTTATACTATTCCCACCCCAGCTCCCACACAAAATAGAGCAAGTGATCTAACATATGGTGTGTTAAAGATCAATGCTATTGCTTTCATAAGTGTGGGATGGCAGACAGTGTCAATCGCAGGAGAGGTTTTATAATCCTTTTGAGATGCAGCAGATTTTACTAGATTATTCCCCACTACTGCTGTATCTTTGTTCCTGCTGTTGTGGGGTTTTTGTCTAATAATAAAGGTGGGCATAAACCAAAGTCACATCTCTGAACACTACTTAAACCCAGCTCAGACACTGCTCTATTTATCTGGCCACGTTCAAGATCCTGTGCTTGGAAAATTCTCTTGCCCATTTAATCTGACTGTGTTCAACCCAGTAATGGAGGTTCACTTTCGAACACTGCTTTGTATGGCTAGAGTTTTTAGTCATTTTGATTGAAATATGGAGGAGATGGGGTGACTTTTAGTGTCCATCAAAGCAAGAGGCTGACAGTACAGTAGCTTCAGCGAGACAGAGTGCAGGCAGAGATTGTGGGAAACTTCTTCGTAAAGATTGTGTCACTTCACCTTAATGTAAAGTGGCAATTTAGTTGTTTTTCTGATGCTGAACCTTTGTGCAGCAGAGACAGCTGATCTACTTTTGCTGAGCCACACTGCATGGTGACTTTGTGATATAGGGAAATACAGCTAAAAATGATTATGTAAATTGAGCCTTCTAAAAAGCCCTTTTCATTACAAGCTGCCCTAGGGGTATTTGATGGAGAATCAATTACCGCTGTATGTTTCCATCACCACATTCTAGAGAAGCCAATGGAAAGGCAATTGAACTACATCCCACATCACTCAAGTGCAGTGCTCAAGGAGTTAAGGAAGACACAAATTATTATTTTTACAGGTCCAGTGCAATACCACACCAGGCAAATGATTTTCTCCATTAAAAACTAGTTTGGAAGCTAGAAGATCATTTATATTCCCCTAGACAAATTTTGCAATTTTAAATAATAATTTATATTCACAGATAATTAATATTTGCTTGTTAACTATAGGCCAGGAAATATCTAGCTCTAGTTTTCCTACCATGGTATTTGTTTTTATAAGGTAGCTGTAAGAGAGCCTAATCAATTATTTACCTTTGCAAAGAAAAATAAATGAGTGGCCTCGTGGCACTGACACCTTGAACTTATTTTTGTAAACAAAATTTAAAGTAGATTAAGGGAAAATACGGAGGAAGACAATTGAAGGGCCAGATCCTCAGCTGTTGTAAATAAGTATAGAAGCATTGAAGTGAATGAGCCTACATAGATGTAAGCCAGCTGAAGATCTGGCCCAGGTGGGGCTTATTTTCAGCTAATCAGTACTTTGAACTTAAAAAAAAAATTAACTGACTAGAAAAACCAGTTAGCTGTAAGATATATTTAATGTTTAGAACTGTTTTGTGGCTGGAAAAGCAACTTTATGATATTTAACAATCTGAGCTGCACACAGAGTGAACTAAAGACTATTTCCAGAACATTTTTAATGATTACAGCTGCAGAGTGGTTATAACTGCTTTTAAGGCTAAATATAAATGCATCCAAGGCATATAAAATTGGCCTGTTACATAGCAAATAGTAGGGGAACTGTTTAAAGAGATGAATGTCAAATACTGCAATTTACCCCAAATGTACTGACCTATGCACTATATCTTCCATATATTGTGAGCAAAAACCATGTTCTTTCCATCCAGATGATGTATTAGATGAAAGAAAGGCAGACCTTGGCCTATCACATTGACCAATATTGTCTCACTGTGTCCTGGTGTTGCCGTCAGTTAGTCTATATTCGCCTTCTGTCTAAGACTGTAAACTATTTGGGCTGGGACTGTCTTTTGGTTATGCCTTTGCACAGTACCTAGCGCATTGGAGCCCTGGTCTGTTACTGGGGCTCCTAAGCACTACTGCAATGCTAAACAGAAAACCACTGTAACCATGGGCAGCGCATGTTGCAGGCTGGGGGAGGCTAAGCCTCCCCAAATCTGTGCTAATGTTCCCTGCCACAGGCCCGGGGCCAGATTGTGGCAGGCTCAGAGCTCCTCTGGGTGGCTGGGGATCAGGGCAGCTTGGGCGGGCGGACCAGCACATGGGGTGGCTTGGGTGGGTTGGCCAGCACTCAGGGCTTGGGCAGGGCTCAGGGCAGCTCAGGAGGGCTGGCCAGGGCTCCTTGAACTACGGTGAGGGGCTTGGGGCTCCTCTGGCCCCAGCAGTTGAGAGTGGGGGAAGGTCAAAGAGGGGCTGGGGCCTAAGGTAGAAGGGGGTAGGGACGGGGCCTCAGACACAAGGGGTGGGACTAGCTTCCCCAAATAGGGGGGTTCATGTGCTGCCCATGATTGTAACCACAAACATACCTAGAGGCACAACAGTCAGCGAGGATTGAACCCAGGACTTTCAACATCAAACCACTGGCCTTCCTTTGAAGTGATTCAGTATGGTAGGCAAACCTCTTAATGGTATTTCCATTTTGGAGAATTTGAGTGTTTTCACTCACTACAGTAAGATCCATCCATGTCAGAGTGTGGTGTCAAAAGGGTCTTCATAGCCAGTGGCCCCTGTTGACCATTTCTTTGGCCCATCTCTGGCAATGTCTTCTATGCCCTAATCCTCCAGATAAGTCACCTCTTTCCAGAGCAACCAAAATCCAACTAAAGAATCCACACAAACATCCAAACAGAAGATCCTTCTGGCCCTCTCAGGCTACACTGAAATTCCCTGTTCCTCATGCTGTTCTTGGGCACTCCACAGTTCCTTCTTTGTTCCCCTGGCTGAGCACTGCCTCCCAAGGCATTTTCCCTGGAGGCCCTTCTTTTTAGCAGGTTTCCCCCATGCTGCCCTTCTCCAAGGACTCTGGCAGCTTCTCACAGGGACCTCCCTGCTTTTTACAGGCCTAGATCTGGGCCTCCCACAGGAGCCTAACCTTCTCCTGGGTGTTCTCTCCAGCCTGACTTCAACTGGCCTTGCTCCTCTCTCTCTCACTGCTTTCATAGAATCATAGAATCACAGAATATCAGGGTTGGAAGGGACCTCAGAAGGTCATCTAGTCCAACCCCCTGCTCAAAGCAGGACCAATCCACAACTAAATCATCCTAGCCAGGCCTTTGTCAAACCTCTAAGGAAGGAGATTCCACCACCTCCCTAGGTAACCCATTCCAGTGCTTCACCACCCTCCTAGTGAAAAAGTTTTTCCTAATATCCAACCTAAACCTCCCCCATTGCAACTTGAGACCATTACTCCTTGTTCTGTCATCTGGTACCACTGAGAACACTCTAGATCCATCCTCTTTGGACCTTCCTTTCGGGTAGATGAAAGCAGCTATCAAATCCCCCCACTTCCCTCTGTCTGTGGGTCTCCCTGACCTTTTCACAGGATCACTAATTGTAACAGAATCCAGATCAGGATCAGCTGGGGGTGGGGGGGTAACTGCCAGATCACAGGGAAGGCTGAGCTGACCCCTCTTAAAGGGCCAGCCAGACTGTGACGGACACACAATGAGAATCCAAACCTAACATTACCCAAGTTTGACCCTATCCCTGACCTTAACATCATCCAAGCTTCTCATCTCAAACTTGACTAGCAAGCTCTACCCTGGACCTTGAAGACCACTTAAAAGCTTCACCTAATGCAAAATGCAACCACCTGCCTTATGTGTAGAGAAGATATATTGCAGCATGTTGTGCATATTTATTTTCATTGGCTGCAAATTTATTGTGCAGATTACCAATAAAAGGGCCATTTATCTCAAAGGCCAAATTTCCTTTTCTGAACTGTCTGGATACCTACATTTGGTTTCAAGTTAGCAGGGCTGAATTTACATGACGCCTTCAGATGGTTTTCAATAGCAGGACTCAGCTTTAAAATTTGTTCCCAAATATGTCAGCTGCACCTACCTACTGTTAGAGTGTGATACAAAATACATCCCCCTATCCAGGCTTTTTACTGACTATAAGCAATGAAGCCCATTGATGATAGCTTCCCTGGATAAAAATTTCATCATCTCTAGTCTGTTTAAAGAAATTGGTTTGGTTTTTGGAGCATGTTGGGGACAACTTTCTGGTACAAGAGCTGGAGGAAACAACAAGGGGCCATGCTCCTCTTGACCTGCTGCTCACAAACAGGGAAGAATTGGTAGAGGAAGTAGAAGTGGGTAGCAACCTGGACAGCAGTGACCATGAGATGGTTGAGTTCAGGATCCTGACAAAAGGAAGAAAGGAGAGCAGCAGAATATGGTCCCTGGACTTCAGAAAAGCAGACTTTGACTGATGGGCAGGATCACCTGGGAGGCTAATACAAGGGGGAAAGGAGTCCAGGAGAGCTGGCTGTTTTTTAAAGACGCCTTATTGAGGGTGCAGGAACAAACCATCCCAATGTGCAGAAAGAATAGCAAATATGTCAGACGATCCACTTGGCTTAACAGAGAAATCTTCGGTGAGCTTAAACACAAAAAGGAAACTTAAAAGAAGTGGAACTTGGACAAATGACTAGCGAGCCGTATAAAAATATTGCTCGAGCATGCAGGAGTGTAATCAGGAAGGCCAAAGCACAACTGGAGTTGCAGCTAGCATTTGAAGGGTAACAAGAAGGATTTCTACAGGTATGTTAGCAACAAGAAGGCCAGGGAAAGTGTGGGACCCTTACTGAATGGGGGAGACAACCTAGTGATAGATGACGTTGGAAAAGCTGAAGAACTCAATGCTTTTTTTGCCTCGGTCTTCAAAGACCAGGTCAACTCCCAAACTACTGCACTGGGCAGCACAGTATGGGGAGAAGATGAGCAGCCCTCAGTGCTGAAGGAACAGGCTAAGGACTACACCTCTACCCCGATATAACACTGTCCTCGGGAGCCAAAAAATCTTACCGCATTATAGGTGAAACTGCGTTATATTGAACTTGCTTTGATCCGCTGGAGTGTGCAGCCCCGCACCCTTGGAGCACTGCTTTACTGCGTTATATTCAAATTCATCTTATATCAGGTCGCTTTATATCGGGGTAGAGGTGTATTTAGAAAAGCTGGACTTGCACAACTCCATGGGGCCGGATGCAATGCATCCGAGTGTGCTGAGGAAGTTGGCTGATGTGATTGCAGAGCCATTGGCCATTATCTTTGAAAAATCATGGCAATCGGGGGAGGTCCCAGATGATTGGAAAAAGGCAAATATAGTGCCCTTCTTTAAAAAAGGGAAGAAGGAGAATCCGGGGAACTACAGAACAGTGAGCCTTATCTCAGTCCCTGGAAAAATCATGGAGCAAGTCCTCAAGGACTCAATTTTGAAGCAGTTCAAGGAGAGGAAGGTGATCAGGAACAGTCAACATGGATTCACCAACGGCAAGTCATGCCTGACCAACCTAATTGCCTTCTATGATGAGATAATTGGCTCTGTGGATATGGGAAAAATGGTGGACATGATATACCTTGACTTTAGCAAACCTTTTGATTCGGTGTCCCACAGTATTCTTGCCAGCAAGTTAAAGAAGTATGGATTGGATGAATGGACTATAAGGTGGATAGAAACCTGGCTAGATCATCAGGTTCAACAGATAGTGATCAATGGCTCGATGTCTAGTTGGCAGCTGGTATCAAGCGGAGTACCCCAGTGGTCGGTCCTGGGGCTGGTTTTGCTCAACATCTTCAGTAATGATCTGGATGATGGGATGGATTGCACCCTCAGCAAGTTCGTGGATGACACTAAACTGGGGGGAGAGGTAGATAAGCTGGAGGGTAGGGATAGGGTCCAGAGTGACCTAGACAAATTGGAGAATTGGGCCAAAAGAAATCTGATGAGGTTCAGCAAATACAAGTGCAGAGTCCTGCACTTAGGATGAAAGAATCCCATCCACTGCTACAGGTTGGGGACCGACTGGCTAACTGGCATTTCTGCAGAAAAGGACTCGGGATTACAGTGGACGAGAAGCTGGATATGAATCAACAGTGTGCCCTTGTTGCCAAGAAGGCTAATAGCATATTGGGCTGCATTAGTAGGGGCATTGCCAGCAGATCTAGGGAAGTGATTATTCCCCTCTATTCGGCACTGGTCAGGCCACATCTGGAGTACTGTGTCCCGTTTAATAATAATATACAGAGATATACCTATCTCATAGAGCTGGAAGGGACCCTGAAAGGTCCTTGAGTCCAGCCCCCTGCCTTCACTAGCAGGACCAAATACTGATTTTGCCCCAGACCCCTAAGTGGCCCCCTCAAGAATTGAATTCACAATGCTGGGTTTAGCAGGCTAATGCTCAAGCCACTGAGCTATCCCCCCTACAGAAAGGATGTGGACAAATTGGAGAGAGTCCAGTGGAGGGCAACGAAAGTGATTAGGAGGCTGGGGCACATGACTTATGAGGAGAGGCTGAAGGAACTGGGCTTATTTAGTCTGCAGAAGAGAAGAGTGAGGGGGGATTTGATAGCAGCCTTCAACTACCTGAATGGGGATTCCAAAGAGGATGGAGCTAGGCTGTTCTCAGTGGTGGCACATGACAGAACAAGGCGCAATGGTCTCAAGTTGCAGTGGGGGAGGTCTAGGTTGGATATCAGGAAAAACTATTTCACTAGGAGGGTGGTGAAGCACTGGAATGGGTTACCTAGGGAGGTGATGGAATCTCCATCCTTAGAGGTTTTTAAGGCCCGGCTTGACAAAGCCCTGGCTGGGATGATTTAGTTGGGGATTCGTCCTACTTTGAGCAAGGGGTTGGACTAGATGACCTCCTGAGGTCCCTTTCAACCCTGATATTCTATGATTCTATGATTTTATGGTTATGGAAGGAGGGCCAAACAACATATGGCCTTGTTTGCAGAAAATTGTATCTCATTTTTAAAATTATGGAAAGAGTGTCCTGAAACCAGAATGATGAAACTTTTTACATACCAGTGTAACTAATTAGTTCACTTTATCATTCATTTATTTTGTTACGATTAACTAATATTCTATTGTTGTATGTTAAATAAATTTAAATTGTAGGATTATAGAAGTATAAGATCAACAAGTATTTAGAAGTGATAAGTCTGTATTAGATATCTAAGTAAAGGAGGGTTGAAATGCACGGCCTAGAGGTTGAGGCCTGTAAGGTGTCAGCTTAGCCATACTAGGTGATAGGCTTAAGAAATGCTCGACCTAAGTAAGTGACCAAAGAATAACCTGATGCCCCAAGATCATGAGCAAGATGTGCCGATAGGTAGTATTATCAAAAAGTGACCGCAATGTACCATTCAAAATCATGAGATACCTTCTTGTAACGTTTTTTTCTAACATGTGTCCTGTCCGCAGTGTACATGTTCTGCATAGATGCTAATGAGAATAAAAGGAACTACAAAGAACCTATCAAAAATGGGGCACCCCAATATTGGGGGGGTGCAATGCAGATAAAGAAAAAGAGGGTTGAGGTGCACATGTGCAGAGTATTAGGTGCAGTCAGAATCACATGATAAAAGAGGACTCCTGGATTGGATAAAATGGGTTACTAAGGTTGCCAGCCCTCCAGGTTTGGACTGGAGTCTCCTGGAATTGGCATCGATCTCCCAATGACTATTGAAAGCAATCCAGGAGATTTTAATAGGCTATTTTAAGAAAATTACATTATGTCATGTTGGAAAAAAAAATCTCCTGGAATAGCTTCAGTCAGAGTTGGCAACCCTATGGGCTACCTACAGGAAAACTCCAGCAGGAACCATCCCTTTACTGATGATCAGTTGGCAAGGTATCCATCAAACCCTAAGAATATCGGTAAGGATGTGAGTATGACTATATTTGTAACTTTTGCATAGGTTTTCATATGATTTCTGTATGCACAGGTAATCATAACCTTAATTGTAACGTTAATAAAACTTGTAAAACAGACTAGACTTTGTACTTGTGAATGCATGTGTAGTCACTATCCTTGGTCTTCATGTGTTCCTAGGGGCTCTAAATCTGAAACAAATAGCAGAGGTGACTTTCACTCTTTTGAACTTGAAATTGTAACAATCAGAGCCGAACCCAGAGTAATATATATATCACTAAATTCACATTAAATAAAAGGTTACACATGTACTGAATAAATACAAAGAATGAAGCTTTAAACTGAATATACAGAGAAACAAGAAGCTACTGACAGTAATTAAATAATGGGGTCATGCTAGAATAGTGGAAAAAATCCAAGTTTAATGGTTTTGAAAACATTTGATATATACACAGGCATGTTCACACATGCTCACACAGTGCCAACCCTTTATTCTATGTAGAATTTGAAAAAATATATATTATAATGCTAAAATTTACTCAGTGGTTCTTGTTCCCCGGTATTTTAATGCTAAAATGTCAGACTGTCAAATAATAATACCAAGCCACCTCCGCACACTTACATGTCTTTCTCCAATCTTTTCAAATTGCTACATATAACCATCTAGTTAGCATTTCAGTTGCTATTGTTTATGACGGGCTCCAATTGTGAATATGTTCTTATTTAAGTGATCACTAATAAGAGAAGATCTTTATGCCACAAATAGCATTCAGTCCAAACAAGCACACATTTACATAAAGTCCTCTCTTTGTTTCAGCCATTTAAAAACTACCTTTGAACAGAGAGCCAAAGTTTGATATTTAAAACTATACAGCAAATTTACTAAAACCTGGGGAAGAGATTCTTAAATAATGGATAAAATGTTCATTAGCATGATAATGGCAAGGGTGGTTTGTGTGCTTGTTTTTTGTTTTTAATATCACTGGCTGCCACCCTCAGCGACAAAAATAAAACTCAGATTAACAGCAACTCGACAGCCTATCTGGCAGTACTTAACTTTCCTTTTTCAGTTTCTGGAGTGTGTAACATAAGAATATGTATCTTTAAAGCATCCAGTTAGCTTTTATTTTCTGCAGCTTAGCTGACCTGCATCAGTATGTTATAAAAGATGACTACAGAGAGATCATACAGAAAAACCAAAGCATTTTACAATTATAATTTCAGTCATGCATACCTTACAGTATAAATCATTTAATACCAGTGTAAATAAACCCAGTGTGGAAAGCATGCTTATATTTCACAACTGTGAATGCATGAGCATGTCCATTCTACCCAACACACTGCTTTATGTTTCCTTGTTACTAATTGCAAGTTATTTTTCTTTTCCCCATTGGCATGTTTGTCTATGTTTGAGAGACCTTCATTCTTTAGCACATAAATTTGGTGGTTTGGAAAACTAACTTCACATTGCAAAGATCTCTCCTGATTAGCAGGAACCAGGAACTCTCCATTTTAAGGTCTGCAGTCTGCAATGATGCATACTTGTCAGACTAGTGTGGATGCACCACAGCCCCCAAACTCAAATGCTTAAACATAAATAAATAAATGAAACTATAGCATAAGGTCTTTTCTTCTCACCAGGGGTGGGGGGAGGGGAAACAACAACAACAAACAGCTCTTGAAAGAAAACAGCCTTTGCTAAAAAGGAGAGAGCAAGAATGAAAGGATATTATTGTAGGACTATGACAAATGTGGCTTTTCCCCTAGCTCATTGCAATTGCTGTCGTTTCTTTTGTTTTCCTCCATACATTCAAAATATTTAATAGGATAAATAAAATAGTATTATGGCCGCCTACAAAATCCTCAGTTGTGAAAGCCAGGAGCAGGAGAGTATGAGTCACTAGCACTGCCACAAAACTTGGAACCTGTGTATTTAGGTCATTTCAACACAGCAATTAAAAACAAACAACCAAGCAAAGGATCAAAAAATGTAACAAACATTCATAAATATTCATTCAAAAGTACCTCAAATAACTGACTAATGTGTAAGTCACCTCTGTCTTCTACTGTGGAATCGGGACTGCTGAACTATGTGCCAGAGGCTTTATACTGTTAACACTGAAGATTCTTCTTTAGCTCAAGAGTTACAATCCTTTGCTTTTGAGTCAAAATTCTATCCTGAGCATCACCTGAAAGCTTGCAATGGCCTTTGTGTGGATCATGGTGATCTAATAACACTTGGTGCCAAACTTCCCTTGGCTTTGGTATGGGTACGCAAGATGAAGGAGGGTACAAATTGTCTTCCCCCATTTTACATACTTCATAAGTGGGCCCACTTTAGAGGAGGTCCCTCCCTTTGGAGAAGTGCACAGACTTCTTCCTCAGTTTGTCCTCAGGGATACACATCTTCCAATAGGGTATTAGGATTAACAACCTCCCTTCCCACCCCCCGCCCCAAATACTGATCCATATTGACCCATACTCAGCATGCACATTCCTTCTCCATGCTTTGGAATTCAGAGAGGATTGCATTCCCTGGAAGCACAATTCCACTTCTTGCTCTCCCCAGGGTGGTGCAGCCCAGTAAAGGACATAAAGCTCTTTGTGTTAAAGTTTCTCCTGTCCTTAAATTTTCCCCTGACTATTTTGTACATCTCTTCTGCTTTTGTCATTCCAGATTATATCTGGTGGTGCCAAGGAGTAAAGATTTAATTCCTATTTTATAAACATACAGTACATCATACAGCAACTACAAAAACAGACATTTACTAAATACTTGCTGATGCTTTGAAAAATGTACATCTGCTTTCCTCTGAGTGCATACACTCTGGCCTGAACTATGTTGTTCCATTGTTATGCTATGATGCACCCAAAACACAAGGACATCAAAGCAAGACACCACAGGTAGATGATCAGTCAAAACATGTGATAACTATGAACTAATCGCCTTCTATGATGAGATAACTGGCTCTGTGGATGAGGGGAAAGCAGTGGATGTGTTATTCCTTGACTTTAGCAAAGCTTTTGATACGGTCTCCCACAGTATTCTTGCCAGCAAGTTAAAATAGTATGGGCTGGATGAATAGACTATAAGGTTGATAGAAAGCTGGCTAGATCATTGGGCTCAACAGGTAGTGATCAATGGCTCCATGTCTAGTTGGCAGCTGGTATCAAGCGGAGTGCCCCAAGGGTCGGTCCTGGGGCTGGTTTTGTTTAATATCTTCATTAATGATCTGGAAGATGGCATGGTTTGCACCCTCAGCAACTATACAGATGACACTAAACTGGGAGGAGTGGTAGATATGCTGGAGGGTAGGGATAGGATACAGAGGGAACTAAACAAATTAGAGGATTGCACCAAAAGAAATCTGATGAGGTTCAACAAGGACAAGTGCAGAGTCCTGCACTTAGGATGGAAGAATCCCATGTACTTCGGGAGGAGGGATAGCTCAGTGGTTTGAGCATTGGCCTCCTAAACCCAGGGTTGTGAGTTCAATGCTTGAGGGGGCCAGTTAGGGAATCTGGAGCAAAAATCTGTCTGGGGGATTGGCCCTGTTTTGAGCAGGGGGTTGGACTAGATGACCTTCTGAGGTCCCTTCCAACTCTGGTATTCTATGATTCTACTGCTATAGACTAGGTACCGAGTGGCTAGATAGCAGTTCTGCAGAAAAGGACTCAGGGGTTACAGTGGATGAGAAGCTGGATATGAGTCAACAGTGTGCCCTTGTTGTCAAGAAGGCTAATGGCATTTTGGGCTGTGTAAGTAGGGGCATTGCCAGCAGATCAAGGGATGAGATCATTCCCCTCTATTCGGCATTGGTGAAGCCTCATCTGGAGTACTGTGTCCAGTTTTGGGCCCCACACTACAAGAAGGATGTGGAAAAATTGGAAAGAGTCCAGCGGAGGGTAACAAAAATGATTAGGGGGCTGGAGCACATGACTTATAAGGAGAGGCTGAGGGAGCTGGGATTATTTAGTCTGCAGAAGAAAAGAATGAGGGGGGATTTGATAGCTGCTTTCAATTACCTGAAAGGAGGTTCCAGAGAGGATCGGTCTAGACTGTTCTCAGTGGTTCCAGATGACAGAACACGGAGTAATGGTCTCAACTTGCAGAGGGGAAGGTTTAGGTTGGATATTAGGAAAAACGTTTTAATTGAAGGGTGGTGAAGCACTGGAATGGATTACCTAGGGAGGTGGTGGAATCTGCTTCCTTAGAGGTTTTTAAGGCCCGGCTTGACAAAGCCCTGGCTGGGATGATTTAGTTGGGGATTGGTCCTGCTTTGAGCAGGGGGTTGGACTAGATGACCTCCTGAGGTCCCTTCCAACCCTGATATTCTATGATTCTATACTGGTTTCAAAGGGACCAGAGGAGCAGTAGTTTATGCATTGTGCAGGCTGAGCATGCCTTCATATGATGCTCAATGTCTGAGTACAGCCCTGGCCACCAAGTATAACTATGCAGAAGTTCCTTCATCTTTGTAATTTCCTTTGTGAGCCACATCCAGGGCTGTTTGTTGCAATGCTGCTGTGATGATCACCTGGGCTCCTCTGCATAAGATATTTCAAGTAGCATATCTTCACTATGAGCTCGGAAATGTATTTGGTATAACATAGACAAAGTTCTTTTAAGGACTGGGTCCGTTCGATCCCCTTGTATGGCACATATCACCTTCCACAGTTCAGCATCTTGAAGAGTGGCATCAGCTGTCTGCCTTTAGTCAACTGGCATAACTTTAAAAAGCAGCATACTTTGCCCTTTTTGCATATGAGGGGGATAACTCAGCAGAATTTTCTCAAAAGAGCATCTGCAAGTAAACTATATCTTCCTTCGATATGCACCAAATCAAAATCATACTGCTGCAACTGAATAGACCACCACCTCAGCCTCATACTCAGCAGGTCAATGGCTTTATAATAGAAGCCCAAAAGAGACAAATGATCAGTTTCTAATGTAAAATGTCTTCCTACTAAGTAGACTTTAAAGCATACAACAGCAAAAGCCATCACCAAAGATTCTAGATCAATCTGGGAATACTTTGCTTCCATCAGAGTGAAAGTACAGGATGCAAATATAACAGTGTCTTCTCCTGGAGCAGAACTGAACCCCAGGATCTGACTGCAGGCATCAGTCTGAATCACTGTATCAAAATAAGCATGGGACTGGATCCGATAGAGGGCTTGACACAGGGTTTCAAAACCCTGCTTCCTCTCTTTAGTCCAAATCTACTGTTTCTGGCCCTGGGTTAAATATCACAGCACCTTGGCAGGGGTACTAAAATGGGGCAGAGCCTGCCTACCTATTTATTGAGGTAGGCCTAAGAACAAACGTAAACTGCTACGATCAATGGGTAATGGTAGGGAAGAAACAACTTGTAGCCTTTCAGCTATTGGTTTCACACCGCTGACCGACAGAGAATGCCCTAGAAACTCTACAGCATCTTTTTCAAAACTGCACTTGATTCAACTTCATGCCAGCTTGTTGGAGTCAGGTTAGCACCTGGTCCAGACCAGCATTATGCTCCGGAAGGATCTTAGCAAAGATAAGTATGTAATGCAAATAGCAACATGAACCCAGCTATTATCAAGGAGCTGAAAGATCACTCTCTGAAATACCTCGCGAGCAGAAACTAAACCAAATGGGAGTTGTTGATAGCAGTACACAAATGGCATGCTGAAAGTCAATAACAACTGTGATCTTTCAGCCACAGATATTTGCCAGTAACCGGATCAGTAATCTAGCACACAGGAAATCCAGGATCCACTTACTGGGCATGTCAACTCTTCGAAGGTTGGCAATTAAAACTGCTCACGTTTCACATATTTATTATGTACCCTAAAATCTGTGCAATCGAATGTCACCATTCTTCTTGAATATGATCACCGAGGGTAAGCTCTAATCTGTAGGCCCTTCCACCTCCCACCATTATCTTTCATACGCCTCAATTCTACTCAGGTCTTGTCTACAAGTGCAGATGGTACACGATGTGCAGGCAGTGCAAAGGGCTTGGCATTTGAATCCAACTGCAAAAAGTATGCATCTCTATCACCATTAAATTAATCATGGTATTTCTAAATGCTACTTTGGTATCCCCTTCTGTTCTAGCTGATACAGCCACACCCAAGGTGTCTTGTGCACATTCATGCATAATACCAAGCTGTGAGCACACATTGTAGGACAATAATGGAACAGCATTTGCAGCTGCGCCTATAATAATATAAAACTTTGAAGTCAAGGCTGTGCCTTTGTAGAGCACAGAACACACAGCTTCACCCACTGTCTGCAAAGCATACAAATTCCAAGCTTTTATAATCACTATAGTCAGGCAAATGTACAGAGTATGAACTAACACAGGGGGGAGAACATTAAACACTGCATCCGTATCCACCATGCATTTAATTGGTTTACCATTAATTTCTATGACACGGGATATCAGCTTCAGCGCCTTGCCACATGAGAAGATCAGCCTAAAGGAGACATGAGAGTCCCTGTTAAAGGTGATCTCATGTGGCTCCACATTTACTGTATGCACTTCAGGCCTCCCATCATTGTGAACCAATGTACCATAGCACACTAACTTCATGTGTCATTCCTTCCCACAAGCCTGGCACATAGCAGTTCTAGCCAGGCAAGCAGGGAAACTGGCCAATGACCCATACTACCACAGCAAAAACAATGAGGAGCTGACAACTTTTGGTGCCGAGGCTGTGAAGTGGGAGTAGGTAACATCATATGACTCTGGGCAATGGAAGCAAGAGGAGCAGCTCTCGGTTTAAGTGTAGACATAGAGGAACCCCTTTCAGCCTAAGACCTCTCAAATGCCTCACTCTTAGCAACTATGGCATCAAAAGTTAGAATTCTAACATCTTCAGCCAGTAACCATTCACCCAGGCAGTCATTGGCTATACCAATGTTTCCCTGAGCATGATGATTATAACATCCCCAAATTCATAGTCCTGGGCCAACTGCCACAAACGATATGCAAACTCATGCATGATTTTGTTGGGCTCCTGGCGAGATTCAAAAAACCTTTTCCTCTTTAGCAGAACAGAATCTCCAGTCTCCAAATACTCATTGAGGTGCAGCATAGCCACATCAAAGGAGGGGCTCTTAGGGTCCATCATAACTATGAATGCTATCGTTGCCTAAGCAGTTCTGCAACAAGGATAACCTAGCAGCATCAGAGAGTTGAAGGATCTATATATAGTTCTGAAAATTCTGAATAAAGTCTCGCCAGTCAACAGCTGAAGGATGTGCAGGCAGCATGGGTTGCAGAATAGAAGCTCTCATTGCCATAATGTTATTCTCTAATGTACCCCAAAGCAGCAATTCCAAAATACAAGAAAATCAAAGCCAGAGACACACAGGTCGGTGGTCAATCAAAACATATAACAGCAATTATTGGGGGAGGGATAGTTCAGTGGTTTGAGCATTGGCCCTACTAAACCCAGGATTATGAGTTCAATCCTTGAGGGGGCCATTTAGGGATCTGGGGCAAAAATCTGTCTGGGGATTAGTCCTGCTTCAAGCAGGGGGTTGGACTAGATAATCTCCTGAGGTCCCTTCCATATTCTGTGATGATTAACCAATTAAGTCAGCACCAATCTGGACAAAACATAACAGCCAAATTGCAAGTATGTAGCAACAGACCCTGAGTAACTGCATGCACGTAATGCTCTGAACACAGAGTTCAGGAACTAGGAAAAAAACAGGGAGCAGAAGGCAACATGCACGCATACAACAACTGCTAAACAATTTGAATGACAGCCCAAGCAAGCAGGCATTTCTTAAAAGCGCAAGAGTTCTTATATTATGTAGAATTCCAAACACCACAACCAATACTCCTGCAACACCAGCCTAGCCATGTCTTCAAAACTCTCTCATATGAATACATGTGCGTAGCCACTAGAGATCATGAATTCACCACCAGCTTGGGTAGCTTATGTGTCACAATTCAGAGCAAGTATCAGAGGGGTAGCCGTGTTAGTCTGAATCTGTAAAAAGTAACAGAGGGTCCTGTGGCACCTTTAAGACTAACAGAAGTATTGGGAGCATAAGCTTTCGTGGGTAAGAACCTCACTTCTTCAGATGCAAGTAATGGAAATCTCCAGAGGCAGGTATAAATCAGTATGGAGATAACGAGGTTAGTTCAATCAGGGAGGGTGAGGTGCTCTGCTAGCAGTTGAGGTGTGAACACCAAGGAATAACCAACCCTCCACACAAATGGACTTTACTAAAATAAGACAGGAGATCTACATTACACACTTCACCTCTCTACAAAGGAAAAAGGACTGTAAGCTGTCTAAAATCCTACCTGCCACTTGGGGCCACAGCAGGGGTACCCCTAACTCACCCAGCAATATCGTCTATTTATCCAGCTACACACTCAACCCAGCAGAAGAGTCTGTCCTATCTCGGGGACTCTCTTTTTGCCCCAGCACCTCCACGAACATGATACAGTTCTGCGGTGATCTGGAAGCCTACTTTCGCCGCCTCCGACTCAAAGAATACTTTCAAGATAACACTGAACAGCGCACTGATACACAGATACCCTCCCACCAACAACACAGGAAGAAGAATTCCACATGGACTCCTCCTGAGGGTCGAAATGACAGTCTGGACCTATACATAGAATGCTTCCGCCGACGTGCACAGGCAGAAATTGTGGAAAAACAACATCGCTTGCCTCATAACCTAAGTCGTGCAGAACGCAATGCCATCCACAGCCTCAGAAACCACCCTGACATTATCATCAAAGAGGCTGATAAAGGAGGTGCTGTTGTCATCATGAACAGGTCTGACTACCAGAAGGAGGCTGCCAGACAACTCTCCAATACCAAATTCTACAGGCCACTTTCCTCAGATCCCACCGAGGAATACACTAAGAAACTGCACCATCTACTCAGGACACTCCCTACACTAACACAGGAACAAATCAACTTATCCTTAGAGCCCCGACTGGGGTTATTCTATCTACTACCTAAGATCCACAAACCTGGAAATCCTGGACGCCCCATCATCTCGGGCATTGGCACTCTCACTGAAGGACTGTCTGGATATGTGGACTCCCTACTCAGACCCTACGCCACCAGCACTCCCAGCTATCTCCGTGACACCACAGATTTCCTGAGAAAACTACAATGCATTGGTGACCTCCCAGAAAACACCATCCTAGCCACCATGGATGTAGAGGCTCTCTACACAAACATCCCACATACAGATGGAATACAAGCTGTCAGGAACAGTATCCCTGATGATGACACAGCACAACTTATGGCTGAGCTCTGTGACTTTATCCTCACGCACAATTATTTCAAATTTGGTGACAACATATACCTCCAGACCAGTGGCACCGCTATGGGCACCCGCATGGCCCCACAATATGCCAACATTTTTATGGCTGACCTGGAACAACGCTTCCTCAGCTCTCGTCCACTCATGCCCCTTCTCTACCTACGCTATATTGATGACATCTTCATCATCTGGACCCATGGGAAGGAGACCCTGGAAGAATTCCACCATGATTTCAACAGCTTCCACCCCACCATCAACCTCAGCCTGGACCAATCTACACGAGAGGTCCACTTCCTAGACACCACCGTACAAATAAGCGATGGCCACATTAACACCACCCTATACCGAAAACCCACCGACCGCTACGCCTACCTCCATGCCTCCAGCTTCCACCCCGGTCACACCACACGATCCATCATCTACAGCCAAGCACTGAGGTACAATCGCATCTGCTCAAACCCCTCAGACAGAGACCAACACCTACAAGATCTTCACCAAGCATTCTCAAAACTACGATACCCACACAAGGAAATAAAGAAACAAATCAACAGAGCCAGACGTGTACCCAGAAGCCTCCTGCTACAAGACAGGCCCAAAAAAGAAACCAACAGAACTCCACTGGCCATCACCTACAGTCCTCAGCTTAAACCTCTCCAACACATCATCAGTGATCTACAACCCATCCTGGACAATGATCCCTCACTTTCACAGACCTTGGGAGGCAGGCCAGTCCTCGCCCACAGACAACCTGCCAACCTTAAGCATATTCTCACCAGCAACCACGCACCGCACCATAACAACTCTAACTCAGGAACCAACCCATGCAACAAACCTCGATGCCAACTCTGCCCACATATCTACACCAGCAACACCATCACAGGACCTAACCAGATCAGCTGCAACATCACCGGCTCATTCACCTGCACGTCCACCAATGTTATATATGCCATCATATGCCAGCAATGCCCCTCTGCTATGTACATTGGCCAGACTGGACAGTCACTACGCAAGAGGATAAATGGACACAAGTCAGATATCAGGAATGGCAATATACAAAAACCTGTAGGAGAACACTTCAACCTCCCTGGCCACACAATAGCAGATGTAAAGGTAGCCATCTTACAGCAAAAAAACTTCAGGACCAGACTCCAAAGAGAAACTGCTGAGCTCCAGTTCATTTGCAAATTTGACACCATCAGATCAGGATTAAACAAAGACTGTGAATGGCTATCCAACTACAGAAGCAGTTTCTCCTCCCTTGGTGTTCACACCTCAACTGCTAGCAGAGCACCTCACCCTCCCTGATTGAACTAACCTCGTTATCTCCATACTGATTTATACCTGCCTCTGGAGATTTCCATTACTTGCATCTGAAGAAGTGAGGTTCTTACCCAGGAAAGCTTATGCTCCCCATACTTCTGTTAGTCTTAAAGGTGCCACAGGACCCTCTGTTACTTAATTCAGAGCGACTGCACCTGTATTTTCCCTCACTGGTACAGCCACTCTCAGGCTTCCAGCTTCCCAACCTTTGCCTTTCTTGGGTGGAGAGCTACACCTCACTCTCTTCTGACTGGGTATTTCCAGGCTGCCTTCACTGTGTTATTCCCAGCAGACACTGGCTTCCCAAGAACACCTGCTTGCTTTCTTTTCAGAAACAGTTAATAGTGTGACTACTCACACTTACAGATACCACACAGCACTACTTATGCAAGTAAATTTTTTTATGAAGGTAAAAGCACTACAGAGAAAACAATAAAAATAGAAATGCATGATAATAAGCTTACCAGAGATCACTCCTCTCATTCTGATAAGGGTTCTGACTAGTGATTAGTCCTTCCCTTTCCCTAAAGATTGGGGCCGACCTTAGACCAGAAGTCCTGTCTTTTTGATGGATCAGAAAAAGAGGCCCTAAGCCTGTTTGAAACCAGGCTACTTATTCAAAAATCCTTTCTTGGTCTGTTGGTCCCTGGAGAATCCATTTTGAACTAGTATATGCAAACCTCTCCAGAGGAGTAGCTACAAAGAGCTGATAATGAGGGGCATTATATTAGCATCCCCCTCCCCCTAGAGGAGTTGCATGCAATTCCACAACAACACATACAATTGACTCCAAAGGTACTAAACCTAATTCAATAAGGTTAAATTTAATTCAATAAGGTTTATCTTAATTCCTTAAGGTTTGTCCAGGATATTGTCAGTATGTCACATTATGAACTATGAACAATGGCCTCATTCAACATCTGCACGTTTAACTACATTATTGTCCAATGGCAGGGTGGATCTTGCAGAGAATAAGAGTTCTCCTCCTCCTCCTGGCAGTAAGCAGAGATTCTCCTCTAGTACAAGAAGTGAGGGGCTGTGGTTTAGCTGCTTTCTATTCTTAATTTAGCGGCTTTAGCTGGCCATTGTGCCCTTTATGCAAAAGGTACTGTATAACTTCCTGTAACCAGGGCTGGCTCCAGGTTTTCTGCCGCCCCAAGTGGTGAGAAAAAAAAAAAGCCGATCGGCGGCACTTCGGCGGCAGCTAAATCGAGCCGCTCCATTCCTCTGCAGCACTTCGGTGGCGGGTCCTTCACTCCCTGTCTTCCTCTTCAGTGGCAGTTCGGCGGCAGCTCAAAGAGGAAGAGAGGGACTGAGGGACCCACCGCCGAATTCCCGCTGAAGACCCAGACATGCCGCCCCAATAGCGGACGAAGTGCCACCCCTTTGTATTGGCCGCCCCAAGCACCTGCTTACTTAGCTGGTGCCTGGAGCCAGCCCTGCCTGTAACCCAGAACCAAGCCATGTGACTCTGGTCTTAAAGTTTAGTGCGGGTGAGCACAATCATCATCACAAGCTGGGTTAGCTGTTCAACTTCACTGCTAACTGAATGTTTTGGTGGAAAAAGAGTCACTACACATGTAAATCAATGGGCATTCAAGACTTACAATTCAACAAGAAGGGCTGGAAAAGTAGTTTTCAAGCTTATTAACTGAGTAAATACAGCAGCTGTGGCAGCCCTTGGCTGCCACAATCCCCACCTCAAGCCAGATAGCGCCTTCTCCCAAGTCTTTGGGCTTCTTTAGTGACCCAACGAGCATTGCAGCACCCAGGAGACTGCTATGACCACTAACATGACGACTTGTATTAATCACCAAGACCTCCTAGTTGTAATGAAAGGCTATTCAACCATGCATCCTAATGTCTCTCCAATATTTAGATAGGGCTACTCCACCCACTGTGGTTGGCAGCAGAGGGGATAAGAGTGGAGGGAAGAAAAAACTTTCAGTGAATGGAAAAAATGCCCCCACAAATCCACACTTAAAATCAGCAATTTGAATATAGTGTCTTAAACAATTTTCAATTTGTACTTAAAAATGTAATAACAGGCTCTTCAATCTAGCGTACTAAATAATAAGATACAATGGCTGGAAGTTAAAACTAGGCAAATTCAGAATGGAAGTAAAGCGTAAATTTTGAATAGTGAAGGTAATTAACCATTGGAATAATTTACCAAAAGTGTTGGTGCATTCTCCATAACTGGCATTTTTAAAATCAAGATTGGATTAAAAAAACCAAAAAAACCATATGCTCTAATTCAGAAGGAATTATTTTGGGGAAATTCTACGCCTGGTGTTTATAGGAGGGCAGACTAGATGATCACAATTTTCCTTCTAACTTGGAATCTATTATTAAAATGAACTCCTGTACTCTTTTACATAGCATTTGAACATTTTGTTTAAAGGGACTCTGTCCATTTGAAATCTAGTGAGATGGGGGAAACTGACTATTGGGAAAAGGTGAAACTGATTATAAGCAGTGTTATCAAATGCACCAAGTAAACAAATTGGAAAAAATAGAGAAAACTTTTTTCCTCCTTCTAATGCCTAAAATGACTAAAACTGAAAGATTACTTGAGACAGTGATGGGTAAATCATTCTCATACAGAACTTTGATTTTTAAATAGTTGTAGTCTTTTCTTTAAAATGCCTATTTTGCAATCTCAGTAGGACACTTCAGGTTATAAACATTTAACACACATGACATACTAGCACGAGGCAAAGACATACTACACTCCTGAGAAAGGCACGAATCAGCATAATCTGTTTTCTTACGTGTAAAGAGTAGTAAATTTCAGTGAATAAATAACAATCATGCCTTCTTAGTTAACATATCTACTCCCAAAGAGAGGACCAAAAAGACAGGAAATGAGCAGCTGCAGTCAGAGCGGTGCAAATAATTTTTTTTTGGCTCACTGGCAACGGGCAAATAATTGTTTTGGGTACAATAAAAGATTTAGTTTGACCCAAAATGTAACATTGTTTCAACTGAGTTTTTATTTTTAATTTTATGTAATAAATTTTATGACAAAAAGTAGTTTCCAACCAAAAAAACCCAAACCATTCTGTAGAAAGTGTTGAAATGAAATGTTTTGACTTTTTTTTTTTTTTTGTAATTTTGGGTCTCCCCCAAATACAAACAGGTTGGTAAAACAGACATGAATTCACAAAATGTTCTGATGTTGACTAATCAACATTTTTTCACAAAAGAAGTTTAGTTCAAAACATTTTGTCCAGCACTAGTTGCAACCACCACTATGTTCTATGTCCTCTCAGGTGCTTGCACCGCTTTATGGCCAGGATTAATCTGATTGGGTGTGTCTAAACAATCAATGTATATCTGACTGCCAAAACCAAACGTGCTACTTTCAGCATTGTACAGCCACTGTTTTGTTTCATCAACCAGAATTCCAGCAGCACCATCTTTTTATTATTGATAATGACGCAAGAGAGGTAAAATAACCACACACTGGTTAATTTTCAGATCCCATTTTATGCACCCAATCTGCTCCCACTGAAGTCCATTGCAAAATTCTCACAGATTTGGAAGGGAGCTGGATTATGCCCTAAATCTGCAGTACTGACAATTAGAAAGAAAATGATCTTTTATTGAGAAAACTTGTAAAATTAAATGAAAGTCTTAATATAAAATATTACCATTTTTGTTATCAATCGTTTAAGAGGATTGATAAATGAATAATATGATTTAATAAATGGTTCATTAGTTGTTTTAGAGGTCAACAGGTTGCTTACAACTGTGGCTTATAATCATCCAACTCTTCCTACTGATGTACTTATACTCATCTATAGCACTCACTTCTCATTCTGTTGCATGCTTGTAACATTTCTTAATCCTTATAAACCGTTCAAAAATGTGACCTTACACAAAGTGTGGTCAAAAATTTGATATCAAAGTCACCAAGAGATTACTACTGAATGCCACTCTGCCACTTTCATAAAGGCACGTGTTAGTATACAATCATATCTACTACACTTAATCATATCAGTGTACTTTTTCCCCATATAGGCACTTCCACTGATGTCAGTCTTAAAACTTGTGTAAATTACTGGTGTAAATGGTGCAGGATCTGACTCATACATGAGATTCCTATGAATGAAGGAAGAAACTGATAAGAGCTAATTCCAGCATAAGCATCTATTTACTGTAGGCACATCAGTGCACTAAATATGTGTATTTTTTCTGTCTCTCTCACTGCAATGCATTACATCTGTGTTTTTCATATCCAGATGTCATCACATTTTAATTATACTGACTAATGTCTGTGCAAGAACCACAAATGGTAAACCAACATTCCCATGAATTAGACAAGTCAATTTATCTTAACATAACACAGTGGAACAGGACATCAGCTTTTAAAGGATACAGAAACACGAGATGAGGAGTAGGGGAGAAACTTTTTAAAATCATCACCTCCACTTTTCCAGTGGAAAAGCACCAGCCAAAGTTTCCTTTACTTCAACAGTACATCTTTTGTAGTTGTTCTATATAAATTATAAAAAAAATCTAGAAGGAAACCTTGACTTCGTTTCAAGCCAGAAGCTGGAGAGGAAGAGGAAGAGAGAGGAAGGCCTGACATGGGCACAAGGAGTATGTATGTATGAACAATGACAACAACCTGCCTGCAGAGGTAAAGAATCAAGACAGACAACTCTATGGCCAATATCTAGATGAAAGGACAAATCATCTAAGGTCCATGATCTTCCATTTTGTAAGCTACTCCTTGAGAAGACAGGTGATAAGTTTTTCTTGGATAACCGATGATTTAGCATATTCATCCCTAAATAAGAATAACATTTATCATATATTACTCTCACAGCTGCAGTTGTAATGTAGAGTTATATTCGGTCCTGGACTTTCATAAGTATAGAAGAACTAGAACTTTTGGAGCCTATGGTATTGTGCCTACATGTTATCACTGTCTCTCTCTCTGTGGGACTATGTGGAAACCTTTCCCCGAGAGTTCTGCAGGATCAGAGTTTTGTATGGATCAAGGGGCAGCAATGGGACATGTAGAGCTTGGAGCCTCAGATCTCACCAGCTTGCTCCCCTAACTCCAGATTTCACACTGCAAATCCAATCTGGAGTTAATCCTGTTAGAAGACCTGCTGACCCATGCTGGGTTCCTTCCATGTCTTCTACAGCATAGTTGTGGGGAAAGGCAACCAACGAGAGAGAACACAACTTGCAGGACCACTGCTGCCATGGAGAAGGTGGCCTCAAGATAACTGTGTAGAACCTTAGGCTACTGTGATGTCCTCAGATCCAAGGCATTTGTTGGTTTAGGAGACCCAATGACTTTCTGTTACCACATAAGGAAGAATATGTCCCACAGTAATATAAACAACACAGAATGTTGGTAGATGTGGACACAGTTTAAAATGATTTCTTATAGGAAGTATTGTTTCCCCATACAAAATCTATCTTTTCTAACAACTGAACCAAGAATATTTTAAGGCCATAACTTCAGCTGGTATAAGTCGGCATCACCGTCACCAGCGGTGCACCAAATTTACACAATGTGAGGATCAGACCTAAAGGTGTGCTTCAGATAAGATGCCCCAGAATGTTATCATTTTCTAAGAAACATTCTCCATTTTCAGAAGCCTAGCCTTGAATTAAAACATTTTAAATGTTAACAGTTTTGTAGAGCAAAATTACATTATGAATTCATGTGCCACACTTAGGATAACTTTAAAACTCCTGAAAACAGCAATCTAAGCCCCAGCTCTGCAAATAACTTGCCTCAAGCAGAGACCTGAACACATGTAGAGAGCCCTACTGATTTCAGTGGGGCTCCGTATGGAATCAGTTGCAGGCTCAGTTCCCAATTCATTCTTTTCTCTCTCTCTCTCTCTCTCTCCATTTATCTTATAAATTAAAACACAGGGAATAGGCGCTTAAGAAAACTTTTTTGTTTGCTTCCAAAGGAACAATATGCTATAATACCATCCTTTCATTAAAAATGTGTTTAGAGGCTCATAAATCATTTACAGTTTGTTAAACAAGTTCAGAGTCTTATTGAATTAATGATTTATATTAAAATAATTAGTTTAAGCCTTTTGTGCTAGCCTGTGCTAGAATATGCAGCTGAACAGATCTTAGCTTCCTGTTTATAGATATTTGAGATTTTTTTCTAAATATAGACATTTGTTACATACAGACACCCACATGGAGCTTGTAAAGACACTTGTTTCTAAAATACCATTTAAATCCATTGATATTTTAAAATTACATAAATCCTACTTCTATGTGTATGGCCAAATAATTATTTTAGCTAATGTGGATGACATTATCAATTTTCAATTATTTCTTTTTAAGTATAATGTGTATTCATCTCTATGAAACTTATCTCTAGCAAAACTTACTACTTTATTCCATTCTCCTTTGTAAGCATTTCAAAAATTAGACTCTCGTAGCAGTGAGAATAGAATATTTATTGGTTGGGGTTTTTTTTGTTTTGTTTTGTTTTGTTTTTTAATTACTTGTGTGCAAACTCCTCCATGAGTCAGGTCGGTATTATTTATCATAAACTGTATATAAGTAACTAAATGTAGTTGGCCATGGCAGAAAAATCTGCTAATGCTGATAAGGTTAACATTCTATTAAATGACAGGATTTAACCGAGATCCATTAAAACCTCTTCCTTTATTTCTGTAGGAATTTAAATATATTCCATTTCTGCTACAGGATAAATGAAGAATAAAACCAAATGACTCCTACAGCTTTCATCACTTGACAAAAATTAAAACATTACTATACACCAGTGTAGTGATGCAAATTGTAAAGCAATTTAACAATTCAGAGCACAATATGACCACATTTAAAGTATACATGTATTGGTTATTTATATATATAAAAATAACATATACATGTATAAGATGTGAGGGAAGATTTCCATGACAAGGCAGATCTGAGATTTATTTAGCAAAATTCTTTATTTCATGAGATAAAGTTGTTTCTAAAAGAACATTAAGCCAAATTTTCAAATCTGAGCTGAAGAGGTGAGCCTGCCAAAAGGCACAAGCACTCATTGTGCCCACAAAATCCGTGTATGCAAACAGATATTTGTAGGCAGAATGGCTATACAAAAATACTGGTAAATTTAACTATACTTTAAAATTTGGCTGAGAGATTCTAATACCCATATTAACCCCAGGCATAAATTGATCCAACTCCATTTAAACTAGTGAAATTATGCCAGTTTATGAAAAGACATAATCCTGTCCTGATTTGCTCTGTACAATGCAAGACAAAGGTGTGTCTTTTTGAGAGGGTGCACCTTCTCTCCTCCCATTCCCCGAGGCCAAGTTGTTCCTCCATATTTCACTCTAATTAAGATCCCCTATAACGAGAACTGGACTGGACTCCCATTAAGACCATCAGACAACTTTATGTCTGTCAAACTGTCAACATGTGCTTATAAGGAAAATGGACAGTAAACTATGGCCCTGATTCTCTTCCCAGGTCCATTTTATTCTGTGTTGACTGAAGAAGAAATTCAGAATCAGGTCCTAAAAGCTATTTTTTCTTGAAATGTGTATGATAGCTATGTGAGTTGGGTTTTATCAAATGACGAAGTCATGTTAAGAGCAACACAAAGAAGGAATAAAGTTTCAACTACACCTACTTGTTAAGACATTTCCTATAACTGGTAAATATTTAAAATATCCTCTTAATTTTGTCTGTCACTCATTTTTAAACTGCAGACCCCTCAGATGTATAATTGTATGGCTTCCACTTACTCTAGAGAAAATAATTGTTCTGAAAAAAATTAATTAGAAAAGCAAGAAACAAGTAAATCCCCTCTTGTTTCTGTTCACAAATGCCCTCTAGTGCAAAGATAACTAATAGGCCCTGGTGATTCTAATGAATGCATGGTACAAAATTAGCAGGGAGAGTCTGTGGAAGAAGAAAGGATTCTGTGAAAAAAGGGTTATGTTCCTCCCTCCCCTACACATGTGTCACTGCACTAATCCTACCCAGAGGGGAGACTTGCTCCTGTTCCTCAATGTTCATGAAAGAGTACAGCCTTGGCTGATTCATACCAGCTGAGAGTCTAGCCCTAGTGATTTTTTTAATTACTCTATATTTACAGTAATATAGAATCAAGAAAAAAATACATATTTACTCCTTTAACTTATGTGGATTTTGATTCTAGTTTCCACTAAAAATTAAATCAACCCCCTTGTATTGTAGGATAAATATATCAATTATATAAATAACCTGTTAACATTTACAAATTCTGTATAGTAAATTTCAAAAAATGAAATTTTACAAAGTCAATGTCAAAGCTCCCATTCCCTGGATAAAGCCCAGGGAAAACTCAGTATACTAAAATAACTCACAGGCGTATCGGGGGAGGAGGATACATTCATGCCCACTCACTTGTTGTCTTTGGGGAAAATAGTGTCAAACTCAGGTTCTTAATTTATTTTTCAAATCTGATAAAATTGCTAGATAAAGAGAAAAAATGAGGAAAGCAAAGCAGTCACTCTAACCAAATTTATATCAGAATTTCAAGAGTGTACTGTGCATGCAAGCAGTGACACAGCAGCACAGCAGTAGAAGAACTGAACTCTGCAGGGAATGTAGATGATGAATTCTACTGTGATCACTACAATATGGCAGCTGCAGGATTTCTCAGCCATTTAAGGGACAGAGAAGCAGACTTGAACTCTCTCTATCAAAGTGCAAGTTGCATGCATGTTTTCATCTGATTGTCTTTCTTATATGATGAAAATAATTAATACGGAGTGTCTCCTTTAGCTACTTATAAATTAGAAAAGTATAACCCTGTCAACAGGAGATGGTTTGTAGCTTTTACAATTAGACACAGTAGAGGTAAGCATTGGATTACAAATGAGGATAGCAGGATTTTATGCATGAAAGTACCGAAACCAGTATATAGAGAAGGGAGCAACACACTTAAAAATCTCAGCCATTAATTAGATTAATTGTAACCTGTGCTTCTTATCATTATGATTTAGATTACAAAGCTCTTTAGCAAGCGAGTGTCATTTTCTCTTTGCACAGGGTCGAGCACAAGAGAGTCCAACCTTACTGCAGCATCTAGAAACCACCACAATATAAATGTTTAATGATAATAATAATCCACATTTTTGTGAACAATTCTCAATCATCAAGAGTGGGACTGTAATATAAGCAAGCCAGTCTAAATACTGAGTTGAAAGCAAAAGAGCCAAATCCTACTTTCAATTTGACCTGTTCAAGCCCCTAGTAACAGTAAGAGGTTGCAGGGGGGACAGAACTCAATCCACTGCAACAATATGTATCCTTTGTTTACCAAACACATTTTAGTTCCTAACCTGAAATCTACCACCATTTTATCTATTGCTGAAAGATAGCCAACAATTTAACAGTCAGGTCATGTTACTGCAGTAAAATAGATGTCATTGTCATACTGCTTCTATGGGAGAAGATACATTCTGCCAGGTTTAGAAGCCATAAAGAACCCTGAATATTTCCCACTAAATCACAGGCAAAGTGGTGGTATAAGGCTGTGTGGCTCTGCTTCATACAAATGCATTGCATGAAACCAACTGCAGGTAGCACACAAGCTTTCTTCAATCAAATCTGCATTGTAATTTCTAAAAATCAATTAGACACAAGAAGCAATTACCTATTTTTAAGCACAGAGTAATTTGTTTCCACACAACAGAAGACTATAATGTATGTAACAAGCAGCACACTGTCCTGACTGCCATAAATGTTAACAACAAGTAGAGTAAAAGGGGAAATGCTGTATTAAATCTGCAATGTATTGTACCAACTGTTTAAAATGCGTGTTTTAGCACACTGGCATGCAGATTCTTTCCCCAGTCCAGTGCTCCTTTTGGCATTGATGAAGGATAAGGATACCCACCAATGTCTTAATGCCTCCCTTCCTGTTTTCACAATGGGTGTCCCCACCTTGAAGATCAACAGCTTGCTGTGCCACTGCTCTGTGATTCGGACGACACTAGAAGAAATTGCACTAGTGCCAGCACAATCACTGGCACCCAGCACAGCCAGTTGAGAACCATTCTTCTTTAAGATGAACTTAAGAGGTGAAGATGGACAAGCATAGGAAAAAGCTGAATGGAGGGGAAGGGAAAATAAGGGAAGTAAGGAAAAGAAAGGCTTGGGTGATGGGTAAGGGAGAAGCTGTGGGAAGGGAGTGAGTAGAGCCTCTGTTTACAGTTGTTTATAGTCCTGATAGAAGGTTGAAGCTTTGTTCTGAGTTTGTTGTAACACTGGAAAGTGGGAGGTTATAGGAAATTAAGAATAAACAGAGGTGTCGTATGAGAAGCCCCATCATTACAGTGCTGGCCACTGAATAGCCAACAGGCCATAGTAAAGCTGCAGCCTGGTTAGCGCAGAGAAATACATTGTGTGGGGTTCTCTCTCCTTTTTTAAGCACTGTTAATTTGATAGTAAATGTAGAAGGGGCTGTGACATTTTTAACTGTAAAGGTTTAGAGACACTCGTGTAGACACTAGAGCTATGCTTTAGACCAGTTGGGGATTATTATTTTTGTAGATTTCATAGCAATCAAATAAAAAAAAGCACATTAAACATATTGCCTTTCAATTAAGGATCTCAAATCACTTTCAAAATAATAAAGTCTCACATGTTTCCTATGAGGACCTTAGACTTCCCACATTACAGATAAAGGGAGTCACAGAGAAGTTTGAGTGGCAATCTAAAGATATTTCTGAAGTGCCCATCCCTGCACTAGTTATGCACTGAGCCATAAAACATTTGCCAAAGGTTGCAGAGCAAGCCAGAGCTCTGAGTTCCACTTCTTCACTTTCACCACTAAACAACACTCCCTTCCAAAAGAGTGAATATTTAACATTTCCAGTAAGCAGTTAGAAATTGATACTTTCAATTTTCCTCCATAGATAGGATTAAATACAGAAGCAAAGGATAACTAGAACTCACAACATGGCCATGCACCAAAATCGAAAACTGAACAAAATAATATTTTTAGTGCTTCTCTAGGAATAAGGACTGCTCTACACTAACAAATAAAAGAGCATGTTTAGCTTTTTTTGGTCACGCTGTGCTATATCATTCATTTTCTAGCATAAGCAATTTGCTTGCTCAGACCTTCTGGCAACATGTGATGTAAGCATTGCAAAAACTGAACACCAAAAAGGGTCTCAAGGGATGATCAGAAGTTTAAAATAAAGTAAAATAGAGCAGGAGGGTACTGACAAGATTAATTCTAAGGTCTACAGTAGAATTTCACACTTTGTTTCTAGATAGGAAGAGGTCAGCAACTGTAAATGATAACCCAAGAATATAGTAACAGAATGTCTCAGTATTGACTAATATTTGTGAAGGTAGGGAATTAATTTTCTAGATTACTAGACACATTTCAAGACAAGACATAACTTTCCTGCATTTTAACCACTAGTTACTGCATATCAGAACCATTCATTTACTTCCATCTGGCCAGAATGAAGTGACATCCTTTTAGAAGTTTATTTATAAGATCAGCTTTCATTCTAAGATATGTACACAATGGTGGATAAATGAATGGGCGGATTAATACCCTGGGCAGTGCACCCCAAGGGGTGGGGTCTCAAGCGGCCGCTGCAGTTCTGCACCTGCCCAAGGCTATTATGCTCATGTTAAAAAGTGGGTGGGCCATAGCCCTCCTGGCATCTCCCACAGGCCTCCAGGGTGTGGGGCCCAAATGTTCTTTGTGCCCAGGCCCCCAGTAAATCTTAATCCACCTCTGTATGCACATACACACACCCACACACTATAGGGAGATATATAGATAGTACAGGAGGCGTAAATTAAATATTTAGTGTGGGATTTTTCAAATACTCAGTGTTGGCATAACTTTGAACCCATTTAAATCAACAGAAAGGCTCCCATTGATTTCAATGGAACTAGATTTATGCCAATACTGAGCACTTTGAATATGACTCTTAAATTAACAGGGTCTGAACTGCATGTATGCACTCCCAGTCTCTTAAAAATTCCACCTGCCTTGCAGGGGCCCTGAATCCTGCAGGGTGATTTCCATTGAATAACATTGAGGTCCTATATTAAAAAGAAAAAGGGCATTCTCTTTCTACAGCAGGGGTGAATTTTTAAAGGCATCAGGATTATACCTCGGTGGAACTAACAAAAAATGTCAGACAACAGCCATTTGAGATGAACATTCCCTCAAGATCACAGGATCTAATAGACTGGCACATTTTAGACCTAGGGTGCTGATCTTCCTGACACTAACCAGGAGTGCTAATTAGCAATTTCATGTCTTTTAGATCTTCATTAAAAGCAAAACTTGTCATTGCCCCACAAAAACATGAGTTTTCAAATAAGCCCTGGCTGCTTCTTTTGTCCTCAGTACTCCAATGTGTTTGTGACATATGCATAAATATTGAGATGTTTACTTGCACAACTGCATGCACAGATATGCACATACCTAAATTATACATTAAATGATAGATTATGCATCCTACCATGGTTAACAGTTAAGTAGGGGAGCCCCATCCCACTTAGGTTGCCAACTTTCTAATCCTGCCTGCTCCTTCCCGGAGGCCACGCACCCACCCCTTTTCAAAAGCCCTGCCTCCTGCTCACTCCATCCCCCTCCCTTCGTCGCTCGCTCTTCTCCACCCTCACTCACTTTAACCGCGCTGGGGCAGGGGGTTGAGGTGCAGGAGGGGGTGATGGCTCTGGCTGGGGATGCGGGCTCTGTGGTGGGGCCAGAAATGAGGTGTTCAGGGTGTGGGAGGTGGCTCCAGGATGGGGCAGAGGGTTGGGATGCAGGAGGGGGTGAGAGCTCTGGCTGGGGGTGCAGGCTCTGGGGTGGGGCTGGGGATGAGAGGTTTGGGGTGCAGGAGTGGGCTCAGGGCTGGGGCAGGCGGTTGGGGTGCAGGAGGGGTGAGGGGTGTGGGCTCCAATCGAGTGGCACTTACCTTGGGCAGCTCCTGGAAGTGACTGACGTGTCCCTCCGTCTCCTAGCTTCAGGGGTGGCCAGGTAGCTCTGTGTGTTGCCCCGTCCCGCAGCACCAGCCCCACAGCTCCCATTGGCCATGGTTCCGGGGCAAGGGCACTGCAGAGGCCCCCTGGCCACCCCTGCACCTAGGAGCTGGATATTCCGGCTGCTTATGGGAGCTACGTGGAGCCAAGGCAGGTAGGGAGCCTGGCTTAGCTCCGCTGCAATGCCAACTGGACTTTTAGCGGCCTATTAAAATCTCCCGGATTGCTTTCAATAGTCACCGGGAAATCATGCCTATTCCGGTAGACTCCCAGCCAATCCGGGAGGGTTGGCAACCTTAACGCCACTCTCGGTACACGGGGCCCAATGTGGCCTCTCCCCTCCCGTCATGTGGTCTTGGGAAAAAACTGCAAAGGGGAACCAACCAGAAACTCCTGACAGTAGGAGCAGAAGCAGCCAAAGCAGGGACCTACGGTCCTTCACTGAATTTTCTACCATTTTGACCAGAATTTCTCTGTCCTGTGCTGATTGCCAGTTTGCTCCAATCCTCTCCCCTCTCTTTCCCCCTCTCTCATCATCTCTGTTCCACACCTGTACCTCTTACTCTTTTGCCCAGTACCCCTCATCTCCTTCCTTTCAACATCTCTTCCCCCTTCACTTTTCTTTCCATTTAGAATAACCCCTCCTAACTAACCCCTTCCCCAATCATGTAGCTAACATGTTTGCCACAGTCAGTCTGTTCATTCTGATTCTGTGTTGTAACCCCTTCCCCCATCCCAGGTCTGTCTAGTCTAATTAGGTTTTAAGCTCTTGGGGCAGGTACAATATCTAGCATGATGGGTACCCATTGTTCATTAGTAATAAACATAAGTTAATGGCACAGACATGTCTAGATCACCAGCTTGCAAGTACTTACTGCAATAGCACATGAGAATAAAGATTACGCACATTTTATTTATTTAGATTTAAAACAATAAAGATGCTTATCCATGGCGCTAGATACTTGGGTGCCTGCTGCCTCCCTCATCATTTCTCAAGACCCCATTCTTCTTAGCATATGTGCAATGTGCCTCAGGCAGCATGTGACCAGGATTCATCACCAAATTTGGTCTGTTGGCTGGATCATTAGCTTCTCTGACCTGGTACTGATGGAGAGTGCAACATGAACATTGATCCATGCACCCCAAGACTCCATTTAGACTATACTATCACTCCTCTATGAAGGATTCACACAAGTCTACCAGCCTCGCTTTAGCTGTGTACTTGGGGCTACATTGATGCAGGGGACATCATAAATGCTCTCCTTACTGCAAAGAATGCAACCCTTTATCAAAGTCATATGTAATGGATTCCTTTCCTGCTTACCAATCTTATTAATCTTGTTTTTTCCTTTAATTGAATTAATTACATTTTAACACAAAAGAAAAACGACACACAGATAACTATAGGTTTGTTCAAAGCACCCAACATTTCTCAGTGAAGAAACAGATACTAATGTAACAGGAATCACCTCTTGGACATTGTACAGGAAGTCCTGCTTGGGAAGCATAGGAAAGAAAACTTTCACATTTCTGTCTCCTGTTTCCAATCTGTACACTCATTCCAAAAGCAGTCTGATAGGATTAATTTCTAGGAAGTGGTCATAACACATCCTTTTCTCTCACACAAAATTTGCTTTGTTATTCCTTCAGAACTTTTAAAGACTACTAGAGTGTATTAATTTACATCTCCTTGTACTTGTGGTCTTTAATTTGGCTTATTATACAGTGTGTCATTGTCTACCACAGTTTGAATTCATTGTGCTTGAGTTTTTGGCAGGCACACTATGAAAGCGAAGTTTGGAAAACACTCAGTATTTTCTTTGCCAATGGGGACAGTGTGTTTAATGGAGCAAGAAAAGCTTTTTGAGGTCAGCTCCACAAAGTGTTTCACCTGAGTTCCTCTAAGGTCTAGGTTACAGGTTTGAGAATCTTGCATATGAGAGGTTATCTGAGGATTTTGGTAGGCAGCTCATTTTCTGCTTTTATAATTAGTCACTGTTAGGTATCAAAGGCACATAATGAAAGATCACATTGAGAATGACTCACCACACATTAAGTGGTAGGGGCCGCTGCTGGCTTGTCCAAAAATATGTGTTGCCCCTGTAATGGCTAGAGAGCCAGAGAGTTACTTGGTACAGCAGTTTGATACCAGGTTAGCGTGAGGACGCTGACCCATCCTCCCCAGGTGACCGGAAAAGACGGGGGGCTACTTATATCCACATCAGTGCAGGCAAAGACCTCTTTTACCTGGACCAGGAAGAGCAGTGCCCACCCTCCCACCCACGAACATAGTTAAATACCAGGTTTTTGTCATGATCCACTGTGGGTATCATGTTAGTCGCTCCTTTATCAGGGGACAGGAGATTGGCCAAGGCGAGATTTTTTTTTTCCACCTTCTTCATAGTCATTTGCAGGCTTAGTTGGGGCAAAAAATGAAATAGAGTTTAGGCTATGATGTTGCAATCCATGACATAAGTGTGACAACATCCCCAGGGTACAATCTGGAACTGTGGGACCACTGTGCTCCCTTCACTCTCCAGCCTGGACTGTCTCTATGGGCAAGCTTCCCCTTGGGGAGGCTAGCCCACTGCCCCTCCTCTTCTAGTTGAGGCCACACCCCCACTCGCTGGTCTAAGCCCTCCCCCCCCAGTGGCCCCATCTGGGGCAGGGGAGGGGGGCTGAGAGCTTGACCGCAGCCAGAGTTGAGCTCTCGGCCTTGGCTGGGACCACGGCAGAACTTTTGGCCCTGGCTGGAACTCTGTGACTGGAGCCCCTCTCCTGTTCCGTCCCTTCAGCCCACAGCCCTGTCTCGCCCAATGCTTTACCAGTGACAAGCAGTGAACCCATCCAGGCGCTGTTATCACTCAGCCACCAGCATGTATAAGTACAACCAGCTAAGTTGCATGAAGGCTCCCCAAGTCCCTCATGAACCATACACAGAAAAAGGCAAACAAATCTCCCAATACCCCAACCTTGCACCCCAGGAACATGCCATCTTGCATTGCTCAAGACCTTGAGTTTATTAATTAGTTCACCACTTCATCAAAGGAAAAGTGGACATGCACCAGCCTTTGTAACCTAAGCAGATTTCCAAAACACTTTAGACAAACTCACTGGTAAGGATAAAACATTAAAATAAGTTTATTGACTACAGAAAGGTAGATTTTAAGTTATTATAAGTGGTAGGCATAAAAGGCAGAGACAGTTACCAAAGAAAATAAAAAGTAAGCACACAGTCTAAATCCTAAACTTTATTAGACTAAGCAGTATTTGGATGAAGCAATTTTCCTCACCACTGGATGTTTGAAGGTAGGTTACAGTCCTTAATATGCAGGCTTTCCCTTTAAGCCTAGGATAGGTCTCCTCAGTTCAAATCTTTGTCTCCCCAGCATTCTTGTTGCCTTCAGCATAGGTGGGGTAGGAGAAAGGTAAAAGTATGATGCCACTGTCCCCTATTTTATATCCTCAGTCTAAGTGCCTGGAAAACAGTAGCCCAGATTTGTCCTGGTGGGCTTTGGGCTTGTCCCAGAGTTGAGCAAACCTTTTGGTGTGGTCTTGTGCAACTGAGTCATAGGCTTTATCTACACTAGCACTTTTGTTGGTAAAACAATTGTTGGTCAGGAGTGTAAAAAACCCACCTCCCTGAATTGACATAAGTTTCACCAACAAAAGTGCCAGTGTGAACAGTGCTACCACCGCTCGTTGGAAATGGTTAAATTATGCCGACAGGAAAGCTCTCTCCTGTCAGCATAGAGCGGCAACGTGGGAGACCTTACAGCGGCGCAGCTGCAGTGGTACAGCTGTGCCATTGTAAGGTCCGTTGTGTATTCACAGACATAGATTTGAGCATATCCCATTGTGTTGTGTTTGCCAAACTCTCTTGCAGAATTGTAAATCCATGGTTTACAACTCCCCTGCTGATTAATGGTCATTTAATGCCCGCCTTTGTTGTTGTCACTGGAGAATTAGCGTGGACGACTCCCAGATATTTCAATAACAACCATACAGCAAAATCTCAACTTCATACATACTAATGATATACATATTTTGACAGAACAATGGGATTAGTAGACCGTGACTTTTCCTATGATATCTTACATGGTATGCTTTGTATAATATATCACCACCATATACAAATTATGAATATGGAGGTTACAGGATGCTATTTTGAGGTACAGTGTGTCACAGTATGTGGGTGGGGGGCAGATGTCCAGTGCAGGTATACCGTAAGGATGGCATACAGTGATCAGATAAATGGATTAGTAAAAGATTTAAAGGAGATAGTCAGCACTTCTATGACTGGTACAGCAGGGAGCCAACCCCCACCCGCCTTTGTAGCCCCAACCCCACTCTAACCCTCATTTGAGGGTGTATACCAAGGTCACAGCAGCTGGGGACCAGGATGAGTAAAGGAGGAGGGGTGACAGTAGACCCCCAACCCCCGGGTATATGTAAATGATTATAAGATTACCTGCACTGTACAATTTTATCTGCTGGGTACTCCCAGACATTTAGGAATAAAATTGCAGGCTAATTAAACCACATCCAGTATCTCCTGTCCTTCTTCTGGCATACACAGACAGCTCCTAGATTTGGTTATTTCTATGATTCAGTCCCATTCAGAGAACACATCAGTGCTTTAAAATGAAATTTACAAAGGTAGCATATGACTTCAGCTATAACTTGTTCCTTATTCAAAAGCCTTTAAAAAAAAAACTACAGTGTATTATAAGGTTGCATTGAATTATGAGATTAATTAGTGAGAGCTATTTAATATCTGGAAAGTTTGCAACAATTTTTTATTCAGATGAAGGATCATAATGATTGCATTCAAAATTATCCTCTGACTTCAAGACTCACCATGGACTCACTCCATTCTCTCTGACGTCATATCCAGCTACTCCTTTTCCTGCTCACTCTGCTCTTTTCACCTTAACCACTTCTATCTCCTTCCTTCTTCTTCCTCCTTCATTCCCAGTGTTGGAAATTGGTCTTAATTGCTGCTTCTTCCATTCCTCACTGAGTCACCAATTCATGTTTTTAAAGCTCACCCAATAAACACTCTCTTTTGTCCCTTCTTAACACTCTAACTCTCACATATATATTCTGAGCTAGTTTGTACCTAGCCATACATAGGAGAGAGAGGGGACAAGGACCTCTCCTGCATCTCTTCTCAGCCCTCACACAGGGACTGGAGGGGTCTAGGAAAATCTAGCCTGACAGCAGTACTAGCAAGCCCAGACAGTGAAAGTGGCCATGTGAGCGCTATTAGAGCTGAACAGGCATGAGAGGAATATACTGTGCATCCTGTTGACATGTTCAGTTTCCAGATGAACAACTGGGAAGACACATAGCCCACTGCAATTAAGACTGAACGCTCTTTGGGAGCAGAGACCATGTTTTCCTGCATCTTGGTGCAGCATCTACAACGTAGCCCGATCTTGAGTGCCTCTTCTGGGCATTACCACAATACACATGGCAACAGGAGGCAATGACTAAAATTATCTAGACATCTTTGAATGAAAGACAATATAAATTAGACAGTTAATAATCTGAAAGCCTCCCAGTAGATTAGACTGACTGTAGCAGGAAATATGTATGCTCTATTTACCTCTAGATAATTTGCTCTAGAAGTGCTCCAACCACTGCTTAAGAGTTGAAGATGGTCAAACTCATTACCATCAGCTCAACATGAATTGGTTTGAATTGAAGATTGCAGCTAAGAAAACACTTATCAGCTAATGATGGCTTTCACTGGTGGAAAATAAACCTATTTCGTATCTTTGACAGTAAACTTCCATTTCATTATTTTGGCAGAGAATGTCACTCACTGTGCCACATAACACAATACAGTAATTTAACATGAAATGACACAATGCCAGTCTCTGCTGAAAAGTCCTCAGAAGAATAGAACAGAATTGTGTTGCATATAGAGAGTTTCCTGCTTAATGTATTGAAGAGGAGCTTTACATCTTAATGAGTTAAACGCCAGTGGTGCTGTGACTGTGCAGGCAAACTGAGCAGCCATTATGTGTTCAGCAACTGCTCAGACAACAGTGGATGTTGAAACTTGTTTCTGGAGAGTGGGAATATTGGTCAAAACACTAGGGAAAGCTACTCTTTTCAAAGAGACATGGGTTGCCAAATTCATCCATGATGTAACTGCACAGTACAGAACACTGGAACACTACTGAGTCCAATAAATTACAGACTGTACTAATATTTAACCTTTGCTTGTATGACCTTCCATCTTTACCTCCTGTTAAAATATGGCTGCTCTGTGCTATTGCCATGATTCCATCCCCTTCTGTTCCAGCAGCGGGATGTTTATTCATCAAACATTCATACTGGTAGTGTATTATTCACAATCTTCCCATTTCAGTCATTCAGTCATGAAGAGGAAAAAAACACCATGTGACTGTTATTCATGTTGCGTGTCCAGTCAACTAACAGTTAAAATGAACAGTTTACAAACAATCCCTAGGCTGAAATGTGTTTGAGTATTTCAAACAATTTCAACTAATACATTCACAGAAATCAGGACTACATCAGGGATTATTGTTGAGACATTTATGTCTCTGTTGCTGATGGTCAAATTATTCCTTTTGCATATTACAAAATTTAGTTTCTTTTGCAAACAAATTGTTTGTGAATTAATCCTCTGGGAATTACTTTAAGATAATCAATAAAACTGCCATGACAAAAATACAAACACACAGCTCCAAAGATATGTAAATAGATCACTCCATAGCATCTAGATCTGTTAGTAGCCCCAATAACAAAGGAGATAAAATAAAGGCATGGGAATCTTAGCCCAAAAAAAAAATGGTATTGGGCTCACTAGCCAGCTCCAAACCTCAACTTTCTCATCAGGTTTCCCATGGCTCAGGCTCTACCAGTCATTGTCAGCCTAGCAACACCAGCATTAACGAGGAGCTGCAGACCACCACTTTAAAGTGTGTGCACAACTGCTACACAAACCCTCCTCTTCCACTCTCAGACACCCCCACCCTCCACCACCAGCAACCTGATTTTCCTGGCCCAGAGCCGCCCCCTCCAGATCTGAGTGAGTGGCACTGTGACCCAACACATCAGGGTGCCGTGCCACTCAGGTTTAACCTGGCCAAAAAGTGGTTGGTCCATGGTCCATGTGGGCATCCCAGCTCTTTGACCTACATTAACCTTTACTCAAGAGTATGCATTTGCCTGTTTGTCCACTTGCCCGTCCCCAGAAAACAGGTAAAGAAAGCAGGTGTGCTGCAATGACTCAGGAAGAAAACAGACAAAGGAAGAATTTAGCACTGTTAAAAAAAAAAAACCACCAAAAATATTTTCAAGACGCAGAGCAGGCTGTCACAGTTGCCTTGGGTAACTCACTTTGGGTATGTTTACACTGCAGCTGGGAACATGCTCAGAATAGCAATGTGGATGTTGCAGCATGGACTAGCCACTCAAGTACGGACCCAGGGGGTCAGGCAGGTTTGTATTTTGGGAGGCTAGCCTGGGTTGTCCACTATGCCACAATGTCCACACTGCTATTTTTAGCACAGCAGCTACAGCGGAGCTAGCGTGAGTCTGTCTATCTCATGTGTGATGCTTGTCCCAGCTGCAAGGTAGACATACTCTTAGGGGCATTTGCAGAGTAGTAAACTGACCATCAGGTGGCAGTCAGAAAACCTGAGTTCTATGCCTGACTTTGTCATTGATGCACTTGGGCAAGTCACTTAGCTTCTCTGGGCTTCAGTTACCTCCTTTGTTATATTCAGATACAAATATTTATCTTCCTCCTTCTCGCCACTGAGACCTACAGACAAGAGCGCAACATAAATACAAAGTATTTCACTTGGCTGGAAAATGAGGGTAATGATATCTATCTGTTTTAAACACTTACGCAAGTATTACACACACACGCCCTACCTCCTGTAAAGTATTATACTTTCCCTCCCCGCCTTCACCTCAGCCCCATCCCATTACTGGTTTCCCTCATGTTCTGGTGCTTTTCCTTGACTCTAGTGTAGATAGATTGTGCTCCAGACACCTTGACAGAGCCTTTTGAAACTAATAAGTAGTTGCTGATACTCTCCGTAGGACGGTACAGTCATCCTGAAAAATGAAATTTGCTGCACATGTTTCTCAGACTTCAGAGGATCTGCCACTTGTATTCTTTTGGAGGTTAGTATTGCACATTTTCAATCTTGTGGATGACTTTGAATATTTCCCCTCTTTGTTTCAGTGTGGCCATAAAACTGCTTTACCAGGTTTATATTTATGTGAAAGAATTTTCCAACAGTAAATTTTTGAAAAGGATTTGGAGAATGATTGTGCATGTTTTGTGCAATTCTCACTAACAAGGACTCACTAGCGATCAGCTCTGCTGCATTTTCTAGTGTCTTTTTTAATAAAAAGAAGTCTACACATGGTACTTTACAACTATTAATCTTTCAAAAACACATTTACAACCCAAGATACAGTGGGAAGCTTCAGCATCAATATAAAACTGACTGCCAAATTTTATGCAATGTAGTTGTAGCTGTATCAGTCCCAGGATGTTAGAGACAAGGTGGGTGAGGTAATATCTTTTATTGAACCAACTTCTGTTGGTTAAGCTATGTCTACACTACAGTTTATGTCGGCATAACTTATATTGCTCAGGGGCATGAATAAACCACCCCCCTAAAGTGAAATAAATTACAATGAAATAAGTGCCAGTTGGACAGTCCTGTCAGTGGGAGAGCCACTCAAGTAGGTGGTTTTATTATGCCGATGGGAGAGCTCTCTCCTGTTGGCATAGTATCTTCACCAGATGTGCTGCAGCAGCACAGCTGCATCGGTGCAGCTGTACAGCTGAAACACTGTATGTGTACTTTAGAGATACAAACTTTTGAAGCACAGAGCTTTTCTTCAGGTCTGGGAAAGGTATTCCGAGGGTCAGAGCTAAATGCAAAGTGGACGAGACTGTTTAGCAAAAGTAGTTAGCACATATTCTAAGGGACCATTCAAGGTAGAGTGGCTTATTAGCATATCTGCAGTCATAGGACAAAAAGAGGGGGTTAGTGGTTTACAGACTTTTGTAATGAGCCATAAATCCAATATCTCTATTCAGTCCATGATTTGTAGTGTCTAGCAGAGTTATGAATTTAAGCTCCCAGGCTTGTCTTTTGAAAGAGTTGTGCATGTTTTCTTTGAGGATGAGGACTCATAGGTAAGGCTACAATTTAGTCATGTGTATTTTTAATAAAAGTCATGGACAGGCCATGGGCAATAAACAAAAATTCATGATCGTGTGACCTGTCCATGACTTGTACTATAAATATCCCTGGCTAAATCTGGAGTGGCTGTCCCCGGGACCACCTGAGCAGCTGGCACTTGGACCAGCTACTCGGGTGACCCTGGGGTCAGTCACAGTGGCCACTGCAGAAGTCATGGAGGTCACGGAAAGTCATGGAATCTGTGACTTCCGCAATCTTTGTGACAGATACGAAGCCCTACTGATAGGTCACATATAGAGTAATTGCTTTGTGAAAAGTGTTCTCCCACAGGTGGCCCTTATGCTACTAAACTCTTTGTATGAAGCAAGTTTACCCCACTTGCTATCAATCAGGAATTAATCTGCATAAGAAGCAGGCTCCAATACACACCTTAAGTCTGAATTCAATAAATCTGTACACATCCTGGGTTAGTGAATATTTTTTTTGAAAAGGAAAGCATGACACTGCAAAGGACCACAAACAATATAATGGACCTAATTTTAGGCTACAGACCTTACAGCAGCACAGCCGTACCACTGCAGCTGCGCCACTGTAAGGTCTTCCGTGTTGCCGCTCTCTGCCGATGGGAGAAAGCTCGCCTGTTGGCATAATTAAACCATCCCCAATGAATGGCGGTAGTTATGTCAGTGGGAGATGCTCTCCTGTCAATATAGCACTGTCCGCACTGGAACTTTTGTTGGTGAAACTTAGGTCTGTCATGGGGTGTGTTTTTTCACACCCCTGACTGATAAAAGTTTGTCCTAGTGTGGGAGGTCTGGTGCCCCCGTTTGAAAGAAAAAAAAATTATTCCTGTCACTAAACTGTGGGAAACAAGAAATCTTAAAGTTGCTGTTGTATTCTGGGAACTCATAAATAATACAATGTTTGTGAACACCAGTGACGCAATTATTTTAAACCTCTTTGCAAATAAATAATGCATTGCTCTGTGTACAGAGGAGGACAGGCATCCTTCCATGACCCCAGTTAATTCCATGCGAGAACAATATTACAAGTTAGACAAAAGAGTTCCATTTAAGAGTTAGCATTTGGGAGGAGTGAAGTCCCTTGCAAGTATTCTTTAGCACATCTGTTTGTTCAGTCAAGCACCTCAAACAATTTTTTCCTCTTCAGAAGACTGATAACAAGATTTTAAAGGAGAAACAGTGTGCCTATATGGACTACAACCTAATGCAAACGTAAGGACTCGACTCAGAAGGGTATACAGTTACTCCACAACTTGTGCTTGAGCACATGCTTAAAAACAAACAAATGTTTGAGTACTTTGGTAAACAAGGATGGATTTAAGCACATGCTTAAATGCCTTTGTGAATCAAGGGCTTGATCATTCAAGGTACTGAGCACACTAGCTCAATCCAGCAAAACATTTAAGCACATATTTAACTTTAAGCACACAAGAAGCGCAGTTGGCTTCCATGGGACTAGTTGTGTGCTGAAATGTAAGCATGTGCTTCAATGTTTAGCTGGATTTGCACAGTGTGCTCAATCCCTTGCAGGACTGAACCCTAAATGAGGGCAAACAGGCAATGTTCAGAAAGGGAGATGAAGTATTATAAAGTTATTATTTTTTCATCTTCATTGGACTAGGGCAAGTGTTACCACAATTGATGCTCTCTGATCATATGAACAATGGTGCAGTTTCTCAGCTAGTACAAATCCCAGCTCCAAATGAGGCTTGGCAATAACTGATGCCAGCTGAAGATCTGCCTCACTGTGTTCGGTGCTCACACTGACGTCTCTCTGTTTGCCAAGCCCTGGCATCGTAACAGTGGGCTGTCTCTGTATGAGCTCCTCCACCAACAAAATTATATATACGGTAGGCAACCTTTTTAATCTGGGACCAGGGTGAGAGAAATTATTAGCCCATCATGGGGAAACAGATTTTCACAATTAGACCTTGGAGTGCACTCTTTTCTAGCCCTGATTTTGAGAGCACGGCTGAGACTAAGTGAAATCCTGTTTGGGGTTTTTCTGTGTCTTATATTTCCTTTTTTAATATTAACTTTTACTGTATGTGAGCCCCAAACTCTCCTTTTCTTCATTCATACAGTGTTGTGAACTCTCATGATTTTATTGAAAGTCAGGTGATATTTGATCTTTTTCTTAAAGCTTCAGCTCCTGGGAGTCATGTTAGTTCATGAGAATCTCCATTTTTATTTACAGTGCTCTCCATTTATAAAAATCACTGACATAAGTGATCAAAACCACTGGGACAAGATCACTCCTATACTAACTAAAATACTCCACTCGTAAGTGTAACCCTTCTGCCCATCAGAGTTGGCAGCAACAAGGGCCGGGTTCAGTATCTAGGGGTTCCGTTTCAATAACACAATACAAAACCGGCTCAAGCCCCCATGCAGTGACCTGGGACAATTACATACCACACCCCTGGGCACCTCTAAGAGGCAATACTTCCCCTCTCGCAAGCACAGAGTCTGAGTGTAGCAAAAGCCTTTTAATAAAGGAGGGAAACAATGCGGCATTATGTTGGGGAAACACCACAAACAGGATTCATAACACAAACCATGAGCAAAAGACCCACCCCCAAGTAAGTTTGGCAGTGTCCTTTTCCCCTCAGGGTCTTAAGTCCAGCAACCCAACAGTTACCCCCACCCACAGTTTCTGACCTTGGTCAGTGCAGCCCCCCAGAGTTCAGAAGTTCATCTGCAGAGTTTACCTCCCAGCCTGGGTGGAAGAACAGGAGGTATGGGGGCGGGGGGGGGGGAGAGAGAGAGAGAGGGCACCTTACATGCTCCGCTGCTCGGGTTGACGGCCGATTGCCATGCCTCTCCGTGGGGTTCTGCGGTAGTCTTCACCGCCAGCCACTCTGCTATCTGCTCCGCTAGCCACGTCTCACACTAGCCGCTAGCCACCCTCCTAGCTGCTCACCAACATGGAGTTATTTTATCAAATCTTATGTTTTTTAAGCAAATTATTTGATTTTTGGGACCCTGACAAGAATTTTAACTTCGGGTTGGCAATACTGTCATTGTTCTAGGAAGAGGAGCTTCCTAACAGTTCCTGATATCATAAACAGGGAAGGCAATAGGAGAAAACATGTGCCTGAAAACAGACTGCTGCTTCAAAGATTAATCACAGCATAAGAAAATCCCATAGCAGGAGCCAAGAGCAGAGTGAGGAGGAGCATCCTTCCCTGAAAGACAACCTCATCACTCCCAGAGGAAGAGCAAAGCCGGCCGTGTACACGGAATGGAGAGGGGAATTACAAAATCATGTTTGGCTACAGAAAGCTGCAGGACACTGGTGTGATGGAGCAGTCTCTCTACTGCCCTTAAGTATGTCTTCAGGTATCCCAGTGTCTCACTTAAAATTTGCCTCAGCTCCTTTTCAACCTCTCTGCTCAGCATCACAGTTCTCCTGTATTGTCTCACTTTTTTAAAAGCTGGACTACCAGCATGGACCAACAACTGAGTTTCAACCAAGTTGGCATTGCAACACAGAGCACCACCACCTCAGTTAAAAGTCTATGGAACAGGCAGCAATCTTTGGTGCATCAGCTACAGAACAACACACAACAGTAGGTTAACTTGCCCCTTCTGAGTTTGTAGTTTTGTACATGATACTGCATTCTTGGTGCATTGTTTTCTTCCTGACCTGCATTTCTCTTGCCTTTCCTGGTCAGTATCTCTGCTGACATTTAGCGATGTGCACTCATTACAAATTGACTCTAGGATCACAAAATTTTGCAGCAGAGTGAAGCTGCACTAGTTTGATTCCTTGCATCAAAATGGAGAAGGTGCAAAACTCCCCCTTTTCAGACAATACACTCTATATAAAAGCCACAGTACAGCCGTGAAAGCCTCTGTATAACCTTTTATGTGACTTGGTAAAATGTATTGTACCTCTCGGTCTTATGAAGCTTTCCAAAAAGGTCATATTTGGAAGCTCTTTCTTTCCCATTAAGTAATCTGGCTTCTATTGAAATTAATATTTCACAGTCAGTGTGTTTATTAGGTTCCCTTGAAATAGGGCTCTGAAATATGAAAGATGTTACTATACAGCGAGGGAAAAGTTCAGTTAGACATTAGAGAAAAAGTATAAGGCAATCAAAAGTTTGATATATGCTATGCCCAGTTAAACCCTGCTGTCTCTTCATTATGTTACAGAGGCGGGGGTGCAGGTGCACATCCTACTAGTAACACTGGGTTCTTTTTCTCCACATGTAACCCACAGATCTCCTGGCTTTGGTGCTGTGAGTCTGCTATGGCCTTAGCTAAGGGCCATGTGGCTTTTAGCTTATGCACTAGAGACTCATGCATTTAGCTTCAGAGATCCCAGGTTTGATCCTGCCAGCCAATGATTGGGTTCTGTTAGTGTTATACCCCCCTTCCCCCCCCCCCCCCCGTGAGCAAAAATTATATCTTGGAGTAGGGAGAGTATAGGGATTCCATATAAACAAAATACAAATATTCCTCATGATATTTTAAAGCATTTGATGTACTGAGGGCAGCAAGTTCATGTGAAAGGGTCAGATTATTAGCCAAAAGTATTGAGCCATTTTGGATGAATGATTCCCCCCCCACATCCATTCCTCTAATTCACCTATAGAGCCCTATAAATTCATAGACACATCACTAGAAGCATTACTTAGCTTTTATTTTAACTACATTATTCAATTTTATACACAAAAGTTTATCGTTTTAACCATTTCCAAAAGCATTTTCTTGATTTTCAGCCACTTCAGTAATTATAGATAAGCTGCCCTCAGGTGTCATGTGACAGGGAATATTATTCTGCCTGGTGGCACTATTATGGTTACAGCTTTGTCTGCATTTCTAGCATAAAACCTATTTGTCAGCTGTTTATAACTCAGCTGTGAAAATTGCTATGCCAGGTCTCAGGCTGAAGTAAACATCCTCCCCCCCACACACACATACACACATACATTAGTAAAGGGGAAAAAATGGTTTACTAACCAACAGTGGTTTACATATCACTGCTGCCTGTGCTACCACAGCTACTATTTATGCTCATGTGCTCAATGAGAGCTAACATGAATATGGGTATGTGAACTGGGAACCACAGCCCTAGCCTGTAATGTAGAAATAGCCTAAAAGTTTGTATCTTTGTTTTCTCTCCTTGTCAGATGGCTTTTTCCTCATTCACAAAATTCAGACTCAGACTTTAAGGTCAGAAGGGACCATCAAGACCATCTAGTCTAACCTTCTGCACATTGTAGGCCACAGAACCTCACCCACCCACTCCTGTAATAGATCCCTAATCTCTGGCTGAGTTACTGAAGTCCTTATGGTTTAAAGACAGAAAATCCACCATTTACATTAGTTTTAATCTGCAAATGACCTGTGCCCCATGCTGCAGAGGAAGGTGAAAAAAACGTAAGGTCTCTGCCAATCTGACCTGGGACAAAATTCCTTCCCGACTGCAGATATGGTGATCATATGGGCAAGATATACCAGCCAGACATCTGGGAAAGAATTCTCTGTAGTAACTCAAAGCCTTTTATTCAAGGAGTGTGGTGGAATCTGCATGGAATCTGGTAGGGGTGCTATGCCTTTGCTCAGATTAGGCATGATAAAGATTTGCTCACAAATGGAAAATGTAGAAAGAATTTATGCTGCAATTCCAGAATAGCCAAAAACCTGAGCTTTCGGTTCCATGAGACCACATTATATTAGCCACCATAATTATCAAGGAAAGACTGAAAATATGAGGCTTTTTCATTCCATTAGTAATTATTCATTCAAATGCTTTCCTATGTATGATAGTATAAATTAAATGGCAAACTTCTCTTAAATTTCTTTAGTCAAATATATATTTTTGTTTGATTAAAGCTGCTCAGTCATTATTGTCAAGAATAAAGAAAGGAAATCATAATGCATGCTTCTTTTAAAAAATAAATAAATTCTAGCCTGCTTATCCATAGTACAAGAAGAAAAACTGACAAGGCACTAAGTTTGGCTGGTGGAAAATTAATCTGGGTCACTCCATAGTACAGTTGCCATGGCAACTGCATTCAAAATGTAGCAGGCAAGCTCTTCATCAATGTTAATATAACATCAGGCATTCTTTGCAAATTTTTAATCAATGTAAACCATAAAGCATCCTTCATAACTAAGTCTGAATCAAAAATAAAGCTTGCATGGTCTACTCCTCTCCTTTGTCAAATCCCTGTCACACATCTCTCTCCTGCTGTATTTAAGAAGCTTGAAACGTCATTTTGCTGTTATATAGTTTTAAATACAGAAATTTCATGAAACATTTCCCATAAAATACATTGAATTTTACTAGCAGTATGTGTCCAGGCAGTTAAAATGATAGGATTAAATGAAGGTTTTCCATGGGTACATTTATTTAATACCTGTACTTCCACTGTAAAGCCCTGGGCCAAATTCTAACCTCAGCAATACCAACTTAAATCCAGAATAACTCCATTGGCTTGAAAGGAGATGCTCTAGGTTTATGCCAGCGTAACTGCTCAGAATCTGACCTCCTGTTTTGAAGAGTATTATAACTTGACCCAAAAAACTTGCTCCAGGCTTAAACTTTTCATCATCTGTAGTCTAAAGTCAAGAGCTTTTTAAATTTTTTTTTCCCATATATATTGAAAAATGTTGGCTCAGAAGTTTTCAGGTTATAGAATTTTTTTAAGGTAAACTTTTTTGTGGTTTCAGAAGCTTGTTTTAACTCCTATAACTCAAATACAGTTTAGTATTTTTAAACTGAACTTACCGTCAGCTATGACTGTATAGAAACACAGAGGGTTTAGATGGAAAAGTCCTAGAAATCATTCATTTCCTTGCCAGTGTTGAGTTGTCTCCAGTTTGGGTTTGGTTTAATTTTAGAGTCTACACCTGAGAAAGGAGGACTTCTAATCCTTTCCTTTCTTACAAGACCTCAGTGTAAGGAAGTTTTCTGCTATTAACTTAAAAAAGAGAAAATTGGAATTTCATCCTGTTGCTCTGAACTCCTGCAAACTTGTGTGGTCTGAGCCCATCTTTACGATTTCAGCTATTTTTTTTTCTGTTTTAACATCCTTCATATACCTGTAGATTATATCCCCCACTCTCTTGTCTATTTGTGTATTTGCTATAGCAGGAATCACCAGCTGGCACTGTTACCTAGAGTTTACAAGTTTTCACAGCATGCAGTCACTGGTTTGTCTTTGAAACAATGCTGTCTAGCTGTGAGTTTTCCAATGTGGTTTCCTTCCTGGGGAGCTGTGAGAAGCAATAAAGAGTTTGCTTTTTGCCTCAATCTCTTTAATTAGAGTCAATTATTGAGGTAGAGTTGCTCCCTAGCAACTGGACACTGGTATTTGAACTGAGATCCCTATAAGAGTAGACTACCTATGTGCTCTTTATAAACACCTTTGTTCAAGGACTGGTGTGTAAATCTGCAAAACAAAAAAGTTGCACTAAGAATATGCCTAGAGTCTATTACTGATTTCTCCTCCAATGAGAAGCTGACCTGCAAAGCTCCCCCAACCCTGACATCTTCTACTGCTTAGCAGAGAGCAAGATAACATACATGTATAGGGACCAAACCCTTTTAAAAAAGGCCAGTTTTGCCTAAGGTAGGGTTACCTCATTATGACACCAATCTTGGAAGCTAAACTGTGTAGGTGGATTGGTCCATCCACGGGTATCAGCTTGTAGAATAGAGGCCTAAATCCAGTACTATTTAAGCTTCCCTATACCTATAAGGAATACCATGAATACCACAAATACTGAACTAAATTAATTTTAATATACTATTTATTACCAATATCAAGAATTCAAATACAAGTCACGCCCCAAAAAACGTGAGTGGGGGGGGGGTTGTTTAACACATCTGCAGTTCTTTTGATATGCCTGCTGCTCTGAGCTTTTAAGGGTCATATTTTCAAACACTTCACTGACAACACAATAGTTTGCAATGTGATCTGAGAAACATTTTAAAGGAGTTGTAGATCATAGAATCATAGAATATCAGGGTTGGAAGGGACCTCAGGAGGTCATACAGTCCAACCCCCTGCTCAAAGCAGGACCAATTCCCAACTAAATCATCCCAGCCAGGGCTTTGTCAAGCCGGGCCTTAAAAACCTCCAAGGAAGGAGATTCCACCACCTCCCTAGGTAACGCATTCCAGTGCTTCACCACCCTCCTAGTGAAATAGTGTTTCCTAATATCCAACCTAGACCTCCCCCACTGCAACTTGAGACCATTGCTCCTTGTTCTGTCATCTGCCACCACTGAGAACAGCCGAGCTCCATCCTCTTTGGAACCCCCCTTCAGGTAGTTGAAAGCAACTATCAAATCCCCCCTCATTCTTCTCTTCTGGAGACTAAACAATCCCAGTTCCCTCAGCCTCTCCTCATAAGTCATGTGCTCCAGACCCCTAATCATTTTTGTTACCCTCCGCTGGACTCTTTCCAATTTTTCCACATCCTTCTTGTAGTGTGGGGCCCAAAACTGGACACAGTACTCCAGATGAGGCCTCACCAATGTCGAATAAAGGGGAACGATCACGTTCCTCAATCTGCTGGCAATGCCCCTACTTATACAGCCCGAAATGCCATTAGCCTTTTTGGCAACAAGAGCACACTGTTGACTCATATCCAGCTTCTCGTCCACTGTGACCCCTAGGTCCTTTTCTGCAGAACTGCTACCTAGCCATTCGGTCCCTAGTCTGTAGCAGTGCATAGGATTCTTCCGTCCTAAGTGCAGGACTCTGCACTTGTCCTTGTTGAACATCATCAGGTTTTTTTTGGCCCAATCCTCTAATTTGTCTAGGTCCCTCTGTATCCGATCCCTACCCTCCAGTGTATCTACCATGCCTCCCAGTTTAGTGTCATCTGCAAACTTGCTGAGAGTGCAGTCCACACCATCCTCCAGATCATTAATAAAGATATTAAACATAACTGGCCCCAGGACCGACCCTTGGGGCACTCCGCTTGAAACCGGCTGCCAACTAGACATGGAGCCATTGATCACTACCCATTGAGCCCGACGATCTAGCCAGCTTTCTATCCACCTTACAGTCCATTCATCCAGCCCATACTTCTTTAACTTGGCGGCAAGAATACTGTGGGAGACCGTATCAAAAGCTTGATGAGCTAAACAAATCAACTCAAAGCAAAAATTTTGTGGGCATAATAGAACTATGTTGCAAATTCTGAATCACCAAAGCAGGTACACGCCGTACTGCAGTAAAGATGGAATTAAATAGAGGGAGGGTCTCCAAAACAGTATTCCATTCTATCAGAATGATTTCACATAGCCAGTCTGCCATTTTAGAACCCTCACCCTCTTACTCTTAAACTCTGCTGTGTTTATTTTTAGTGAAAAGTTCAGTAACAAAATAATAAAACTGAATTACAAAAAACATATGTGCGCGCACACACACACATACAATTTTGAGCAAGAAATTACCAAACCAGCAAAACATTTTCCAACAGAGGATTTCTCACAAGAAAGCAGCTCAGCAAAGGAAGAAACTGGTATTCAGTAAATTAAAACTCTTCCTTCGTGCTCTACAGTTCCATCAACAGCAATAGAAAACAAAAGAAAAACTTCACGAGGAGAAATAAGACAGTTATAAAAAAGCTCTGGCAAGACCATTCACCAAATAAAGTGGAAGCCATTTCAGAATTCATCTCCTGTGACAGGTAGAACAGACTTTTTATGACTTCACTAGTGTCCTCAGAGATGCTTAAGAGGGAGACAGCAAATGGCTCTGATGAGATTTAACTGTCCTCTCTTACCAGCCGGAGAGGAGGGAGGAGCTTTTCTAGTAGAGCTGACCAGAAGTTGACAATTTAGTTTCATGGCAACTTTTGAGGTTTCAGAATTTGTTTTCATTCCACACTAAAGTAAACCCAAAGCCTTTTGGATGTTTTTGCAAAAATTCAGTTGTGTTGAAATATCGGTTTTGGATCCAAAACTGAGCTTTTTGATTTGGGAAAGTGTGTGTTTGTGTCTCCCTCTGAGCTGGTGGTTAGGGCACTGGGCTGGGAAACTCAGATCCCAGTCCCTGCTCTACCTGATTTAGAGTTTTCATCCCTGATCACTCTGAATCAGGTAGAGCAAGGATTTGAACTTGCGTCTCCCACATTCCAGGCTAGAGTGTGCATGGATAAAAGAGATCTTTTCCTCTCCCCTCCCCGCAAAAAAAGAAAACTTTCAGACAAAAACTTGGTCAAAACAGATGTCTCCATAGAACATTTCAGCTTCAGTAAAAACAGCATATTTAAATTACATGAATTTTTGTGGAAAATATTCTGACCATCTCTATTCACTGGATAGTAGCATCCCCTAGAACCTTTCTTTCTTGTGGTTAAGTACACTTCCCTTTGTTATAGAAATTCCTGTCCGTTCCAGCTGAGGAATAAGGAGAGACGGACACAGCTAATCAAGCAAGGAGCCCCGGGAGGGGCGATCCATTTATTTCAATTGCAATTGGGTTCGAGCTTATAAGTCAGCAAGAACAAAGAAAACACTTACACCAAAGCATTATATGCAGTTGACTATGATAATTTATCGCTCTATGATTGGCCAAAATTTGCTATTATTACCATACATAATTAGCAAGCTACATGTATCTTCCCCTCTTATGACCCCTTATTGTTCATCTACTTGCTCCCCCCTTTTCGTTATTTTGCAAACCAAGCAGTTAGTTATCTACAGGATGCAGGCACAGAAAGTTCCATTGTCTCCAGGTTTGGAGTTTGGCTACATTTCCTCTTGAAGGAACTTCCTGAGTTAAGATATAGCTGATGCTGCATGTTTTCCATGTGTACGTGACAAATTTGCCCCCTGGCAGTTAAGTAGAATAATTGTATATCACCTTTATTATATGTATTTATATAAATGTACCATGACTGAGGAAATTTTGAAGTCTCAAGGTGTCTGTACCACTCATCACATCGTTACAGAATGCTGACCATCAGTCATTCTAATCAAACATTTTGATGGTGTGTCAGCATGTCACAATGAAGACAAAAGGTAATAGGCCAAATTCATCACTGGTGAAATCTCATTAACTTCAATGGAATTAAATCAGAAATGAATCTGACTTAATGATTCCTGACTCTAAATCACAACCCAAATTTAGAAAAAAAATCTTGTCTAAAACCTCTAATCCAGCCTGGTAGCTATAATGTATAAATGCTAACCTTAAAACACAAGGGAACATTCAATATTCTACTGTTTGATAATCATTAAGCATGTTACTAAAAGGATGGTGTGGAGGGGGGAGGGATAGCTCAGTGGTTTGAGCATTGGCCTGCTAAACCCAGGGTTGTGAGTTCAATCCTTGAGGGGGCCACTTAGGGATCTGGGGCAAAATCAGTACTTGGTCCTGCTAGTGAAGGCAGGGGGCTGGACTCAATGACCTTTCAAGGTCCCTTCCAGTTCTAGGAGATGGGATATCTCCATTAATTTAATTTAATTTATTGCCACAGTTTCAGGGCAACTGCATCTGTATTGCCCTTCCATGGTCCATCAAGGCCACCCATTTTTAGGCTTCTGTCTCCTAGCTGTTACCTCTCTTGGGTGGAAACCCGTATCTCACTCCCTCCTGAGGATTTTTATGACTGTGGAGCTTCTGGATTTACACAGTGATATTCCCAGCAAGACCTGCCTAACCTGGCCAACACCCATATTTTGCTTACTCTTCAAAGGCTATGACTAGTATATTGCCTACAGTTATGAGTTGCCACACAGTTCCTTCTAAGCAAGCACATTTATTCTTAAGGTAAAAGCATTACAGAAAAAAAATCAACACGATAAAAGAACCTACATACATGCTAAAAGCTTACCATAGATCACTCAGTCTTATGGAGCCCTAGTAGATCAAGTGCTTCTGCAAGGATTGTTCCCACCCACCCAGGGGACAGAAACTCCTAGCTGTTTGCTGGATCAGAAAGAAGGTCCTGAGTCAGTTTCAACTCAGGCTATTTAGCCAGAAGTCCTTTGTTTATCAGTTGGTCTCTGGAAAATGCACTTATGCGAGCTCCCCCAGAAGGTGATACTTCGAGAGATGGGGGCGGGGGAGAGTTGGAGGAGGTTACCTAGCTGATCTGCCTTAATCACTGTTTATAGCTCCTAGATGATCTGTAGTAGCCATCCACCATGGAACAGAGCATAAACTTACATAAACTATTCATTTAAAACAATGGACCCCAAAGATATTGCAGGAAGTTGCCCTATCTTGTACAATATCTTACAGGATGCAGATATTCAGGAATTAAAGCCAGAAACAAACTTGTTCTCCTGAAAGCTCATGTCAGCTCTGTAAGGTCAGAAGGAAATTGGAAGTGTTTTTAAAAAGATACAGACAGCACATTTTCTGTTCCTGTGAAACTAACAAAGAAGTTACTATCTGTAGCAATGAGCCTGAAGAAGAACAGTAGAATAGCAGAGCTTCTTCTAGTGTTTAAACACCTCATTCCACTGGGGTTTCCAGTTTTATGGTCCCTAATGAGGAAAAAAGAGATTTTGCAGCTGTGTTACAGATTTGGCACCATAGATGTCCAGCAAAAAAACCACACTGCTACAATAGGACAGAATGTGGAAAAAAAATACAACTTTGGTAATTAAATATTAAATAACTGTAAGCAGCAGCCACTCTGCTACATATTTGCATCTAAACAGCCTTAATTTTTGTTTATTTGTTCCTGTAAAAATGTTCAATGCATCAGGGCCCATCTTCTAAAGAATCATACATACAACCGAATACATACAATTTAGAGCTGGATGAGCTACAAAACATCAAGATGTTATTCTATTCTGGAACGGAATTTTAAATGTAGATTGGCATACTGCTAGTCAGAGGCACCCTACTAAAACAAACAAAAGTAGCTTTATGAAAAAACAGCCATCTGATGAAGGCAGTCATAGGGCATACAACTCAAACCATGGGAAACAAACTATATGAACCACATCTATTGAGATGGAACTCCAAATACTTTACATTCTGTATATATTAGTGAAGACCGCAGAGTATTTTTGGATTCTTTGGGTGAAATTTAAATGGTGTTATTTCATATACATAACAGTATTATTTACATTAAGAAAGACTTCTCAAAGGCTGTTTAGTTACCGTATATACTTGATCATAAGCCGGTTCATTTATAAGCCAACCCACCCAAGATGGATAAGTAAAAAGGGAAAAATTGTATGACCCGTTCATAAACCGACCCTATAATTCAGGGGTCGGCAAACTTTGGCTCCCAGGCCATCAGGATAAGTTGCTGGCGGGCTGAAATGGTTTGTTTACCTCAAGCGTGCTAGCTGCTTACCGGGACAGCAACTGGTGGGGAATTCTTTTTGGGGGGGGGGAGAAGCTGGGTGTCAGGGGAGTAACCCCTGTGACCACCCCCATATGACCCCACCCCTAGCCCGGGACCCCCACACTCTCCCCATCCCATCCCTTCCCACCTTATCTGGGGAGGGCCAGGAGAGGATGTCTCTGGCCTGGCTGCAGCTGCTCCAGCAGGCTGGGCAGCACGACCGCAGGCTGCTCTGGCAGGCCAGACCGGGCAGCGCGGCTGCAGCATGTTCCAGCGGGCTGGGCTGGGCGGACGGCTGCAACGTGCTCCGGCGCCCGGGCGGCGCGGCCACAGCTTGCTCTGGGGGGCGGGATCGGGGGGCATGGCTGCAGCCTGCCAGCACCAGAGCTGCAGCTGCTTCGGAGGCTGGGGGGAGAGCAGCGTGGCCAGAAGTGGAGAGACTCTGGCCTCCTCTCTTCCCTTCTGGCTCTGCTTTCTGTGCTGCCTCTCCTTGCTCCCTTTGTTGGGGGGAGGGGCTGTGTCCCACCTCTCCCTCGCTATACCCGTTCATAAGCTGACCCCCTTCTCTGGTGCTTCCCTTTTTTACTAAAAAAATTCAGCTTATGCACAAGTATATACGGTATGTTATAAGCAGACTAATTTGTGCTTTAAGTTTAGCAGAGGTTGCTTTAAATTTGTGACAAATTTAGACCACATGCAATTTCAATTCAATAAGACTTTATTGGCATGCCAACTACACAAGAGTTGCCAAAGTATGGGAAAAGTCAAGTATGTCAGGTGTGGTTGCAACTGCCAGGAAAAGGTTGCAACCAGGAAAAGGTTACATGGTGTGTTTTGGATTTGTTTCTCTGTCATTACTATCCACTCCCGGTTCATGGCAGGTTGCTAAATAGCACAGTACTGCTATGTCTGTACAAACACTTTATATATAAGCAGACAAACAGTTAAAAGACAAAACTAAGCACTTAAACCTGTAGCCTGCATTCAGAAAGCCAAAGGGCATTTTGTTCAAGTAAGGATTGCAGGATTTAAATTAAAATTCAGCTCACACCAGTCAGCTGAGTGACTTGCAGTCATGTCAGTCTATGCATCATGGTTCTAATGCTTTTTTCCCATGCAAAGTACCAGCACAAGGATTTGGTGCAGGATTGCTCTGCAGAGTTGGGGGAACAAAAATATTCTCCCAATTGTGGAGCGGCAGCACAGCCACACTGCGGCTATTAGTGCATCTACTGGGCTGCAGTAATACATAGACAAAGAAAGGTTGGTGGATCTGCACAGTGTGGAACCACTGACCCTGCCCTAACTTCTCCCCAGTCTGAACCATAAGCCTGAGAAGACAGAGCAGACCTGTGGTATTGCAGAAAGACCTTCGGTACTGTACCATAGGTCCATCTACTCCAGTATCCTGTCTTATAGTGGCTAGCACCAGATGCTTCATAAAAAAAAAGTGAAAGAAACAGTGTACAATCATGGTATAACCATCAAGAGGGGAAGTTTCTTCCAAACATTTATTATATAGAGGTTGACTTCATATCTCCCTTTGGAAGTATATTCCATGAGATGCCATGAATATGTAACTGTTGTGTGGGCTACAAGCCCCTCATCCCCCTGGTGCAGCAAAAATGCACCACTTCTGCTACAGTTCTGATTCCAGGATGTAGGCTATGTCAGAAAAAGAAGGCTGGCCCAGCAATTAAGGCATTAGCCTGGGACTTAGGATGCCTAGGTTCACTTCCCTGCTCTGTCACAGATCTCCTGTATGACCGCAGGCCAAGATTCACAAAAGTATTTAGATACCTAAACTCCAGTTTTAGGCTCTACTATGATTCACAAAACTCCCACCAAATCGTGGGAATCTATGTGCCTAAACTCACCCAATGTCTACGTTTTTGCAGTAAAAAGGTCCCTAGGTTTCTTCCTCTGATCATGTACATTGTTGCCTCCCTCTAAGGGCTGGTCTACACTGCCGCGCTAGTTCGGCGGCTGGGGATCGCAGTTCCGAGTTCGATTTATCGCGTCTGGTCTGGACGCGATAAATCGAACCAGGAAGTGATCCCCGTCGATTGCGGTACTCCAGCTCAACGAGAGGAGTACCGCGGAGTCGACGGGGAGCCTGCCTGCCGCGTGTGGACCGCGTCTGAACCGCGGTAAGTTCGAAGTAAGGTATGTCGAATTCAGCTACGTTATTCACGTAGCTGAATTTGCGTACCTTACTTCGACTTGGGGGGTAAGTGTAGACCAAGCCTTAGTGTCATTTGGATGCCTAAGCCCAAGAACAATTCACAAACCAGGGAGGATAGGTGTTTGGCCATCTAAGCTGTGTGTGGGCCCAAACTGGTAGGCATACTCAGAGGCCACCTACCAGATTCACCCCTCAGGTGAGTTCATGTAAGACAGCTGAGAAGCTTCCTTACAACTTTTAGACCAGTGATTAGGTCCTTACCTGGGATGTGGGAAGCCTCCAATTCAAGTACCTCCTGCACGCAAGGGAAGGGATTTGAACAAGGCTCTATCACTTCTCAGGGGAGAGGTCTAACCACTAGGCTATGGGATTTCTGATGTGGGGCTCTCTCAGTTTCTCCTCTTGAAGACTGTTGCACTCTGGATTGGGAGTCAGACGACCTTGGTTTTATGTCCACTGCTGCCCCGACCTATTACGTGACTTTGGGCAAGTCACTCTCTCTCAGTGACTCAGTTTTTCTCTACTCTGTCATAATCTTTTTAGAACAGAAATTCTCTTACTACCTATTTGTACAATGCCTAGCACAATGAGGCTAATTTCAGTTGGGGCTTCTAAGTGCTACTGTAATATAAATAATATGAAACATGAAAAAATACACTTGTGTTTATTAAGGATTTCCATGTGATTGTTCCAATCTGTTAAATATAGCTAAAGCCACTTCAGAAATCATTCATGTGCTGGATTTGTGGAAGACCTTGCTGCTTACTTGCTTCATCCAGTTTTATCTGCAGGAAAGAGTCATAACTTATCAATTTGAAACACTGCATATGTTAAACATCTTTCTGTTGCTGCAACCTCAATATATTACCACATTAGAACTCTATGACCTACAGATTGCATGCATTCGGTATTGGTGTGAGCTATCACAAGGTGCAATTAATATTTCAAGACTCCTTAGTGGCAGAAACTTCAAAAGCTAGTCAAATTTTGATATGCAGCATGAAGTAAAAAAAAAAAAATCTACTACATATCCGGTCAATGAATTTATTTGAGAACATGAAAAAAGGGTTAATGTGTTCACTGTATCCTTTCAGATAATTAGCAACCTTGTTAACTTGGGCTTTAAGTCATACCACCAAAGTTATTACATTACACAATTTACTTAGCATAATTTTAGCACCCAATAGCACCACTATGGTTAAGGATCTGTTTGCATTTCAATTAGAAGCCCCTATTTTAAGGGTTCACAATTTGGCAGTAAAAGTTACTTCTGGGGCTGAAACCTCCCATATATCAGTTTGGAAATTATTTTTTAGTACCTGAGTTGACTCAAACCAGTTCAGCCAATATACAGTTACAGAAGTAAAAAAAATACAAAACCTTAGAATTGGGGGGCTTAGATTATTTTTCATGCTCTTAAACATCAGAAATGGCTGATACAAATCAGTGTCAGTACACAAGCATAAACTCATACAAATCAGGGCCAATAATGCAAATATACATTTAGCAAGTAGGCCTAGATAGGGTGGTGAGAAATGACTCTAATGAAACAATTACGGTTTCATCTTACAGTGAACTAAACATTTATAACTACTCAAAAGAAAACAAGGTAAGAGTTACAGCTCCTTTGAAATAACAGGGCCAGATTCTCCACTCACATAAATGAAAAGCTGATGCAGCTCTATTGACTTCAGTGGAATTCCTTTTGAATTACACAAATGTGAGTGAAAAACCAGGTCCACTATGATGAAGTGTCAAAGATACTTATGCGGGAAGTTTTCAAAGGCAAAAAGGGCACTTAGGCGCTCCACTGCCATTGAAAGTCATTTAGAGCTTGTCTTTATAACTGAAGTATTGCCACTAAGGCTTGGTCTACACTAAAAAGTTAAGTTGACCCAGCTACATCGTTCAGCGGTGTGGAAAAAGCGATGTTGTTAAGCCGACCTAAGTCCCCGTGTGGAGAGAGTTCTGTCAACCTAGCTACTGCCTTTCAGGGAGGAGGACTACCTTAGTCAACAGGACAACTCCTCTGTCAGTCCAGGTAGTGCCTACACTGCAGTGCTGCAGCTGTGCTGCTTTAATGTTTCAAATGTAGACAATCCCTTAATCAAGTCCCATCCAAACTCAAACCCCCTGAATTCGAGTGTGATGGTGCTATTAACTTGAGTTTGTTGATTTGTCAGGTTAAAACTCAGGGTAGCACAACTTGTCAGCTGCTAACACTATCAATCTGTGCTGCTAATACAATTGATCTATGCAGCTGAAGTGTTATTTTGCAATGTGGCCACTCTCACTTGAGCTGGCCTAAATTGACAGGCGTTAACTCAAATGCAGATAACTTGAGCTGATTCTGAAGCGAAGACATAGCCTGAGAGTTGGGCGCCTAGCCTTATTTGTGTCTTAAATCTCATTATTAATTGCTAATGTAAAGAAGTTAATAATAATATATACTTTGAATCCAAGAGGTACAGTAAAATGCAAGGGAACTTGAAGATGAAACTTAATTATTTGACTGCACTGCTGTGTTTTGGTACTACAGATGGTCTTCTCAGATACTATGGTGTCTGTTCTCTCCTTGATATACAGGTGTAACTCATAGCTTCATCAACCCAGGGTACTATTCTCCTCTCAATGTTTGTGCAGATACATGCACAGCTTGGTGAGTTAGTTAAGAAAAATGTATTTGATGATGAACAGTCTATCTTGGCACCTCATAAATTAACCTGGACCATAATCTTCATTGACTATAGTAATGAGCTATAATTAGCATACAGATTTTGTTAAAAATATGTACTGAGTGATAAGGTTCACATTAATTCCAGAATAAGGGACTGGCAGCAGGTTAAAGATTACCTAAAAGTAAAAGATTTCATAAAACCGGTAGAGGTTCTTGTTCCATTATAGACATGATCCTGTAAAAACATCCCAGCTGCCCACACTTTAATTGATTTCTGCTGCTGAGAAACCAATTAATAAATGAACCAGGAATAGGATGGCAGCAAATTTGAATTTTACATTTTAAATAACCTACTGCAACGTCACAACTGATGTAGATACAATATTTTCACAATTCAGTGAATCTCCCACGAAAATGATACCAGTCTATTTTATTTAAGTGAAGCTAACATATTTGTGCAGTACCCTGCAGATAATACATAACTTCAGTGGATAGATATTATATGCAGTAATTACAGGTTATTGTTACTAGAGAAAGTATCCAAGATCTTTGTAAGTATAAATACAATGAAATATTTAATTTTTAAAAAGCAGAATTATAGTACAAGGTACCTAAGGATCTAATCTTGCAAAGAATTCAATGGGATTATTCACAGTGTATAAACATGAGTAAATCTTTGCAGATTGGGGTTTAAGGTTGCATCTTCATTTTTTTTACCTCTTCTTGGCATAGTGCACAGATGACTTAGCGCTTAAAAGGGTTTTGCAAGCATACACAGGATCAGATTACATTATGCATTTTCACAAACTGTTGCTGAACTATGTAGCTGGACTCACCCACAGTTTCTGAATCATGGTTTATACTTGCAGCTACAATATTTTCAGCACTGAGTGCAAATGAAGTGATGCTGACACCCATTGTCAGTTTTAAACATTCACGTCATGTTACTGCAAGTACAGTAGTGTTCTCTTATTGCTGCTTCACTAATTTTAAACACCAACTGTTTACTTGCAGGTGCTGTTTCCTTGTTGGATTGCAATCTAATCATGTGATATCACTTGATAGGGATTCATTATATTAGATGTGGATAAACAAAAATAAATAGATTAAATTAACAACAGAAATTCTTCAACAGGAGGTAACTTATGCTTATTAACAAAGAGGAGTCCGGTGGCACCTTAAAGACTAATAGATTTATTTGAGCATAAGCTATTGTGGGTAAAAAAACCACTTCTTCAGATGCATGGAGACATGAAGAAGTGGGTTTTTTACCCATGAAAGCTTATGCCCAAATAAATCTGTTATTCTTTAAGGTACCACCTGACTCCTCTTATTTTTGCGTATGCAGACTAACATGGCCACCCCTCTGATACTTGGCTTATGCTTATTATGTGCTTTTGGGAAATGTATCTTGATAGCAACAGCACCAAATGGAGTTATTGTTAAAAGCAATAAATATAACCCTCCAGCTACAAAACTCCAGAAACATTAGAGAAAGCAAACTCTGTTAAAGACTTATTTTGAAATGTCACCACAGTATTGTTGATTTTCACATTTGAAATTAATGTTTTCACTGGAAAGAATGTTTTGGCTGATATACACCAAACTTCAGTTTCATCTTTGAGATTTTAATATACTAATTTAATTTGTATACAATATTACATATTAGCGGTAGAAGAATATATTGGAAATGTGTTTGTAAACACATGCCAATCATAAACTTAAGCTAATGCATGGTGTGACCGTCTGCTCACTCAGATACATTTTGTGCATGGAGCACATTACACCTATATTCCCCACACTGCACTTTCTTTCAGTTTATTTCTGGGAGCAATTCAAGGTGATGGTTTTGATCTATAAAGGCCTTTATAGTATGGGACCTGGATACACTTCTGTTTCTTTGTATATGGCCCTGTTGAGTTGAGAGCAGCTGGAATATTCTCCCTAGATTTGTAGATAAAAAGGCTAGTGGTAAAGTGTTCTCTGTGTAGGGCCCATATCTCTCTAGAATTTGCTTTTCTCCATAGGCTAAGAGAGCCTGAGCCTAGAAAGGTCAAGCTTTGAATTCAGAGGTGAAATTCTATGCTGCTCCTCTGTTTCAGTTACAAAGAGTAATGGGAAAAACACGTAATCTTAATTTTTTCTTCAAATGTAGCCAAGCTAGTAGATTTTAGTTAGTTTTAGCTCAATGGGAAAATTCAAGGGTTTCCGTTATTAAGATAATTCAGGGGACACACAAAAAAGAAGTCTTACAGTACGCTAAATTTCTTTAAAGGACTCAATTTAAAAATTAATATAACAGATCTACTTTTAAAGTAGTAGGAAATACATTCTGAACTCAAAGAGTCCATGCTGCAGTTTGGGGCAGCATGCACTGTATTCTTCATACTTAAAGTGTTTGAATCCTTACTTTCAATGCAAAATTTAACTCAGTTTTAAACTATGGAACCATGAATAGTGCTTCTATATTTAGTACCTGTTAATTGTTAATCACTAATTTAATTCCATACCTACATAAGAACCTTTAAATATACAAAAATTTCAATAAGAATTCCATCATTTGCTATCTACTACAAATAAATCAAGACAGAATCCTTCACCACTTTGAAAACACATTCATCTAGATCTAAGGTCCACATATAGGTATCGTCATTGTTCCCCACAGTATTTTGTAGGCTGTCAGCTTGTTGGATGTACTTTTTTCTTGTGACCAATTTTTATTCTTCTGGCATTTAATATTTTAAGGTTCTTCTCCTGCTCTTATTTCCCACAAACTAAAATTGCATAACTAATTTATATAGCCAACATAATGGTCTCTCCCCAACTTACAACTTTATCCTGCTCCCAATGAAGTCAAGGGGAGGACCAGGGTGGAGCAGAAACTGAAGGAGCCTACTGGATCCTCATGTTTGGAGATTTCAAAAATATCCAGGTCCTCATTTAACAAAGGCATACTACTTGCCGCAAACTCCAAAGCAGTAAACTCCAAACAAAACAAGATGAGTAGCTCTGAGTTCCCCATCTTGGCTGTTCAACATCTTTATTAATGATCTGGATGATGGGATGGATTGCACCCTCAGCAAGTTCTCAGATGACACTAAACTGGGGGGAGAGGTAGATACGCTGGAGGGTATGGATAGGGCCCAGAGTGACCTAGACAAACTGGAGGATTGGGACAAAATAAATCTGATGAGGTTCAACAAGTACATGTGCAGACTCCTGCACTTAGGACGGAAGAATCCCATGCACTGCTACAGGCTGGAGACCAACTGGCTAAGCAGCAATTCTGCAGAAAAGAACCTGGGGATTACAGTGGTTGAGAAGCTGGATATGAGTCAACGGTGTGCCCTTGTTGCCAAGAAGGCTAACCACATATTGGGCTGCATTAGTAGGAGCATTGCCAGCAGATTGAGGGAAATGATTATTCCCCTCTATTTGGCACTGTTGAGGCCACATCTGGAGTACTGCATCCAGTTTTGGGCCCCCCACTACAGAAAGGATATGGACAAATTGGAGAGAGAGTCCAGCAGAGGGCAATGAAAATGATCAGGGGGCTGGGGCACATGACTTACGAGGAGAGGCTGAGGGAACTGGGCTTGTTTAGTCTGCAGAAGAGAAGAGTGAGGGGGGATTTGATAACAGCCTTCAACTATCTGAAGGGGGATTCCAAAGAGGATGGAGCTCGGCTGTTCTCAGTTGTGGCAGATGACAGAACAGGAAGCAATGGTCTCAAGTTGCAGTGAGGGAGGTCTAGGTTGGATATTAGGAAACACTATTTCACTAGGAGGGTGGTGAAGCACTGGAATGGGTTACCTAGGGAGGTGGTGGAATCTCATTCCTTAGAGGTTTTTAAGGCCTGGCTTGACAAAGCCCTGGCTGGGATGATTTAGTTGGTGTTGGCCCTGCTTTGAGCAGGGGGTTGGACTAGGTCAACCCTAATCTTCTATGATTGTTCATATGTTTCCTTGTCCTCTTCTCTTTCCCCCTAGGTGTCTCTCAGCTAGCTGCCCGAAGTACAAACCACCTGGATACATAGTCAGGGCAGCTAGCCCATGTCACCACTAGCCACTGCCAGTGCTGCTGCAGCTACACTACACTTTCTGGCATGGTAACTCAATGAGAGCTAGCACAAATATGTCTGTGTGAGTTGGGAATTTCACCTCTAGCTCCAAGCATAGATGCAGTGTGACAATTTGGCCATGTATATGTTTGTATTGATGATTGAAGGACATGGTCTCTACAATACAGAAAGCTGTGCAGTGGGCCATGGAGTGGGGCAGACTCCACCCTAAGGTTAAACCTTGCAAGAATTACGTGCTCTTGTGTGTTAGTTATGTCAATCAAATTGCAGCCAATTTGGCCATCTTTCTTTAAATCGGTACTTAAACATTTTCCTTTTGCCATTTTCATAGCAATAATATGTTTAAAGTTTCTTTGTGATAACTTTAATGATATTTCACTGTGAAACCAATGATATTTTACAGGAGGGTTTGATCTTGTTCTAAAGATAAAGTAACTTCCACCAGAGTAAATTAAGCCTGTGTCTCAAAAAAGAAAATGTAAATGTTTCAAATAATTATTGTAATTGACATGCTAGCGGATGACATTTACTTTCAGGATGTTAAATTTCTCTGGGGGAAATATAGGTATTATCATTCAAAATTAAAACTTAAAAATAATTAAATGCAATCCTTCTTGTAAATTAACATCCCAGAATTAAAATAATTATTAAAAACCATCAGCATAACTGCACAACTTTACATGCTGTAAAGAAAGGATGCAAACAGCCAAATGCTCATATGGTCACCTAGATCTTAGGCTATGGCATCCATTGAAAAAAAAAAAAATAGTAATGACCAGAAATTTACTATGAATTTCCATATAATTAGATGAAAAACTTCACTGTGTAGCACAACTGACATGAGATTGTCAAACACTTTGGTGTATACGTTTGTGCGGAGGAAGAAGAAAGCATGTGCCATGTATCTATGTTATAAATATCCCTGCAGCACATATAAAACACAAATTAAACATATGAGTGCTCTTACCACATTTCTTACTCTCTTGAATCTTCCTTTTGACTTCCCTACTTCCTTTGCATGGAATCCAAATTACTTTTTCTCCAGAGCTTCACTCCTCACTTACATCTTAGCTGGGTTTTGTCTCCCATCCCCCACCCAACTTCCTACTCTCCTCCAATCCATTGCTGTCTCCAAAGATTAAAATGAGATGCCAGTTGGGAATGGAGAGCCCATGAAAACCAGTCTGAAGACTGCAAGCCTTTTTGCAAACTACAAAAAGTGAGAAAGAGCCCTATAAGTGATGTAAATAGCTATGAAACTGTGATGCCTTTCTTTTTGTGTGTACTGCATCTTTAAATTGCTTAGAACTCTGCAGAAGACACAACCATCTTGTCTTCAGAGTTGTTGAAGACTATACAGAGAGGTTGTACACACCATATTCACTTATGCAGACTTACTTTTCTTCTTCCTGGCTGTTTTCTTAATACAAAAAGGAACTGAGACTGAAAGTATATGGCTGCTCTGTGTATAGAAATATCAGACAAGAATAAGGCCAATATATCTTTCATCTCATAAGTTCATTATCTTTGTTAACCATATACTTCGAAGATAAGTTCTTAGGCTAGATTCTACAGACAGTTATTCATTTGAGTAGTCCTAATAAAGTCCTACAGCGCTGTTTGCATTAGCAGTACTCACATAAATAAGGATTTATGGAATCATATCCATAGATTTTATGCTGCAGTTTGCATAACCATTGAAACTGTGAGTACACACACAGATATGAGATAGTATAATACACATTTTATTCTCATAATTTAGGAATGTCAATATAACACAGAAATGAAAGAGAGAATCAAAAAACGGTGAGGGGACTGTAAATGGTCATTCCCAGCCCCATCAGCAAAGGGGTTCCTAAAAATCAAAGATGAACAATGCTATTAATATAGTGTTTTACACTAATGACCAAAGTGGTTCCTTGTATCCCTGGATTAGGAAGCATTTTAATTTTTGTAGCCAAAACTGATCTGTGCAAGTGTTGAAGGAGGAAAGTTCCTGAACCTGCAGGGCTTAGCACCCACCAGAACAAGGTTCTCAAACGAATAAAGACTCTCAAAGATTAAACTTTCATACTTTCTGTCAACTGAATTTTGGCTATTGTGAAAGTGATTTATTTAGAGATGTTGAGTCAAATTTTGGTTTCAATTGGTGTAAATCACGGTCTCTGGGATCAGAATTTAGTCCATTATTTATGTTTTGATTTTGCAGATTTTTTTTGCAAAGTTTTCTCAAGATCCTTTAATATTACGATAGAATTATTGTGTTCAGAAACCTCAGAAAACCGATGAATCTCACTGCAAAACCTGTTTCAGTCAGTCTATACCCAAGAGTAAATCAAACTCAATACACAGTAGTGTATCACTAAACAAATTTATAGTAGCAGCGTTGATTTGAAATCTTATTTTAAAAACAAACAAAATCAAATTAAAAAAGAAAAATCCTAAAACCTATCTTTTATTATTTAATAATCTTTATGTACATGTACCTGCTTTTATCACATAGCTTTAAAATGTTTTGACTAACTATATTTTTATATCTTATAAATATTAAATTCTTACCGACCCTAGGCACAGCCAATCCCACATCAAAATTATTGTTTTTTATTTAAAAGAACTGTCTTAATTTTTTCTCTGTAAATGTTTTCTTGGTATTTAAGGACTCCTCTCTTGTTTTGCAATTGGCATTTGTATTCAAATTAACACAAGGCACTTTATAGTATGGACCTAACTTTGCTGAATATTTATGGCCACTGTTATCCAATTAGCTAGCTACACTTTAAGTTCAACAAAGAAGAAAAATCGTAAGTGAAATAGTCACTCACACATTTGCTGACAGCCTGAATAACTATTACTACTACTAAGAAAAATGCAAAGGAAGGCATGAGTGTGTGGGAAATTGTCCAGACAGGAACCTTGTGTGGGAGGATTCATGCTCCCTTCAAACATATCTCCTCACATCACGTGGAGAGGGATGGGGTTGCTGCCTCTATGGCACTGTCCCTCCAAACCTAAGGAGAACCCTCTGAGGGCACAAGAATCCATGCACAGGGAAGTGGTGAGGCTAGGAGAGACTGGTTTACTATAGTACTCATTTTTCTCCCTGCATGCCAAGCAATGGGGAATCCACAGAAAAATGAACATAGCCCAAGGTTGCGTTAAATTTTCCATGGTTCCCCTCTAGACCATGGAATCTACCTTTAAATAATATTCCAGGATAAGGAATACTTCCCAGCATGGCTACAGTAACAGTGCAGCCAGTGAGTTGAGATTCATATAGATCTGGGGTAGCTGGACACTGAACCACCTGCATCTTCCACTGGAGAATTGTGGGAGGCAAGCTTCCCCCCGGCTATCCTCCCTGCTCCTCCCAGGAAATATTCACAGTACACTGAAGAGAACCACAGTATGTTTCATTTCCCATCCCAAAAGATTTTGTTGTGATAGTGGGAGATTCCCTCCTAATTCAATTCAAATTGAGATGACTTGGGGCGACTTGGTGAGCCTGTATCCTTTCCAGGTGGCTGCAATCTTGAGTTTCACAATCTAAGATTTTAATACAAAATAATTCTCTATCCCTTATAGATGTGAAGGAAACCTTTAAAATATACCGGAGTATAGCCAGTGTTGTGATCTCTGCCTGAGTTTGAAGACAGCCTGAAACAATAGCTCTGCTTTCAATGGGGTGTTAATCCTGGCATTGAAATTAGCATTGTTAGTTGTCAGTGTTAACCAACGGCCAGTTTGTTAAAGTATTCAAAGAAAGGAAAGGAATAGATTCAGACTTTAAGGCCAGAAGGGACTATCATGATCATCTAGTTTGACCTCCTGCATATTGCAGGCCTCAGAACCTCACCCATCTCTTTGTATAATAGACCCATAACCTCTGACTGGAGTCCTCAAATCATGATGTAAAAAATGCACATTACAGAGAATCCACAATTGACTCTAATTTAAACCAGCAAGTGACCCATCCTCATGCTGCAGAGGAAGGTGAAAAAAACCCAGGTCTCTGCCTATCTGACCTGGGGGTAAATTCCTTCCTGACCCCAAATATGGCAATCAGATTAATTCTGAGCATGTCAGCAAGACTCAAGAGAGACACACCTTGGAAAATGGTCTGTAGTAACTCAGAGCCCTCCCCATCTAGTGCCTGATCTCCAGCCACTGGGAATTTTTGCTACTAGCAGTTACAGATGGGCCACATGCCATTGTAGGCAATCTCATAACATGACCTCCATAAAACTTATCAAGCTCAGCCTTGAAGCCAGTTAGGTTTCTTGCCCCCACTGCTCCCTTTGGAAGGCTGTTCCAGAACTTTACTCCTCTGATGGTTAGAAACCTTCATCTAACTTCAAACCTAAACTTGCTGATGGCCAGTTTATATCCATTTCTTCTTGTGTCAACATTGGTGCTTAATGTAAATAACTTGTCTCCCTCTCTGGCATTTATCCCTCTGGTGTATTTATAGAAAGTAGGGCTGTCAAGAGTCTAAAAAAATTAATTAATTAATCGCATGATGAAAAAATTAATCATGATTAATCGCACGATTAAGCACGATGTTAATAATAGAATACCATTAATTTTAATATTTTTTGATGTTTTGTACATGTTCAGATATATTGATTTCAATTACAACACAAAACACGAAGTGTACAGTCTCCTTTATATTTATTTTTATTACACATATTTGCACTGTAAAAACATAAATAGTATTTATCAATTCGCCTAATACAAGTACCGTAGTGCAATCTCTTTATCATGAAAGTTGAACTTACAAATGTAGAATTATGTACAAAAAATAGCTGCATTCAAAAATAAAACAATGTAAAACTTTAGAGCCTACATTTCCACTCTGTCCCACTTCTTGTTCAGCCAATCCCTCAGTCTTTACATTTGCAGGAGATAATGCTGCCCGCTTCTTATTTATAATGTCACCTGAAAATGAGAACAGGTATTCGCATGGCACTGTTGGAGCTGGCATCACAAGATATTTACATGCTAGGTGTACTAAAGATTCATATAACCCTTCATGCTTCAACCACCAATTCCAGAGAACATGCATCCATGCTGATGATGCATTCTGCTTGATAACAGTCCAAAGCAGTGTGTACCGATGCATGTTCATTTTCATCATCTGAGTCAGATGCCACCAGCAGAAGGTTGATTTTCTTTTTTGGTGGTTCGGGTTTTCTAGTTTCTGAATTGGAGTGTTGCTACAACATGAAATATATGGCAGAATGCAGGTAAAATAGAACAGGAGACATACAATTCCCCACAAGGAGTTGAGTAACAAATTTAATTAATGCATTATTTTTTTAACAAGCGTCATCAGCATGGAAGCATGTCCTCTGGAATGGTGGCCTAAGTATGAAGGGGCATATGAATGTTTAGCATATCTGGCACGTAAATATCTTGCAATGCCGGCTACAAAAGTCCCATGGGAATGCCTGTTCTCACTTGTTGGTGACATTATAAATAAAAAGTGGGCAGCATTATCTCCCATAAATGTAAAGAAACTTTTTTGTCTTAGCGATTTGGCTGAACAAGAAGTAGGACTGAGTGGACTTATAGGCTATAATGTTTTACACTGTTTTGTTTTTGAGTGCAGTTATGTAACAAATTTTTTTCCCTACATTTGTAAGTTGCACTTTTACAATAAAGAGATTGCACTACAGTACTTGTATGAGGTAAACTGAAAAATACTATTTCTTTTGGTTATCATTTTTACAGTGCAAATATTTGTAATAAAAAATAATATAAGGTGAGTGCTGTACACTTTGTATTCTGCGTTGTAATTGCAATAAATATATTTGAAAATGTTGAAAAAATCCAAAAATATTTAATGAATTTCAATTGGTATTTTATGGTTTAACAGTGCAATTAAAACTGCTATTAATCGCAATTAATTTTTTGGAGTTAATCACGTGAGTTAACTGTGATTAATCAACAGCCCTAATAGAAAGCAATCATATCTTCCCTCAGCCTTCATACAGTTACACTAAACAAGCCAATCTCCTTGAGTCTCCTTTCGTAAGGTAGGTTTTCCATTCCTCTTATCATCCTAGCAGCCCTTCTCTGCATCTGTCCCAGCTTGAATTCATCTTTCTTAAACACGGTAGTCCAGAAATACACATAGTATTCCAGAAGAGGTCTCACCAGTGCCTTGTATAATCATAGAATATCAGGGTTGGAAGGGACCTCAGGAGGTCATCTAGCCCAACCCCCTGCTCAAAGCAGGACCAATCCCCATGGCAGTAACACTTCCCTACCTCTACTGGAAATACCTCCCCTGAGGCATCCTAGGATTGTAGTAGCCTTTTTCATGGCTGCATCACATTGGCAGCTCATAGTCATTATGTGAGCAACCAATACACGCAGGTCTTTCTCCTCCTCTGTCACTTCCAAATGAGATGTTAGTTCCTAAGTACATGACCTTGCACTTTGAACTATTAATTTCATCCCATTTTTATTATTCCAATTTTCAAGGTCATCCAGATTTTCTTGTATGATAATCTGGTCCTCCTCCGTATTAGCAATACCTCCCAATTTTGTGTCATCCAAATTTTATTAGCACACTCCCACTTTTTGTGCCAAAGTCATGAATTAAAATGTTAAATAAGATAGGTCCCAAGACCAATCCTTGAGGAACTCCACTAGTAATGTCCCTCCAACCTGACAGTCCACCTTTCAGCATGCCTTTGGTAGTCTCTCCTTTAACCAATTCCTTATCCACCTTTCATTTCTCATATTAATCCCCACCTTCTCCAATTTAACTAATAATTTCCCATGTGGAACTCTATCAAATGCCTTACTGAAATCCAGGTATATTAGATCTTCTGCATTTCCTTTGTCTAAAAAAATCAGTATCTTCTCGAAGAAAGAAATCAGGTTGGTTTGGCACAATCTACCTTGAGTAAAACCATGTTGTATTTTATCTCAATTACCATTTAGCTCTATGCCCTTAACTACTTTCTCTTTCAAAATGTGTTCCAATACATTACATGCAATTAAAGTCAAATTAATGTGCCTGTAGTTTCCCAGAGCACTTTTTTTGCCTTTCTTAAAAATAGGTAGCATATTAGTAATTCTCCAGTAATAGAGTATGAGCCCCAAGATTATGGATTCATCAAAAATCCTTGCTACTGGACCTGCAATTTCATGTGCCAGTTCTTTTAATATTCTTGGATGGAGATTACCCAGGCCCCCGATTTGGTCACATTAAGCTGTTTACATTTGACTTCCACTTCAGATGTGGTATGTTCTACTTCAATATCCTTGTTTCCATTAGCCATCCTGCCACTACACCTAAATTCTTCGTTACCTTTATTAAAAACTGAGGCAAAGTATACATTCAGGTGTTGGGCCAAGCTTAGCAGTCCCACTTCTTACCTTGTTTTCTTTTTATTGATATGGCTGCAGAACCTTTTAGTATTTGTTTTAATTTCCTTTGCAAATTCCAACTCTGCTAGGCTTTTGGCAGTTTTCACTTTCCCCCCCCTTCACTTCTTGACCTCCAACGGGTAGCTCTCCTTGCTGATACTTCTAATATTCCATTCCTTGTTGGCTTTCTGCTTCTACTTAACAACCTGTTTGAGATGCTTGCTCATCCAGTATGGATATTCCCCTTGCTTGGGATGCAGGCTTCAGATAGCTTCTGCAACTTCAACTTAAAGTAGTCCCAAGCCTCCTCCACATTCAGATCTTTGAATTCTTCAGTCCAGTCCACTTCCTTAACTAATTGCCTTAATTTTTTAAAGTTTGCCCTTTTGAAATCAAGGAACCTAATTGTAGATCTATATTTGTTTTTCCTTCCATTTAGTTTAAACTGAATTAGCTCATTATCACTTGAACCAAGGCTGTCCACTACAACCAGGTCTTCTTTGAGGCCCTCTCTACTTACCAAAACCAAATCTAAAATGGCATCACCTCTTTTATGTTCAGTGACTATTTGGTGAAGAAATCCAGGAAAATCTGGGCCCTACTATTATTAGTAGCACTTGTCCTTCAATCTATATCTGGGAAATTAAAGTCTCCCATAATCACACAATTTCCAGTAGTATTTATTTAATTAAACATATTAGAAAGGTCTCTATCAATATCCAAATCAGATCCTGTGTGTCTGTAGCAAACCCCAAGCACTATCCCAGGGGAGCCTCTGTTAGCTTTCTCCCCCAAAATGATTTTGACACAAACAGAATTTTTGATACATTCCTTCATTTCCATTTGTGTACAGTCTACCTCATCATTAATAAACAATGCTACACTACCACCTTTACCTTTATTTGTCTTTCCTGAACAATACATACCCTTCAATATCTGTGCTTCAGTCATGACTACTATGCACCATGTTTCTGTTATCTCAATAATATCTGGTTTCACTTCTTGCACCAGTAATTCTAGTTCCTCCATTTTGTTTCCCAGGCTCCTTGCATTGGTGCACAGACATCTTCATTGTTTCTGCTTGGCTTTACCAAGATTCCTCACCTGATTAGTTACAGTCATTTTATTACCAGTATCACCTTCCTGACTATTAGTATCATTAGTACTGGCACTATCTTTCCTCTTGATGTCCATTCTTCTACCTCTGTTGCTCCTTTCTTCATTGCTCTCCTATTTCATTTTCCTCCCGCTCAATGTTAGAATCGGGCGTGGAGATTATATAAGCATCTCTCAACCGTGTCCCCAAAAATCCTAGTTTAAAGCTCTTTTAATCAATTGTGCCAACCTCTATTCCAGAAATCTATTTCCCTCCCCTCACAATCTACTGTGAGTGGCATCCAAGTCTCAGCAAGCAGGTGAGCAAGAGTTCAGTACATAGGGCAGCATTTGATTTGAGTTCCACTGAGGGTGAAGAGACTATGCAAAGGAGATCATATTTTGAACATCTGCATGAGTACCATCTCATTCTGATGTTTCAAAGGTACAAAGCTACCCTTGATGATGTATCTTCAAAAAGGTAACACTAATCCCTCTTCCCCCCCCCCATACAAAAGCTGCACACTACACTTTGACATACTGAAGTGAAACACATACAGTGTTATTGAAAATATTGTGTCAGGGACAGTCATTTTGTTCTGTATTTGTACAGCACCTAGCACAATGAGGCCATGACTGCGGCACTGAAGTGTTAGTACAATACAAATAATAAGCAATAGTCCCCTAAACTGCTGCCTTTTAAATAATGGAACTGCATCTTATAAAATATTCCAAGCTCTTTTGTTTTTCATGTAAATTATCTTTAAATCCTAAACAAACAGACCTAGAGACAAATATTAAGACAATCAAATCAATAGCTTAGTGCTTTTCTAAATTCTACCATAAAAACTACCTATGTGCTAAGCAGCAAAAACTTCTGATCACCACAGAAAGTTATGTATTTCAGATATGCAGACTTTTCAAAAGAAAGTATGTCTTTCACCCAATGGAATTTTACTTCAGCACAGCAGAGTTTCTGTTAACAACTTAAAGACTGAGATGTCAAAGGTGCTAATGGAATTATATAACCAATGAAATACAAGTTTTCTGGGGGTGTGGAATGCAGCTCAGTTTTATATCACATGCAGTTAGAGCAGTAGCAAAATTCCAAAATACACACAAATTAAGTTGCACTTCAGAAGGCAGTTCGTCACTTATTGATAGTCTTAACTCATAGGCAATTGCCTCAAGTCTTAATTAAAATAAGCAACGCTATCACTTAAACATGCCCAAAACAAAATTCAAATGGTAATTCAGTGACCAAAAAAGTATTTTTCCACATCACTCACTGCAAATTCATACAATAGACAGAGAAACTTACTGTAACCCCATCAGCAAGATTAAAACAAAAAGAATTTAAATACAAAAAACTTAGACGGCAAAAGGCCAAAGAAAGATATGAGAAAGTCATGAGATTTAATGCACCTTATAGAGAGAGATTAGTAGATTCTAAGGCCAGAAGGGAATATTATCATCTAGTCCGCATTCCTGCATAACACAGGCCATAGGACTTGACTAAATTAATTCCTGTTTGACCTAAAGCATATTTTTAGAAAAAAAAATTCCAATCTTGATTTAAAGAATCCACTACAGTCCTTGGTAAATTGTTCCAATGATTAATTACCTTCACTGTTAAAATCACTGCCTTATTCTCAGTCTGAATTTGACTAGCATCAACTTCCAGCTAGTGGATCTTGTTATATCTTGGTCTATAAGACTGAAGAGCCCGCTATTAAATTTCTGTTCCTCACATGGGTACATCTAGATTGATCAAATCACCCTTCAGCCCTCTCTTTGATACGGTAGAGAGACTGAGCTTCTTGATTGTCCCTATAAGGCATATTTTTGAAACCTTGAATCATTCTCATGGCTCGTCTGTGAACCATCTCCAGTTAATCAACATCTTTCTTGAATTGTGGATAGCAGAACTGAATGCATAATTCCAACAGCAATTGCACCAGTGCCAAATACAGGAATAATATTACCTCTCTATCCAACTCAATATTCTCCCATTTATTTATCTGAGGATCGCATTAATCTTTTTGGCCACAACATCACACTGGAAGCTCATGTTCAGTGGCTTATCCACCACAATGTCCAAGTCTTTTTAAGGATGTCTCCTTCCCTGGCTAGAGTACACCATCCTGTAAATATTGCCTACATTCTTTATTTCTATATGGATAATCTTACATTTGGCCATATTGAAATGCATATTGTTCGCTTGTGCCCAGTTTAACAAGCAATCCAGTGATCTGTATTTACCACTCCCCTAATTTTTGTGTTATCTGCAAATTTTATCAGAGATGATTTTATGTTTTCTTCCAGGTCACTGATAAAAATTTTAATTAACATAGGACTAAGAACTGACTCCTGCAGGACTCCAATAGAAATATACCTGTTAATGATTCCCTGTTTACAATTACAATATTGATTTTGTATCATTCTAATTTCTTAATCAAAATGTTGCATTCTATGAAGTCAAGTGCCTTACAGAAGTCTAAATAGAATCATAGGGTTAGAAGGGACCACAAGGGTCATGTAGTCTAACCCCCTGCCAAGATGCAGGATTTGTTGTTTTTAAACCATCCAAGACAAAAAGCTATCCAGCCTCCTTTTGAAATCCTCCAGTGAAGGAGCTTCCACAACCTCCCTAGGCAGTCAGTTCCTGTTCCTACAGTTAGGAAGTTTCTTCTGAGATTTAATCTAAATCTGCTATGCTGTAGTTTGAACCAACTGCATCTTGTCCTGCCCTCTGTGGCAAGAAAGAATAACTTTTCTCCATCTTTTTTATGGCAGCCTTTTAAGTATTTGAAGACTGCTATCATGTCCCCCACTTAGTCTCCTCTTTTCCAAACTAAATATACTCAGTTCCTTCACCCTTTGCTCATATGGCTTGCATTCCATCCCTTTGATCATCTTTGATAGTTGCCTCTGGATCGTTTCCAGTTTCTCTACATACTTTCTATACATTGGTGACCAAAACCGGACACAGTATTTCAGCTGAGGCCTAACCAGTGATGAGTAGAGTGGTATTATGACTTGCATGCTATGCCTCTGTTAATGCAACCTAAAATTGCATTTGCTTTTTTGGCAACAGCATCACATTGCTGACTCATATTGAGGTAGTGATCCACCATAACTTCCAGAGTCTTTTCAGCAGTGTTCCTGCCAAGCCAGTTATTCCCCATTCTGCGTTTGTTTTTTCTTCCCTCAGCATAGCACCTTACATTTGTCTTTGCTGAATTTTATTTTGTTATCTACAGCCCAGTTCTCCAATTTATCAAGATCCCTCTGAATTTTAGCTCTATTCACTAAAATGTTGGCAGCTTTGTGTCATCTGCAAATTGGATTAATATGTTCTCTAATCCAGGTCATTAATAAAGAGGTTAAATAACATCGGACAGATCCCTGTGGAACCCCCACTTGAGACCTTCCTCCAGTCTGACATCATTCTATTCCAAGTATATTACATCAACACCAGTATTTTATCAACCAAACCTGTAATCTCAAACAAGAGCTAATGTTAGATGAAGATACAGGAAGAAAAAAATAATACTTCTTAATTCAGTGATGAGGTTGCAGCTACCCTACTGTAGAAGAGACCATTCTAAGGTGCATTCTTTGTGTTGTGTCACAAATAAGGAAGCTCTCTTTCTAAATCTGCATCATGTCATGTAGCTTCTTCAAGACTACAGTTAGATGACCTATACGTAGCGATAGCTTATTCAGTTAATTTATCACTATTTTCTGTTTTCAAATTACATTTGAAGAGACTGATTATGAATTTGTTGCTTATTCAGAATTGTCAGATGCACATCTACATTAACATATTTCAGCTTCTGGGTTGTTTGCCAGCTATTTGTCTCAAAGATGTCTAGACCGACTATCTGTCATGACTAGTCAGCTAAGTCTGATGATAGTGTTTTTCCTTCCTTAATGGCATGACAGACTGGTGAACAAGAGGAGGTATCAAAATGGCCAATTGAACACATGGATTAGTGTAATTTTTGTGATCACCCATTCTAAGGAAAACGAAGTTTGCAGAAAATAGATCAGAGACACAAACAATGGTGCCAGAACTGGGGGGGACCAGAGGTCTATGCCATGCCCCCCACTTTTTAACATGGGTGTAGTTTAGGGGGAGGCAGCGGCATTGTCCCCCCCAACTGCAAGACTCGGGCAGGAGTGGAATGGTGCCAGCAGGGGCCATGCTTCGCAGCAGGGGAGCTGATCACCTTTATCAGCTCCTCACCACGAAGTGCAGCCCCTGCCGGCACCACTCTGCGCCTGCCCGAGGCTTACAGTTTGGAGGGGCAACACCACTCCCTTCCCCCCAAACTACACCCGTGTTAAAAAGTGGGGGAAGCATGGCCCCCTGGGCCCCTCCAGTTCTAGCACCAGTACCCCCTCTTCTACAAAGGTTCCAGTGTCCTTGATCAGAAATACTGACAGAGCAAATATATGGCTTTTAATTAGTTTCCTGTATTCTGGAAGGGGTGCATCTTTATCTCCTTTCACTGAAACATCAGGGGTGGCCAAAACTGGAGATATCATAGAATCATAGAAGATTAGGATTGGAAGAGACCTCAGGAGGTCATCTAGTCCAACCCCCTGCTCAAAGCAGGACCAACAGATGAGACATTGGACAGGGAAGGTCAGGACTCCCAGGTGGTACCAAGCATTCTCTCTCTCAGGTGCTTGGCTGATTCTTGCTCACATGCTCAGGGTCTAAATGATTGCCCAGTGTGGGGTTGGGAATGAATTTTCCCCTAGGTCAGATTGGCAGTGAACTTGGGCAGATTTCATTTTCCTTTGCAGTACAGGGGTGCAGGGCACTTACCAGTATCATCTGAATATATCTTGCATAATCGTTTCCCTGCCATTGTGTGGGCACTGGTACACCTCTGTACCTCCTATTCTCTGCCTGTGGCACATTATAGTCTAATCCAGTGGAGGGCAACCTGCGGCCCACGGGCCGCACATGGCCCATCAGGGTAATCTGCTGGCAGGCCGCCAGACTGTTTGTTTACATTTGCATGGCCGTCTGCAGCTCCCAGTGGCTGAGGTTCACCCTTTCTGGTCAATGGTAGCTGCGTGAAGCAGCGCCATTGGCTGGGAACAGCGAATCTCAGCCACTAGGAGCTGCGGGTGGCTGTGCAAATGTAAACAAATGGTATGGTGGCCCACCAGCAGATCACCCTGATGGGCCACAGGTTGCCCACCACTGGTCTAATCTCTGGTGCACTGTAATACTTTGGTCTTATCTCAGTTGTTGGGTTTAATGTGCAGATGCTGGGTGGTGTTGGTGGCCTGTGATATACAGGAGGTCAGACTAGATGATCTAGTGGCCCCATTTGGCCTTAAACTCTATGAATACTTTTTTTGTAATATTCACCCAGCTGGCTCATCATTCTAACGTCTCATCAAGCCACAAAGCTAAGGGAGGTTGTGTGATCACTGCCTACTTGTGTTAAAACAGTAATCCAGTGTAAAATGTTGCATCAAGACACCACACTATCACAATACAACACTGCAATATGACTACACTGCACAGGTCATCAAAGTGATTTCAGGACCTTTGAATATTACTAGTACTATTAGAATTGCTTTGACAAAAATCAGAATAATCTTCCAAATACTGAGTTAGGATTAGGTGGAAGCCTTCAGTGTGAGTGGATGTTTTCCTGATGTGTCAGGAAATGAATGTATCCCTCTGCTCAAGCCATAATGGTGTATTAGAGATATCACAAAAATAATCAAAGAACATATTTCTATAAAGCTTACTGGATTGCAAATATTTTAAAGTGTTAAATTATTGATATGGATATGTGGGAACAACTTTTACTCTGAACTATGATAAGGATTTAGTTCTCAACTGTCAAAGTTTGAACAGAGTGGCTTTGGTTACTAACTAAATTTGGTAAGAAATGGAAATTCACCCATGATCAGGCACATCAAACTGGAACTGTAATTTCACTAATTTCGACAATCTTGGAAGATGCCTGTTGTTAAATCCAGAGCACAGAGACAAAGTGTTAAGCTTTTTTTTATGGCAAATATCTCCATAGTACCAGATCATCTCACAAAACATCAATTCATTTATATTAACCCCCTGTGATGTAAAGAAGTATCCTTCTCAGTTGCAATTGGGGAAATGAGAAATAGAAAAATTACATTACTTGCCCAAAGTCTCAATCTGTGGCAGAGCTGGGAATTGAATCCAAATATCCTTAGTCTCAATACGGCACCTTCCCTCTCACGGTCTCACAAGAAAACGGTTCCCTATCAGAAGTGTGCACCTCATTCTGAGCTGTCATCGGTAGGGATAACTCAGAGTATTAACAAATGTAGCTGCACCTAAAAGATAAACTGCCAGATCAAATGAACCCTATCACTGATTTTCAAAGTTCTCCTGCAAAGAAATATTTGAGGAAACAATGACTGTTGTGGAACTCACAAGAGTAGTGATGTAGCCTCCTACATAAGGTCATATAAATACACAGATCAGCTGTACTTCAGGATGCTTATCCAAATGGAACTCATATTTACATCTTCAGAGATTTTACTCTGACCATACAATTCATATATTAGTCTCTATCTATCACCTGAAGATTATGAGATTAGAATACTGAAAGAGACCTGACTGATACTGAACATATGAGATAAGCCATTTCTATAAGCAGGCTTTCCCCATCTAGACCTGTCCTGACAATTTTTTTCATAAAGAAACAAGGAAGTATATTTGATATATGCAGAGGTTTGTGGTTCTTTGCTTATATTGTGATGCAGGATACAGAATCAGAATTTAACATTTTAGACTTTAACGGTTATTTGTAGTACAGCAATTTCAGTTATATTGCCAGCTTAACTATAGTAGCACAGTACTGAAGTGATACATCTTCTCCATCGGAATATCACACAGCTGGTTTCACATTTGCTAGGTAGCTAGAACCCTGAAAGGAACACAAGCACTGCGAATTGGTGGTGACCAAACAGTCAATATTAGCATAAAGACTATTGCTTATTACTTTTTCCATTACATATTTTCCATTAGTTCAGAAAGGATGACTAAAGATGATGACTGAAAAGGGCCTGTTGAATGAAGGCTTCTTAAAGCCAATGCTATTTTTTAAAATATAATTCTGCAAAATAACAAAACAGAAAATGAACACAATATTCAGTCTGAACTGACATAATGTCTAACATGATACTAGTTGAATATGAATGAATTTTGAAGATGGAGGTGGTTAAGGGTGGATGAGAAGATCAGCAGTTTCACGTGAACATTGTTATTTCACTACATAGGACATACAGTAAGTACACCTGCAGGTAACTGGTCTATAGCAGGAAAGGAAACCCACACATTCCAATGTACTTTAAGAGGAAAGAAAGGGCAGGGTTTATTAACACTCAGTTCTCTGTTGAGACAATTATTTCACTGTGGACAAAAATCAGGCCCTGGCTATTCTGAGGGGAGGAGTGTCTGGTATGCATGGCCCGGCTGGGCTCTGATGAAGATTGCTGGATAGGAGTCAAGCAGAAGTACCTCTCAAAAGTTGATACAGTACCTGGGGTCTGATTTTCAGGTGGTGAACCCCAGAGCTCCCATTGCAGGCAAATGGAGTTGGGAACACTGCGCAACTCTGGATGTCAGGACCAACATGGCAATCAAACCTCTCTCCACTGCCTACATAGTTGATTGGTGTTCTGTGTGTCTCTTTGCTTTGAAAGACTAGTCCATCATAGCAGCCTACCACACAATCATGGAATGGTTTCTGCCATCTTAAGTCTCTGTTCTTTGTAGAAAAGCAACAAAGCTGTTTCGGCACAGCTGGTATGCTATTGAAAATTAGGCTTCAAAAATGTCAACCACCATTCTGTCTCACTATGTGGAAGACAGAAGGGAAGCATTGTGCATGTGTTCAATCAGGAAGACTAAATGGGACGTGTAGCCCATGAGAATCATCTCCCAGCTAGCAGCTGTGAACCAAAACCAATGGTGCAAATCCAGACCTCACCACTCATTGGAAGCTTAAGGAACAGAGTTCCCTAGCAACCATTCCTAATGCCTACTAATCCTTCCATAGAAGAGAGAGAAGAGGACCAGGATCCAAGGGTGGTCTTCTTATGAAGTGTATTTGCATGAGCTCTCTGTCTTTTTTCCTCCCTTCCTCCTAGTAGCAAAATGGATCTGACCTCTAGATTAGTGGGTGTGGACAGAGGTAGTACAATGGGGACAGGTTATCCATCTTTGGCATTGGACTGTCAGAGTTGGTTTCAAAGTTGCTAGGCAGCTGTACAGAATTAAGGGGATTCATATGTCCTACTGCCATGTACGGATGCATCAGGGTTTAGCGCTCTCAAATGACTAACTCTATTCATTTTTACACATTAGCTCTGTATTAAGAATTATCCAGCGAGACTTCATATTTATTCACAAGGTTTCAGCATGAATGATTGGACATAAAATATATAATAGTACACATAAAATATATTCATCTCACAAAAGCGTTACATGCCAGTTATTTGTGTTACTGTGTTCCTTAGCAAAATGAGACCTACATGAGTATTATAATCTAACTGAATTGCCTGTATAGAACAGAATACCAATACCTTTATCTGATGTCAATTACTTCAGTATGTGGATCACATCTCTGCACCTGTCTGACTTGGTTGTAATTTAAGCAAGACTTGGTTATTTGACAGATATTTTGTCATTTATTTTTGCCAAGTCATGTCTACTGAGTTACTACTGGTTTATCAAACAAATGCCTTAATTCTTTTTTGTTGGTTTTGCATTCTGTATTTGATGCTAGCCTAAGGAGATGGGATTGTATTTATATTGCAAACATTGTTCTGAAAAGTCAAGGGCAGGCTCTCCAGAACTGGGATAATTGTGTTTGAATTGCTCTCGAAGAACAGGTGATTTCCACCCTCCCAAAAGGGCTCAGTCAGTGCCCCTTTATTCCATCCCTTATACTGTGCCATTGAACAACTCAACTTCATAGTCACATAATGAATTCAAAACATGCAAGACAACTGCATTATGAATAAGAGGCATCACCTAGAAGAAGCAGACAGACTAAATGTGGGCTTCCACACAACTTAATATGCATACAATGCAAAGTTTAAGCAGTGTAAGTGACAGGCAATTTATCTCCATACATCAGTGTGTATCATAAAAATGACAGTTTCTTTGTTACAGGAATGTGAATATTTTAGACCCTAACTACATCTTTATAGCTCCATTTATTGATAATCTACTCATAGAAATCACGATAATTGTGCTCTTCATTCCCATGCTATTCTCAGTATAATTAACTTTGCATGGATCCCCATTTCACTGCAGTATCAATTCAAGCTAATATGCAGCTGTTGGCAGACTCATTACTTAAAATTATCCTCATGAGGTTTCCTTTTCCTACTACCTACAATTGATGAAATTCTCCCTTTGTGAGTTTCCCCCCTCCTTGTGGCAAATCAGCTGTTTTTGGCAAAGGACATCTCCCACAGTTTAATATCTCTGCTTGGAAATCCTTTGTTTTGTACCAACATCAAACAATTTTTGGTAAAACTAAAATTCTGTTCTCTGCTTAGTGTCACTAACAATAGATACAATTTTCATAACAAATGTAGAGATATGAGTCAACAGTGTGCCCTTGTTGCCAAGAAGACTAACCGCATATTGGACTGCATTAGTAGGAGCATTGCCAGCAGATCGAGGGAAGTGATTATTCCCCTCTATTCGGCACTGGTGAGACAACATCTGGAGTACTGCATCCAGTTTTGGGCCCCCCACTACTGAAAGGATGTGGGCAAATTGGAGAGAGTCCAGTGGAGGGCAACGAAAATGATCAGGGTCTGGGCACATGACTTACGAGGAGAGGCTGAGGGAACTGGGCTTGTTTAGTCTGCAGAAGAGAAGAGTGAGAGGGGATTTGATAGCAGCCTTCAACTACTTGAAGGGGGGTTCCAAAGAGGATGGAGCTCAGCTGTTCTCAGTGGTGGCAGATGACAGAACAAGGAGCAATGGTCTCAAGTTGCAGTGGAGGAGGTCTAGGTTGGATATTAGGAAACACTATTTCACTAGGAGGGTGGTGAAGCAGTGGAATGGGTTGCCTAGGGAGGTGGTGGAATCTCCATCCTTAGAGGTTTTTAAAGCCTAGCTTGACAAAGCCCTGTCTGGGATGATTTAGTTGGGTTTGGTCCTGCTTTGAGCAGGGGGGTGGACTAGATGACGTCCTGGCGTCTCTTCCAACCCTAATCTTCTATGATTCTATGAGTTAAAAAAACAACAACACCTGAAGCCACACCCATGGGATGTTGCCTTCATTGGTTGTATGCCTCATAAGATTTTAATGGTAAATGACAAACAAATTCAGAATGCCATTAGCTCTTTTGCTGCTCCAGTCGCTTGACCTTTACAAAATTTTCCTTGTGTCCTAACTACTGGTGGACCCTAGAACTGACATATGAGACCCAGATCCTGAGCAATTGTCAACTTGTGCAGTGCCCTTTATGTCAGTGGAGCTATTCTGATTTACACCAATTGTGACACTGGCCTAATATTTAACAAAAGGAATAATTTCAAATATAGGGTTAAGCAGACTTAGGAATACTTTAGGCAAAAGCAGTCTCCCTCAATTATGTGGTTAGTCTGACTCCAGCTCTTTCACTCCCTCTGTGGATGTAATACATACAAGTTATCTGTTGTCAGTATGAGTGCTCACCAATTAATCTTCAGCTGCAGCCCTCTTCTGGAACTTGTCACTGCTGCAATTTTGTTTCCCTCAAATGGCTTTCCTGTTATTATGTGCTCACATTTGGATTTGTATCTTAATTATATGTTAATATTTCCGTACAAAGGAGGGGGAAACAGTCTCATGAATTAATAGTGAAAGGAGCAAGCAAATAATCCAGGGTGGATAATGCATTGACAGAAGTGCTCTCATAGGATTTATTTTACAGGCTTGAAAACAGCTGCTCAAAGAACAATGCAGATGACAAGCAATTGAGGAGGTATATATATGTGTTGAGGGTGGGTATGGGGGGTTGAAGAACAGGAGGCAAAGTTTATTTAACTATAATTTATGTTAAATATCTTAAACGAGAGTTGAAACATATGAGTGGGGCAAGCAAGCACTATTAATTGTAATTGCCAAAAGAAACGCATTGGGGCCAAACTTCTATAAAATTGTAATTTCAGCTGTTCAAAAAATTAATTTTCTTTTCACTGGAAATTTCAACATTTTACAATTACCTTTCCTTCCAAATTGGAGTGAAACAGTAAAACTATGAAAAGTTTGTGCAAAAAGAAATTTCAAAAAGTTTCTAATTTGAATAGAAATAGAAAATGTTGACATTGTCCACTGAAGTGATTCGACATGTCAGTGTGAATTCAAGATGATTTTTTATTTCAGTTTCCCTGATTGGAAAATTGAAAAAAAGTTGTTGAAATTGAGTTGTTTCTCCTATTTGAAAGTGTGGTTTCATCAAAATCAAAAATCTCATCTGAAAAATAGCGACCAGCTCTATTATCTAGGTATGAGGCAGCACTAATTGCTGTGGTCTCTAAGTGACTGTCCACATGCAATTGTCTTTGAAAACAATAGGATTTGCAGGCATAGCCACATAGCTGAGTACAGAATTTGGCCTCCCTTATTATTTTCCTCTTATCTCATGTTTTGCTGAAGGTGAAAGTCACCCTTACAGAGGACCCACATGAGGCTACACCATCAAAATAGGGCTTAAGTGGGACTTGGGTGCTGTATAGACTCTCTGCAGATGGTTGCATTTCATGCTAGAGTCCTTAGTTTGGGAAGAAAACTGAACAAAGGGGAAATCACAACATATAATTTTCTTATCAGGCAGATACAAGCTATGTTATATGTACACGCAAACAAATGCTGAAGCTCCATGCTTGAAGCTCCACACCACCTCTCAAGAACTTCCTGATAAAAGGATGCCACTAAGACCTTATCAGTAGCCCTTCTCAGAGCACCATTAGTAAGCTTAGTGAGGAGATGGTTACCAATGTTAGCTCCGTCATACAATGAAAGTACTCGAGTATACCTATCATAGCATAAATTCCTTTTCTAAAATCTCCAGTAGTTGTACCCTCTACAAAAGACTTCTGAAAACTACACAACACACAAGAGTCCAATACTTCACTCCCTTATACCAGTTTTACACTGGTACAATTCTATTGATTTCAGTGGAATTCCTCCTGATGTACCTTCTAGAAAGAGTGAAGAACCGGATGCAACAGGACTCAAATTACGCAGAATACAGACCAAAACTTCTCAGTGCCAGTCTTCTATAAGCATCCCTGTCAAGCAAAAAATGTCCTAGAAGGTTTGGTGTATGAGGAGAGACTGGGCAAAGAAGGAGCAGTTTTTTTTAAAAAAACAACGTAATTGTAGCTTGCCCTGAAGCAACTGCTTGTAAAGTCAACTAAGCTGATTTCCCTCTTTCCCCAAACAAGATATTTCATGACATTGATCACTTTACTCTATACCTGGCCAGTAAAAGAGAGGGGAAGGGGGAAGGAAAGAGAAAAGAAGCTCTTGAGTGTATCATTCAAAATATAAGAATACCTCTAATGTAGTGCAGGTGCCCTGGTAGCATAGAAAGAAAAGCAATTCCAAAATTGCTGAAAGCAAAAATCAAGAAGAAAGTAAGAGTGAAACTAGCTAACTATAAACACGTTCAGCACAGCCTACATATAGTATTTCCATTTCCTCTCTGGAATGGGGCAGATTATGAATTTAAGAACCTATATTCCCTATACATTTTTGGACTCCAAAACTTCAAGACAAAATAACATCTAAAAAGTCAGATATCTGATGGGATTTACTATATTAAATGACATCATTAGAGTCTTGTGAGCTCTCCAATCCTTGAGAGGCCAAGGGAACAGCCTTCTTAATGTAGCCCCACCTCTTGGTGCCATCTTTACCACTGCAAAAAGAAACTTTTCTATTTCTAAAGCATAGCATTTTAGAGCTTCTGATTTTCATAAATAAACATACTATTTTAATTTTACCTACAAATAACAATCAACTTTTCAGTTTTCTTCACCCTGAATGGGTATCTTCACTGAAACCCTGAATACATACTATCTATCAAGAAGAGACCTATTGTTACCACACAATTTTTTTCCAATGATCTTTATATTTGACACTGGCTCATATTCTCCTCTCATTTACACCACTACAACCCTGTTGAAATCAGTGATGAGCTGCATCAGTGTATGTAAGAAAGGAGAATTTGGCGCACTAACTATCGGTTTGATAGACCGAGAGGGAATGAAGGAGAACAATTTAAAAACAGCAACAAAGAGTCCTGTGGCACCTTATAGACTAACAGATGTATTGGAGCATAAGCTTTCGTGGGTGAATACTCACTTTGTCCAATAGTTTTTCCCTGTCTTCACAATTCCTTTTTTCCCCACGTCTCATAGTTCACTCTCTTTACATTCTATGTGACTAATCTACAGGGAATTTGGGGTGAAAAGGGAATGCAGGATTAATCCCTACAGTGTTTCAAGCTGAAATGCCTCAGCAAGTGACTGCAGTTCTGGTTTTTCTTTACTTACTGAAGTACCTCTGTAAACTTCCTCAGACTGCAGTTATAAGCCACACTGAGTCAGAATTTTCACCAAGCAGCCATATGATCAGAATATTATTATTTTTTTGTGATAAAGAGACATCAAATAAAAACCTCCTAATTGCTCACATCAAGTAATGAAGACTAAGCATTGCAAACAGGGATGTTCTGTTGAATTCAAAAGGCCTTGTCTTAAAAAAAAAAAAAAGGATCGGATAGAAAAACAGACAAAATACTAAAAGACAATTCAAACATGAAATCAGAGCTGCCGATGGGACATTAATCAAAATGAGAAAGCTCTTGGCTCTAAGAAAGTCATTTTGTTTGTTTTATTTTAATGTTCACATAGTTCTTGCAACCACTGTAAGCATGAGGAAGAGTGAATTTGGGGCCAGCCCACTACTCTCTGGGTAACATAAGAGTCCTGTACTCACTGCATCTCACCTCTCACCACAAGCTACCAGCCCAGTCCTAGCATAGGTGTGATGAGTTGGTTCTGGGAAGACTCATGGAGTTCTGTTCCCCCCAAACCAGCAGACAGGGATACACTCCAAATAACCCCAAAAAGAACCACTCATTACCCCACTGATTGATATGGGAGAGGAGAATTGACAGGGTTTGGGTTTTGAAGGGGAGTGGGGAAGGTAAAGGTATGAGATAGAGGATTTTGGTGGGGACTTGAGGGAATGAAGGGTATTTCATCCCAGAGAATGCTGCATATATTGCCAAGTGAAGTGAAATATTTTGAGGATGATCTTGGCAGCACATCACTGACCAGGCAATCAATGGGATATGGAGCTTTTCATCTCTAGGTTATTGGTTTGATTATGGTTCATGTAGGTAATACCCACAGTCATTACCATCTGACAGCTGTTTGGTGAGCTATGTGAAAGTATTTGATGTTCTTAATCAAAGTTCTAATGGATTCCATATCATAAAGAGGCATGGTCCCAGTTGGTACCCTTCTCGCCAGTCATGGAAGATATGCCAAGGATTTGATAAGACATGGGGAATAAAAGATCATTTTAGACTTGAAGGCTGTCCCAGAAATTTAGGGAAGTCTGTGAAGTCCTGGAGGGTGAGTGAAGAAAAGTGAATTCCTGAGAGTGAATATGTGCATCTTTGGAGCTACATGTGGAGCATTCCCCCTCATAGCTAATGGGATTAAAACCCTTGTTTAGGGCATTTCAGTCTGCCATTTTGGAATAGAATCAACCGCTCTTATTGAATTTGTCCACGCTTTCAAAACATAATCCCTATGAAGTTGACAGATTGACACTGCTTAGTCAAAAGACCAGTCACTGAATTCAATGGCTTGCAGTCTGGTGTGAAAGTGCTAATGGCAGTTTTCATTGAGGGTTAATAGCTTTGATTTTTAAGAGCCTTATTATTCCTTTTTTTTTCTTTAAAAAAAATTACAGAATTTTATTCATGGCGCAGTGGCCATTTTAGGGAATGTAGATGTTAAAACAATATTCAAGAAAAAAACAGATTAATATCTTTCTGTTTTCTTCTTAACTGGTGGAATTCATTAAAAGCCACAAACAGTGCAACTCTTAGTTTACCTGTGAGACCAGGACTTCAAGCTGAAAATAATTTATTAAGTTCTTGCATAAGTGTAACAAATTGCCTTAGTCCTTTGAATTTTAACAATCTCAAGAGTTAATCTTAACTCATTCTATGTAAGTGCTGCAGTCTGCATTGGGGGTCTAAGGAGTTCAGATACTTTGCTATGCTCTTTAAGAGACTGCATGTTTGCCATTGTATGTCTGCCAAGAACCTCTCTGATACAGAGTGGACTCTAGCAGCCAGACAGTGGCTGAGCTGTAAACGAACGTGGTTTACCTAGCATACACACATTTTTTCCCCAAGAGTTAAGCTATGCATTATGAATAATAAAGCTGTGGTCTTCCTGTCTTTTTAATCTGATTCATGGATCCTGTCGCCATTCAGTAGCTGTTCTGTAACAGAACCAGCCAAGCAGAATTTTAGTCATCCACTTACGTGAATCCAGTCCTTTTTGGTCAGGCATGTGTAGCAATGAATTTTTCATCATGATGGTAGGGGCTGGCAAGTAAATTCTGTATCTGGGCTGATAATATTTTGCAAGGCTGAATTAAACTTATATATCTTCCAAAGAGCCAATATACTAGGTTGATACTTCTCATTAAAAACTTTACATGCCACCTTATGTTGGTATCTCACATATGCTAAAATATAAGCGGAGAACATAAGCATGCTTTCTAAATCACAGTAGGCATTCCTTTTCTTTCACTGTGCACACAGCTTGGTGCCCTCTTTTACACAACAGAAAGCATCTTAAAATTAGGTGAGAAAAAAAAATTAGTTGGAAAGTACTGAATATGGAATGACCAGCACTAATGAGAACTCAAAATAAAAGTCACCTAAAAAAAGAAAACAACCTCTGTTCCCTCCCTCATCCCCTACACACACACACCAGTCACTGGCAAAAGCCTTCAAACAACATGATACTCTAATGCCTGAATGCCTTAGTACTGAGGATTTTAATTGTGGTTATTGTAGTAAATGTCTACTATAATAGCACTTTGCTTGTATCAGCATTTTCATTGTTAAAGTAAGTATTTGTAAAGAAAAGCATCCAAAAGGCCAACTTTAAACAGCTTGATAAAACTTGGCAAGTGGTAAGTCCCCTTCAGTATCATTATAAACAACATCCATATTTATATACATTCTAATGTAAGTAAAGCATGCACATTCACAAACGTTCAAATATAACTCAAGGTTCTTAGCCCCTATTTAGCAAAGCATTAAGCACATGCTTAACCCCCAAATAATTTATTAGAGCACCAGTTCAGCAAAGTACTGAAGGACTGATCCAAACCCACTAAAGTCAATGGAAGGACTTTCATGGGTACTGTATCATACCCAGAGTCACACAGCTCTGGTGTCATCTATTATTCCAACCCCCTTCCCTTGAGAGGATATATTTCTAGCCTGGGCTCTGCTATGGTTTGCCTTTATGATCCAAGACCTAAGTAACCCTGATGATGAGCTCTCATTTTATCTTTTCTACCATACATTGTGAGTAATGTTATACATAAATTGTATTGGCCTGAAAATTACATGGTTCTTGTACCACTCGTGTTCAAAAACATCATATCACCGCTAAGCTTTCCATATAATTAAATCTCTGTAAATTTGGGTGCCTGCTATTTTTCATAAATCTATATTATAGTTAAAGTCACAGAAAATTTCTGCTGTAAATAGTTCAGCATCCATCCTTATTCTTAATAAAAGTTATGGACCTAGTCTTTTCCCACTGATGTCAACAAGAATTTTTAATCATTGACTTCAGTGGGAGCAGGATTTGGCACTATGGCTAAAAGTCTGAGAGAAGCACCTGATTTTGTGTGCCTTCATTTTTGCACATCACAACTTGAGTCTGATTTTCAGAGGTATCCATTAGATACATTTCCCATTGATTTCAGTGGGAGCTATGGTTGCTTAATACTTCTGAAAATCAGGCCCAAAGTATATCAGACTGGGCACCTAAAAATGAGTGACTTCTTTTGAAAACATAGGTCTCTGTATTTGAAAGCGCATGCTTCCTTTGACTAGCTAGTTGTGTCTTAAAAGGAACATAACAATATTCCTACAGCTGGATCAAGAAGTAGAAGGTACCAGTCTTGGCTCTGCAGGTGTGTGTTTTGTTATGGAGTTGAGATAACCACTCTGTAGATAAGATGGCAGCTGCTTTACGATAACAAGGCTGAATTCGTGTCTCCCCACCCACCGCCCGTGCCAAAAAACAAATACATACAAACCAAAAACCTCATTTAATTACATCATCTGAAATCTGATTAAAAAACCAAAATTCATTTTTTATCAGTAATGTCAAAATACAAAGAACAAAAACCTTTGGAAAAGATAATGTACATATACACATTAATCTTAAATGCAAGTCTACACACACAATTTGATGATAAAGCAATATCTTTTCTTATTAAAACTATATATGTAATTTATATGTGTAATTTTCAGGCCAATCCAATGTATGTATAAAATTACACACAATGTGTGGCAGAAAAGATAAAATGGGGGCTGGGGCACATGACTTATGAGGAGAGGCCGGGGGAACTGGGTTTATTTAGTCTGCAGAAGAGAAGAGTGAGGGGGGATTTGATAGCAGCCTTCAACTACCTGAAGGGGGGGTTCCAAAAAGGATGGAGTTGTTCTAGTGATGGCACATGACAGAACAAGGAGCAGTGATCTCAAGTTGCAGTGGGGGAGGTTTAGGTTGGATATTAGGAACAACTATTTCACTAGGAGGGTGGTGAAGCACTGGAATGGATTATCTAGGGAGTGGTGGAATCTCTGTCCTTAGAGGTTTTTAAAGCCTGGCTTGACAAAGCCCTGGCTGGGATGATTTAGTTGGGGTTGGTCCTGCTTTAAGCAGGGGGTTGGACTAGATGACCTCCTGAGCTCTCTTCCAACCCTAATCTTCTATGATTCTATGTGGATTGTTCAGGTCTCTGATCATAAGGGCAGACCATTCTTAAAAAATAGCAATGAATACTTTACCAAAACATTTCCACTCTAAATTGATAAATGTGTTACCTGATATTTCCCACCTCTCAGCCCTGTAATATTTTAGATTTTGAAATCAAACACTGCAGTTCTACTTCAAAAACACTAGCAACATCAACCAGTCATAGTTAAGTCTGGTGAGTTATGATGATAAATGCATTTCTTTATGCATATGAATAATGTGTTTATCATCTTATCTGTATAAGATTGACAATGTCCTTAGCTAGTCATTTCCTTACTTCTAAGTGTTTGGGCTTTGATAGGCAAGTATACTGTTTGCCACTTAAGAACCTTTACTGGTTTCAGAAATAAAAAAGTTTTTCATTTTGTTATTTCATTGTATGTATAAAATAGACACTATATTGTACAGTGTATATATCCCTACCAATTCACACACAGAGCTGTGAAATTAGGCATTGAATTTGTCTTCTACAAAAATTCTGTCTCCCTCACACAAATTTCATAGCTACTCCTAAATCATTGCTGCACACACTCATTATGGAGGACAGAACAATTCCTACAAAAAAGCCCGACACAAAAATCACATCTTAAATGAACATGTCAATAAAAGGCAAAGTTAGCAGTAGAATGAACATAAAGAGTCATTACACAAATGTAATTAATTCACCATTAATTGACCAGAGTTAGGATGTTTTTCATCAGTGAGCAAGATGCACTTAACTGTCCCCAAACCATTTGGCCACCACCACACCTTCTGACTCAAAGTGTGTGTCAAAAATATTTCATCCATGTGAAACTGACTCCAGGTCCTTTAATTCCTCATGACCCCCATTGTCTCACTTGCCCTCAAATGTGGACTAAAAATCTCAGTAATAATTTCAACCTCCTGTATGGAGACTCTACCTTTCTCCAAACAATTTGCAGTATACAGAAGAGGAAAACGAGCATTCATAGATTTCATTAGAGTTTAAGGCTAGAAGGGACCATTAGATTATCCAGTCTGGCCTGTATGTCATAGACCTTTATATTTCATCCAGTTACCCCATAATTGAGCCCTGTAATTTGGGTTTGACTAAAGCAAATCTTCCAGAAAGGCATCCAGACTTGAAAACATCAAGAGATGGAGAATCCACTGCTTCCATTGGTACTTTGTCCCAGTGGTTAATCCCCCCTCACTATTAAAAATGTGTGCCTTATTTCCAACATGATTTTTTCTTCTTCTGCTTCCAGCCACTCATTCCTGTGCCTTCCTTCACTGGATTAAAGAGCACCCTTCCCACCTTTTTTGTTAAAATAAACAGATTGATCTCTCAAAGTAAGGCATTTTCTGTAGCTCCTGAATCACTTGTGTCTCTTTTCTGCACTCTCTCCAACTTTTCAACATTCTTTTAAAAATATGGTCACCAGAATGAGACACAATATTCTAGTAAAAGTCTCACCAATCCCATATACAGACATAAATCATCTCCCTACTCATTCATTACTCTACTGTTTATACATCCAAACATTGCATTAGCCTGTTTTCCCACAACAATTTGAGCTTATGTTCAGTTGCCTGTCCACTGAGACCCCTAAATCTTTGTCATTTGCATTTCCTTGTTCTTAAATGTATCACTTCGCATTTGGTTGGCTCCAGTTAACCAAGTGATCTAGATTGTTCTGTATGACTGCTCTGTCCTCATTATTTACCACTCCTCCAATCTTTGTGTCATCCATAAATTTATATTTACTTCTAGATCACTAAAGAAAATAGTCAACAGCATTGGGCTGATTCATATGAAAAACACCTCATATGATGATGATTACCCATTGATGACACTTTTTGAGATCTGTCAGTTAGCCAGTTCTCAATCTATTTAACATGTACTTTACTGATATTGTATAAGTGCTTTTTTTAAAAAAAGAAAGAAAAGTCAGAATGTAGTACTAAATCAAACATCTTACAAGAGTCTATTACAAACAGCACAGATACTGCTGCATTACATATGTGTTATGGACCCAGTCCTGTTTCCACAAAAAGAAAAATGTAATGGATAGTCTATAAAAAACAAAACAAATTAAGGAATAGAATCTCTAGTTCAAATGGGGTAGGTGCAACAGTTGTTTAACGATGCTTTCTTGACTCCTATCCTGAGACTAGCCAGTGACCAATCAGGTCCCTGGCATACTTTAGAGCAGCAGAAAGGCTGGTCTAACTTATACCCAGCCCTAGCCCCAATCAGCTGTTCTGGCTGTGAGGGATAGCTGGAAGGCAGTTAAGCCATGGCCATGTCCTCTTTTTTTCTCTGGGATCACTCCTTGTCCAGCTGGGGGTTGTCACACAGACACATAACTGCCTCTCCACCACATAGGCATTACAGAAGGCAAACATCTAGGTAGTTGGCTAAGCTGTCTTTCCATTTGCTTTGTGCCACTAGAGTGTGTCAGAAAGCAGTCAGCATGTGAGCCACCATGGTAATCAACACTTTGCCCCTCCTCAGCACAAAAGTATAAAAGCTTTCTGCAGGTAGGAGGCAAAGGGCAGACTGCCCCAGCCTAGCATAGCTCCCCATATTACAGAGGCCACTTGAGTCACACAGTTAATAGGAATCTTTCCCTTCCACCCATAATCTCCTTGGCCACTGGTAGCAGCAAAGCATCCCAATTTAAAAACCCCAGGTCCTGATTAACCAGAAAACTCTGCTATTTCCTCCCAGCAATACAGCCATAGCCCTAAAAGTGACTGGGGCAGCTTAGCTAAAAAACAGGATTTTTGTTCAGCCTCTTTGTACAATGAGGAAATTAAATGGCTTGGTTTTCCTTCATCACCTATGACTAGGTGGCTCAGTTATTCCCTGCTTTGATCTACTTCTTCTAAGAGCTTCAGTTTTCAAGTACTTATCCACACATACATGCAGCTAATCTGTGTTTGCCACTATTATTTTTGAATGTCAGTCAATTATAATTCTCTTTAAATAGAGCAGCATAATGAGAAAATGCTACCCATGATTAAAAGGGAAAAGAATCAAAACTTCCTGCCAATATAAACTCAGCTAATTTTACAGAAAGCTCTCTCACTCCTTCCCTCCATGTCTGTATTTAATGCCTAGCTTTCTAACTAAAGGCAGTAGGAATTTACAGGGGCTTTCCTGAGAGAGGTTTTCTTCCTGGAAATTCCAGCAACTCTTTCCTTTTTTAAGCTTTCTTTTCAAGCCATACACTAGTAACAAGCAAAAGCCTGTTGGCACTTTCGTACATTGTTAAAATATGTACAAATCTTAAATTCAGAAACCTTCTGTTTAATAAGAATAAACATACTTTCATGGGAGGAAGGGAAGGAGGGAATTGTTCCCTCTTAAGCTATCTAGGTAAAGATCTATTTCACATATCCTTCAGTACTAGAAACAAGACTATAATTCTCTCAAAATTCATATACTATATTAATATAGCTCTGTTAGCAAACAGGCATGTTTTGCATAAAGCAGGACTACGCAGGTATATATTAATATAAGGGCTGCCTACCATCTCAAAACACTGTAGGTGTCAGGGCATGTCTTCACTACCCACCGGATCGGCGGGTAGCGATCGATCTATCGGGGATCGATTTATCGCGTCTAGTGTAGATGCGATAAAATTGATCCCCGATGGCTCTGCCGTCGACTCCGGAAATCCACCGCGGTGAGAGGCGGAAGCGGAGTCGACGGGGGAGTGGCAGCGGCCAACTCACCGCCGTCCTCACAGCAGGTAAGTTGACCTAAAATACGCAACTTCAGCTACGCTATTCACGTAGCTGAAGTTGCGTATCTTAGGTCGACCCCCCCCCGTAGTGTAGACCTAGTCTCAGTTTTTCCACAATGTAAGCTACAGTGAATGTCTAATAGTTTGCAGAGAAATGGTTCTCTATGTAGCATATCATCATGCCAAACTCTACTCACTTGGGGACTCAATCACAGTAAGGTGTGCAGTTGTTTACTTTTGCTCTGCCTGACTCCTTAGGTTTGGCTCTGTCATAGAATCATAAAATCATAGAAGATTAGGTTGGAAGAGACCTCAGGAGGTCATCTAGTCCAACCCCATACTCAAAGCAGGACCAACCCCAACTAAATCATTCCAGCCAGGGCTTTGTCAAGCCGGGCCTTAAAAACCTCAAAGGATGGAGATTTCACTACCTCCCTAGGTAATCCATTCCAGTTTTTAACACCCCTCCTAGTGAAATAGTTTTTCCTAATATCCAACCTAGACCTTCCCCTCAGCAACTTGAGACCATTGCTCCTTGTTCTGTCATCTGCCACCACTGAGAAGAGCCTAGCTCCATCTTCTTTGGAACCCCACTTCAGGTAGTTGAAGACTGCTATCAAATCCCCCCTCACTCTTCTCTTCTGCAGACTAAATAAGCCCTGTTCCCTCAGCCTGTCCTCATAAGTCATGTGCCCCAGCCCCCTAATCATTTTTGTTGCCCTCCGCTCGACTCTCCAATTTGTCCATATCCTTTCTGTAGCGGGGGGCCCAAAACTGGATGCAATACTCCAGATGTGGCCTCACCAGTGCCGAATAGAGGGGAATAATCACTTCCCTCAATCTGCTGGCAATGTTCCTACTAATGCAGCCCAATATGCCGTTAGCTTTCTTGGCAACAAGGGCACACTTTTGACTCATATACAGCTTCTCAAACACTGTAATCCCCAGGTCCTTTCTGCAGAACTGCAGTTTAGCCAGTCGGTCCCCAGTCTGTAGCAGTGCATGGGATTCTTCCGTCCGAAGTGCAGGACTCTGCACTTGTCCTTGTTGAACCTCATCAGATTTCTTTTGGCCCAATCCTCCAATTTGTCTAGGTCACTCTGGACCCTATCCCTACCCTCCAGCTTATCTACCTCTCCCCCCAGTTTAGTGTAATCTGAGAACTTGCTGAGGGTGCAATCCATCCCATCATCCAGATCATTAATGAAGATATTGAACAACCTGGCTCCAGGATTGACCCCTGGGGCACTCCTCTTGATACTGGCTGCCAGCTAGACATTGAGCCATTGATCACTACCTTTTGAGCCTGATAATCTAGCCAGCTTTCTATCCACCTTATAGTCCATTCATCCAAGCCATATTTTTTTAACTTGCTGGCAAGAATACTGTGGTAGACCGTATCAAAAGCTTTGCTAAAGTCAAGATATGTCACGTCCACCACTTTCCCCATATCCACAGAGCCAGTTATCTCATCATAGAAGGCAATCAGGTTGGTCAGGCATGACTTGCTCTTGGTGAATCCATGTTGACTGTTCCTCATCATCTTCCTCTCCTTCAAGTGCTTCAAAATGGATTCCTTGAGGACCTGCTCCATGATTTTTCCAGAGACTGAGGTGAGGCTGACTGGTCTGTAGTTCCCTGGATTCTCCTTCTTCCTTTTTTTAAAGATGGGCACTATATTTGCCTTTTTCCAATCGTCCGGGACCTCTCCCAATTGCCATGAGTTTTCAAAGATAATGGCCAATGGCTCTGCAATCACATCAGCCATCTCCCTCAGCATCCTCGGATGCATTAGATCCGGCCCCATGGCCTTGTGCATGGCCAAGTTTTCTAAATAGTCCTTAACCTGTTCTTTCACCAGTGAGGGCTGTTCACCTCCTCCCTATACTGTGCTGCCCAGTGCAGCAGTCTGTGAGCTGACCTTGTGTGTGAAGACCAAGGCAAAAAAACATTGAGTACTTCAGCTTTTTCCAGTCTTGAGCAGGTAAAAAAATTAGTGGAGCTGTCCAGAAAGCAAATTTCATTAGTGCAGCAAACTATGAAGTTTTGGGAACAGTGAAACTCTCTCATTACTGGAATGTTTCAGTGTTTCTAAAATGAAATATGCTTCCTTGATTCCCAGGCTCTCCAGGAGACTGGAAACTCTGGCTCTGCAGCCATCCACCAGGTGGATGAGGATCTAGAAACCTAGAAGGTCCGGCTCCACGGTATCCCACCAGGTGAGCTGCTGAAGAAGCAGGCAGGTGGATGAGCTGGCAGGAAACCAGGCAGGTTTCCATCAAAAATCTGACTAGTTTCCTTTAAAAGATTAACTGAAATCTTTGCATTACAGCAGAACTTTTTCCTTTCAATGAATCAGCATTCTCTGACAGAGAAACGTTCTATTCAGACGATTTCTGACCAGCTCTCGTGGTGGTACTCTCCCAAGCTATACCAATCTGTACCACCAAAATGAGATTTATTTTTTCTATAACAGATCTTTGTGGTAGAACCCTTTCCTTTCTTATACATGCTTTGATCAGCATTGAAGTTGTTAATGTGAAATATTAACATTACAATCTTTAAGCTTCTGAGTAAATGCCCTTTCTTACAATGAATGGGACAAATAACTCTCAGCTGTCAATTCAGACCCTATGCAGATTCAAATAAACATCACTACATTAGATATACTCAAGTCACATGTTGTCTTTTTCTAAGGTAGTGTTTGTAACTGTAACCCTGTTGGGCTCAGCTGGGTGTGAACCTCAAACATTTGCATCCTGGAATAACTGTTTGCAAGTGCTAATCTAAAAACTCCATAAATGTACCAATTTTAGTTAACTGGCAATCATTTAACTCAAGTTACAACTGAGTCATGAACCCTGCTCTAGATAAAGCCCTTGAAAGTTATCTGATTAACTATACAGGTTAGAGAAGTTTTTGTTTGTTTTGTTTTGTTTTGTTTTAGAATTGAAAGTTGAGGTTCTGGGACTTCATGGGAGTTGGCAGTGGTGTCATATACCCACATAGCTTCATTCCACCCTAGTTAAAGCCCAGCTCTGGGGCCTGATTTTCCAATGCTTTGCATCTTGTGTGTATATTCACACCTGTGTAAAACGGATATAAAATGCTACTGTTGCTAAGATTTGTTCTACACTAGGAACTTAAGTCAGTATAACTATGTCACTCAGGAGTGTGAATAAGTGACCCCCAAGTGACATAAGTTACACACTCCTAAACGCCAGTGAGGACAGAGCTATGTCGGTAGAAGAGCCTCTCATGGAGGTGGATTTATTATGCCAACAGGAGAGCTCTCCCATTAGCATAGAGTGTCTTCACCAGATATGATACAGCAATGCAGCTGCATCAGTCCAGCTGCCCCGATGTAGCCCTTCTAGTGTAGACTAACCCTAAGCTATTGTTTGCCATACGCAGAGAATAGGAGTGACTGAGATGCACCAATGCCTGAGGCCCCAGCAATGGCAAGGAATTGGTTGAGATATATTGGCAAGTGACCCGCGCTCCACACTGCAGAAGGCAGCACACATCCCTCAGGTCACTGCTAATCTGATTTAGGGGAAATTCCTTCCCCACCCCCCATACAGCAATCCATTAGACCCATTTGTGATTCTGTATGATTGAATCATGACCATTTATATAATTAATATTGCCATTGTTAGACAATTGCAACAAAACGTACACAGCATATCATGTAAGGTATCAATGGAAAAGTTACAGTCTATCAAATATGATTATCCTGTTTGTTTGTATGCATGCATCATCTTTGTATCTAAAGTTATGAATATTGACTATGTACCAGTATTTCAAATGTGTTTGCTCCTGCGGTAACACCCATAATAATTTACATCCAGTTTAGCCAACACATTTTGAATGGTCCATTCAAGTTGATGGCCTGTTAAAGAACACTTAACTCTCACAGTGGGCCACAGAAGAAGCTTCTCCCCGCCTGGTGAGCCTTCCAGTAGACACCTTAGCCAGAATATGGGTAATGACTGCTCCTGTGAATCATCAAAGCAGGTAATGGGATATGACTTGCTCATGTGACTCTGGACTCCATCTTGTGCCTGTTATTTTCCACAAAGACCGAGAGCAGTCCCTCCACATGGGAGAAGGTATAAAAAACCTGAAAGAATCTCCATTTTGCCTCTTTCCTGCTCTGATCTCTGGACTATGGACTTACACTAAAGGGAGCATATTGACGATGGACCAATCTTTTGGAAGTTACCAGAGACATGACAAGCCAGCAGTCCATAACATCACTACTACAAACCGGATCCAAGAACTTCGCATGATTGTATATGATTTCTTTGAACATTTTAACTCTCTCCTCTTTCTTTTCTCATGTAAATAAACCTTTAGATATTAGATACTAAAGGATTGGCAACAGCGTGATTATTGAGTAAGATCTGAGTTATATATTGACCTGGCTGTGTGACTGATCTCTTGGGAGTAGAGAATCCTATGTGTGATGAAATTTGTTTTCAGTAACCACTCATCATAGAGTCCAGTGTCTGGGTGGTGAAACAAGGGCTGGAATGCCTAATGAGACTGCATTTTTGACTTCTTATTAACCAGTGTGGTGAGACAGTTTACTTTTGTTACTGGCTCATTATATCTTATAATAGAATAATCACCAGTTTGGGGGTGAGTTTGTCCTATTTCTCTGCAGTTTGTCCTGAATCTGGTATTCTCAGCTGTGACCCAATGAGGCACAGTGACAACTTTGTGAACATTTGGTTGTAGGAGCATTTTACTCCCATGTCCACAGATTTTTTTGGGGGTGGGGGGGAATAAAACATGACTCTGAAGAATCCAGCCCATACTATCAGTAGTCTCAGTATAAACAAATGGTTTAACATTTTTGCATTGGGAGAATGCCCTACACATTTTAAACCACTTATTGAAAACCCCATAGAAAAACTCACAGAGACAAGGAAATAGAATAACCACCATGGTGGAATGGCCACCAGCCCCTTGTCTCTGTGGGTGGCATTCAAATCCATTTTTCCCAGTTCTGACATTCATTCTTTCCAATTACTGTAAAAGGTTTCAGTGAATGGTGTGGTAGCTGAGGTTCTCTTTTAGTCAGGAATCCCTCAAAGGTTTCTGTGGGGATCACAGTCTTCACCGAAAGCTTTGATATTTTTCAGTCAAAACAAATGTCCTTTTTAAAAGAACAGACAGATTTACAAAATTTAACAAACAAGCTTATTTTAAGTTAATTCTAAATTTCCAGTGATTAAAAATAGATGCCTTCAGCCCATACAACAATAATAAAAAGGGATTCTTTAATTGTGGAGAATATGAATTGTGTAATCAGATTTGCTACCCAAAGAAAACCTTTGTTGGGCTTGCAGCCATACAACAGGGCTTTCTGCCTCTTAACTCTTCCAGAACTTGAGATTTAAAAATGATACTAATATGTAGGCAGATACAGACAGAAAATGCAATTGAATATTGAAGCAGTGAATCTCAGCCTTATTTTTCCCCATACGTTGGTCATTATCTCTGATTTTTTTGAAATTTATTTGCACATTATAGAGAGTATGGCTGTGAATACAAATTAAATAGCTATGCATGCTTCTTCAGAATCACAGAAAGGAGGAGATGTACGTGAAAAGATTAATAGAGAAATTAAGGATGAAATTTTCAAAGCCACCTGCAGAGTCACGGAGTCCAGCTCCCTGCCAAGATAGTGTCTTCTAGTGTCTTCTAGTATCAGCATTCCCAGTCTAGTGTCTTCTAGTGTCTTGTCCTGTCTAGTTTTCAATCTCCTAAGAGAAGATTGGGAATGCTGATACTGGCAGTTTGTTTCCCCAACAGTGGAAGTGGTCTGTTTCCCAATTTTAAAGGTGTTTGTCTGCCTTTTGTTACTCAGCTGAATCTTTTTGGATGTTCAGCTGCCTCTGGATGTTCAGCTATTATCAATGGCTAAAAAATGTCTTATCGTCTACATCCCTTCCAGATGTGGAATTTAACATAGTGATGCATGCATGTGTCATCTGAATACCTCAGAGTGCTCTGTGTGAAGCTGCTCCTTAAGACTTTTTGGAAAATTCAGCTGGTGCAGAATAAGGCTACCTGCTAACTCAGTGGTCTGTCTCACTGGCAGCACATCAGACCTGTGCTCTATTGTCTGCACTAGCTTCCTTTGTTTCCAAGAAGAATTTATGATATTTGTTTTAACCTATACAGCCTTAACATATTTAATACCTGAAGATTGCTTCTTGTATCTCTACTATTGTACCAATTGAGTTCAAGGAGGCAATTTAGACAGCATCCCCCCATTTAAGTGGGAGAGGCTTTTCACCGGGCATAGTCAGTAAGAGGTCTTAAACTTTGCAGTATTCTTCCCCTTCTGTTCCAATCACGCCAAATTTGTTGGCTTTTGAGTCATACTGAAAGGTTCCACCTATTGTCTGGTATTTTTCCCTGAGAGGAATGTTTGGGAAATGGGAGCGGTGGTGGAAGTCTGTGTTATGAGGTGGTCTAGGAGTATTTTTTTTTAAACAAGTTTGGCTATTGGTCCCATTTGTTTCTTATAACATTTTTAAGTCCTGTAATATGTACACATGACCAGGCATCTGCATGGGACAATTTACAATTAGAGTTATATATATATCAAGTAAATAGATGCATCCCCAAAACAGATGCAAAAATAAAAATAGCTTTTCCAATGCATCATTCTGACTACTACTCGGAATGCTCAGTTTATAAGCCAGAAGCTCCTAATGCTTTTGAATAATTATGCACAGACAGTTTGGTTCAGAGCAGTGATGACCCAGAGATTATGTTAATAATACATAGTCACATTTTGCTTCCATTGGTGCTTTATTGCTGCATGGAAACCTTCCCTCGCTGCTATGAGCTGTTATATCAGTTGCGTACCCATCTCTAAGCTCCATTAGCTGTGAATTAACTTTTTATGATGCAAGATATACTGCAGGATTTACCGTTATTTCTGCAATGCAACAGATGTGCATGTCATGTACAGACAAAATTTAAGATAGCCCCTTGCCCCAACCCTGCAAAGAGCTCCACACAGGTGGCCCACAAACATCTCCTTGCATGATCAGAACCTGCCCAGTGACAATCCTGAGTGATGCTGAGCACACACCACTATTGTAATTAAAGTTATCACATGACAGGGTATGATGTAAGATGACAGTACAGGAGTGACCATACCAATACCCATGTTAAGCCTCTGAGCGTGGCAAGTAGGAACTAGATGTTTTCTAAAAGACCAAGCAGTTTGAGTTGGCTACCCAGACAAGCTTTGCCTTCTCTACTACCAATCTGCCTCCTGAGTGCTTATTCAACATGACATCTACAAGAGGAGATGCAGGTGCTCAGTATCTCTCAGAATCTCACCCCAAGGTAAACATAAGCCAGCAAGAAAGAGAGTGTGAGTCATGGAAGGAACTAAGGGTAACTGTATGTGCTTATGTTATGTACACACATTTTCACAATATCATTTGTCTTTATATATATTTTAATACATAAAAGTCGGAGGGAGCAAAATCAAGCAAGGAG